>NC_090375.1:195604573-195927073 GCF_036365525.1 Heterodontus francisci
TAGAGGGCACGGGGGGGGAGACAGAGGGCACGGGGGGGAGACAGAGGGCACGGGGGGGGAGACAGAGGGCACGGGGGGGAGACAGAGGGCACGGGGGGGGAGACAGAGGGCACGGGGGGGGAGACAGAGGGCACGGGGGGGGAGACAGAGGGCACGGGGGGGAGACAGAGGGCACGGGGGGGGAGACAGAGGGCACGGGGGGGGAGACAGAGGGCACGGGGGGGAGACAGAGGGCACGGGGGGGGAGACAGAGGGCACGGGGGGGGAGACAGAGGGCACGGGGGGGGAGACAGAGGGCACGGGGGGGAGACAGAGGGCACGGGGGGGGAGACAGAGGGCACGGGGGGGGAGACAGAGGGCACGGGGGGGGAGACAGAGGGCACGGGGGGGAGACAGAGGGCACGGGGGGGGAGACAGAGGGCACGGGGGGGGAGACAGAGGGCACGGGGGGGGAGACAGAGGGCACGGGGGGGGAGACAGAGGGCACGGGGGGGGAGACAGAGGGCACGGGGGGGGAGACAGAGGGCACGGGGGGGGAGACAGAGGGCACGGGGGGGGAGACAGAGGGCACGGGGGGGGAGACAGAGGGCACGGGGGGGGAGACAGAGGGCACGGGGGGGGAGACAGAGGGCACGGGGGGGGAGACAGAGGGCACGGGGGGGGAGACAGAGGGCACGGGGGGGGAGACAGAGGGCACGGGGGGGGAGACAGAGGGCACGGGGGGGGAGACAGAGGGCACGGGGGGGGAGACAGAGGGCACGGGGGGGAGACAGAGGGCACGGGGGGGGAGACAGAGGGCACGGGGGGGGAGACAGAGGGCACGGGGGGGGAGACAGAGGGCACGGGGGGGGGAGACAGAGGGCACGGGGGGGGAGACAGAGGGCACGGGGGGGGAGACAGAGGGCACGGGGGGGAGACAGAGGGCACGGGGGGGGAGACAGAGGGCACGGGGGGGGAGACAGAGGGCACGGGGGAGACAGAGGGCACGGGGGAGACAGAGGGCACGGGGGAGACAGAGGGCACGGGGGGGAGACAGAGGGCACGGGGGAGACAGAGGGCACGGGGGAGACAGAGGGCACGGGGGAGACAGAGGGCACGGGGGAGACAGAGGGCACGGGGGAGACAGAGGGCACGGGGGAGACAGAGGGCACGGGGGAGACAGAGGGCACGGGGGAGACAGAGGGCACGGGGGAGACAGAGGGCACGGGGGAGACAGAGGGCACGGGGGAGACAGAGGGCACGGGGGAGACAGAGGGCACGGGGGAGACAGAGGGCACGGGGGAGACAGAGGGCACGGGGGAGACAGAGGGCACGGGGGAGACAGAGGGCACGGGGGAGGGAGACAGAGGGCACGGGGGAGACAGAGGGCACGGGGGAGACAGAGGGCACGGGGGAGAGACAGAGGGCACGGGGAGACAGAGGGCACGGGGGAGACAGAGGGCACGGGGGAGACAGAGGGCACGGGGGAGACAGAGGGCACGGGGGAGACAGAGGGCACGGGGGAGACAGAGGGCACGGGGGAGACAGAGGGCACGGGGGAGACAGAGGGCACGGGAGACAGGGCACGGGGAGACAGAGGGCACGGGGGAGACAGAGGGCACGGGGGAGACAGAGGGCACGGGGGAGACAGAGGGCACGGGGGAGACAGAGGGCACGGGGGAGACAGAGGGCACGGGGGAGACAGAGGGCACGGGGGAGACAGAGGGCACGGGGGAGACAGAGGGCACGGGGGAGACAGAGGGCACGGGGGAGACAGAGGGCACGGGGGAGACAGAGGGCACGGGGGGAGACAGAGGGCACGGGGGAGACAGAGGGCACGGGGGGAGACAGAGGGCACGGGGGGAGACAGAGGGCACGGGGGAGACAGAGGGCACGGGGGAGACAGAGGGCACGGGGGGAGACAGAGGGCACGGGGGGAGACAGAGGGCACGGGGGGAGACAGAGGGCACGGGGGAGACAGAGGGCACGGGGGAGACAGAGGGCACGGGGGAGACAGAGGGCACGGGGGAGACAGAGGGCACGGGGGAGACAGAGGGCACGGGGGAGACAGAGGGCACGGGGGGGAGACAGAGGGCACGGGGGGGAGACAGAGGGCACGGGGGGGGGAGACAGAGGGCACGGGGGGGGAGACAGAGGGCACGGGGGGGAGACAGAGGGCACGGGGGGGGAGACAGAGGGCACGGGGGGGAGACAGAGGGCACGGGGGGGGAGACAGAGGGCACGGGGGGGGAGACAGAGGGCACGGGGGGAGACAGAGGGCACGGGGGAGACAGAGGGCACGGGGGAGACAGAGGGCACGGGGGAGACAGAGGGCACGGGGGAGACAGAGGGCACGGGGGAGACAGAGGGCACGGGGGAGACAGAGGGCACGGGGGAGACAGAGGGCACGGGGGAGACAGAGGGCACGGGGGAGACAGAGGGCACGGGGGAGACAGAGGGCACGGGGGAGACAGAGGGCACGGGGGAGACAGAGGGCACGGGGGAGACAGAGGGCACGGGGGAGACAGAGGGCACGGGGGAGACAGAGGGCACGGGGGAGACAGAGGGCACGGGGGAGACAGAGGGCACGGGGGAGACAGAGGGCACGGGGGAGACAGAGGGCACGGGGGAGACAGAGGGCACGGGGGAGACAGAGGGCACGGGGGAGACAGAGGGCACGGGGGAGACAGAGGGCACGGGGGAGACAGAGGGCACGGGGGAGACAGAGGGCACGGGGGAGACAGAGGGCACGGGGGAGACAGAGGGCACGGGGGAGACAGAGGGCACGGGGGAGACAGAGGGCACGGGGGAGACAGAGGGCACGGGGGAGACAGAGGGCACGGGGGAGACAGAGGGCACGGGGGAGACAGAGGGCACGGGGGAGACAGAGGGCACGGGGGAGACAGAGGGCACGGGGGAGACAGAGGGCACGGGGGAGACAGAGGGCACGGGGGAGACAGAGGGCACGGGGGAGACAGAGGGCACGGGAGACAGAGGGCACGGGGGAGACAGAGGGCACGGGGGAGACAGAGGGCACGGGGGAGACAGAGGGCACGGGGGAGACAGAGGGCACGGGGGAGACAGAGGGCACGGGGGAGACAGACAGAGGGCACGGGGGAGACAGACAGAGGGCACGGGGGAGACAGACAGAGGGCACGGGGGAGACAGACAGAGGGCACGGGGGAGACAGACAGAGGGCACGGGGGAGACAGACAGAGGGCACGGGGGAGACAGACAGAGGGCACGGGGGAGACAGACAGAGGGCACGGGGGAGACAGACAGAGGGCACGGGGGAGACAGACAGAGGGCACGGGGGAGACAGACAGAGGGCACGGGGGAGACAGACAGAGGGCACGGGGGAGACAGACAGAGGGCACGGGGGAGACAGACAGAGGGCACGGGGAGGGGGGGACCGATGGCGCGGGTGGGTGGGGGGGGAAAGCGGGGGGTGATGGAGGGCGCGGGACAGAGAGAACGTGGGAGAGATGGAGAATGATGTGAAGGAGAGTTTCAAAGGGCCTCTCACTGTTCCTTTGGATTCCATGCAGGTCTCACAACACATGTTTGCGTCTGGCTGAAAACATTCTGCTGAGACAGATGATATGATAGCAAACGATTCAGCTCATGAGCAGCAAGGGAAAGTTTCTGCTACTGTTCAAGACAGTGAATAATTTTTGAAGGCTACTGAAAGGACAAGGTCATGGCTCCCTGAGCCAGGGACTGGAAAGTGCAAAGTCTCAGCTGGTAGGTTCATCCTCCAGTCTGATCTGTTTATCATCAATTCTCTGCAATGGGCAGGCACTAGGTCATTATTACTTAAGTACACCAGGCACAGAATTATGGATGGTTATAAGTGACTGATAAGGCTTTAGTTTACCGTGGGGATTCAGTGGACATCATAAACCATGAAAGATAATCTCAAATGGTTACGGAAATCATCAGAACACGAGATTAAATTACTGCCTTACACTGGCGATACCATCCCTGATGCTTTTCTCAATTTATAATATTTCTTGAAAGCAATGAAACTAATGTTGAACAATGGAACTGAAAGGATAGTGATTGTAGACTGAGGTATAAATGAGGTCATCACTGCAGAACACTGTTGTAAAATGCAAGTCAGAAAGTGGAAAGCTTCAAAATCTTGAAGGAACAAAAGATGAGGACGAGTGGTTTATCAGCAATTAACCAAATCACATTGGATGTGCTGATAGAAACATCTTTTTTCTTCTTCTTTGTCCTCCTTATCTCGAGAGACAATGGATACGCGCCTGGAGGTGGTCAGTGGTTTGTGGAGCAGCACCTGGAGTGGCTATAAAGACCAATTCTAGAGTGACAGACTCTTCCACAGGTGCTGCAGATAATATTGGTTGTCGGGGCTGTTACACAGTTGGCTCTCTCCTTGAACTTCTGTCTTTTTTCTGCCAACTGCTAAGTCTCTTCGACTCACCACTCTTTAGCTCCACCTTTATGGCTGTCCGCCAGCTCTAGTGATCACTGGCAACTGACTCCCACGACTTGTGATCAATGTCACAGGACTTCATGTCGCGCTAGCAGATGTCTTTAAAGCGGAGACATGGACGGCCGGTGGGTCTGATACCAGTGACGAGCTCGCTGTACAATGCGTCCTTGGGGATCCTGCCATCTTCCATGCGGCTCACATGGCCAAGCCATCTCAAGCAACGCTGGCTCAGTAGGGTGTATATGCTGAGGATGTTGGCCACCTCGAGGACTTCTGCATTGGAGATACGGTCCTGCCACCTAATGCCAAGGATTCTTCGGAGGCAGTGTAGATGGAATGAGTTGAGACGTCGCTCTTGGCTGACATACATTGTCCAGGCCTCGCTGCCGTAGAGCAAGGTACTGAGGACACGGGCTTGATGCACTCGGACTTTTATGTTCCGTGTCAGTACGCCATTTTCCCACACTCTCTTGGCTAGTCTGGACATAGCAGCGGACGCCTTTCCCATGCGCTTGTTGATTTATGCATTGAGAGACAGGTTACTGGTGATAGTTGAGCCTCGGTAGGTGAACTCTTCAATCATTTCCAGAGCGTGGTCGCCGATATTGATGGATGGAGCATTTCTGAGGTCCTGTTCCATGATGTTCGTTTTCTTGAGGCTGATGGTTAGGCCAAATTCGTTGCAGGCAGCCGCAATCCTGTCGATGAGTCTCTGCAGACACTCTTCTATGTGGGATGTTAATGCAGCATCGTCAGCAAAGAGGAGTTCCCTGATGAGGACTTTCCGTACTTTGGTCTTCGCTCTTAGACGGGCAAGGTTGAACAACCTGCCATCTGATCTTGTGTGGAGGAAAATTACTTCTTCTGAAGACTTGAACGCATGTGCGAGCAGCAGTGAGAAGAAGATCCCAAACAGTGTAGGTGCGAGAACACAGTCCTGTTTCACGACACTCAGGATAGGAAAGGGGTCTGTTGAGGCACCGCTATGTTGAATTGTGCCTTTCATATTGTCATGGAATGAGGTGATGATACTTAGTAGCTTTGGTGGACAGCTAATCTTTGCTAGTAGTCTGAAGAGACCATGTCTGCTGACGAGGTCAAAGGCTTTGGTGAGATCTATGAAAGCAACGTTGAGGGGCATCTGTTGTTCGCAGCATTTCTCCTGCAGCTGGCGAAGGGAGAACAGCATGTCAATGGTGGATCTCTCTGCTAGAAAGCCGCACTGTGCCTCAGGGTAGACACGTTCAGCCAGCTTCTGGAGTCTGTTTAAAACTACTCGAGCAAAGACTTTCCCCACTATGCTGAGCAGGGAGATTCCATGGTAGTTGTTGCAGTCACTGCGGTCACCCTTGTTCTTATAGAGGGTGATGATATTGGCATCGCACATGTCCTGTGGTACTGCTCCCTCATCCCAGCACAGGCAAAGCCATTCATGGAGTGCCGACAGTATAGCCGAAACATAGAAAATAGCAGGAGTAGGCCATTCGGCCCTTCGAGCCTGCTCCATCACTCATTATGATCATGGCTGATCATCCAACTCAGTAATTGTTCCCGCTTTTGCCCCATATCCTTTGATCCCTTTAAACCCAAAAGCTATATCTAACTCCTTCTTGAAAACATACAATGTTTTGGCCTCACTGCTTTCTGTGGTAGCAAATTCCACAGGTTCACCACTCTCTGGGTGAAGCAATTTCTCCTCATCTCAGTCCTGAATGGTTTACCCCATATCCTTAGACTATGACCCCTGGTTCTGGACTCCCCCACCATTGGGAACATCCTTCCTGCATCTAACCCTGTCAAGTCCTGTTAGAATTTTATAGGTTTCTATGAGATTCCCCCCTCACTCTTCTAAATTCCAGCGAATATAACCCTCAATCTCTTCTCATACGTCAGTCCTGCTATCCCAGGAATCAGTCTGGTAAACTTTCACTGCACTCCCTCTATAGCAAGAACATCCTTCCTCAGATAAGGAGACCAAAACTGCATCCAATATTCCAGGTGTGGCCTCACCAAGGCCCTGTATAATTGCAGCAAGACATCCCTGCTCCTGTACTTAATGCATGGGAAAGAAAGACTTTGCATTTATATAGCACCTTTCAGGAACTCAGGACATCCCAAAGTGTTTTAGAACCAATAAAGTACTTCGTAAGTGCAGTCACTGTTGTAATGTAGGAAATGCAGCAGCCAATTTGCGCACAGCAAGCTCCCACAAAGGAGTTAGGTGACTAGATGATCTTTTTTTGGTGTCCTGATGATAGGCCTTTGACTTGAAAAGTTAACTCTGCATTTTCTGGTTTTAGTGGTGGTTGTTCAGGGATTAGATACGGCTATCTCTGATCATTGCTTGTATCACTCTACACCCACAACCCCCTCCCACACCCCAACCCTTCTGTATCCTTCCCTCGAAAAGCTATCCTCCAATGCACTTACAACTGCGCTTTCAAAATCCCAACTATCTAGCCTTTGGCCCTCCGATCGCCATATTTCTGCAGCTACTGGTTTGCTCAACCACATCCTAACATCCACCTTTGATGCCCTAGTCCCCAGTAAAACCATTAATCTCTCTTACCCTGGCCGTTGCCCCGGTACAGCTCTCATCTCCACTCCCTTAAGTGCAAGGGGCACAGACTTGAGAGAATATGATGGACAAATGGGTCGCCATCCATTGCCAGAACAGGCTGGACCACTTAAAGCACTGCTCCTGCTCACGTCTGCTATAACTGCTCACTATTCCTAGATCATCCTGGAATGCAAAGATAACCTGCAGCTTTTTGACTCTCTAGCAAACCTTCTTCTTAAACCTCTCTTCCACCCTCACCTCCAACAATAAGTACATTCGAACATATGAATTAGGAGCAGCAGTAGGCCACTTGGCCCTTCGAACTTGCTCCGCCATTCAATAAGATCATGGCTGAACTGATTACTCCACATTTCAACCTACCCCCGACAACCTTTCACCCCCTTGCTTATCAAGAATCTATCTACCTCTGCCTTAAAAATATTCACCGCCTTTTAAGGAAGAGAGTTCCAAATACTCATAACCCTCAAAGAAAAAATTTCTCCTCATCTCTGTCTTAAATGGGCGACCTCTTATTTTTAAACAGTGACCCCTAGTTCTCGATTCTCCCACAAGGGGAAAGATCCTTTCCACATCCACCCTGTCAAGACCCCTCAGAATCAATCAAGTCACCTCTTACTCTTCTAAATTCCATGGGATACAAGCCTAGCCTGCCCAATCTTTCCTCATAAGACAGCCCGCCCTGCCAGGTATTAGTCTAGTAAACCTTCTCTGTACTTCCTCCAATGCATTTACATCCTTCCTTAAATAAGGAGACCAATACTGTACACAGTACTCTAGATGTTGTCTCACCAAATGCCCTGTACAGCTGAAGCATAACCTCCTTACTTTTGTATTCAATTCCCCTCGCAATAAACAATAACATTCTATTAGCTTTCCTAATTACGTGCTGTACCTGCATACTAACCTTTTGCGATGCATGCACTGGGACACCCAGATCCCTCTGCATCTCAGAGCTCTGCAATCTCTCACCATTTAGATAATATGCTTCTTTTTTATTCTTCCTGCCAAAGTGGACAATTTCATACTTTCCCACATTATCCTCCATTTACTAGGTCTTTGCCCACTCACTTAACCTATCTATATCCCTTTGTAGCCCCCTCATGTCCTCTTCACAAGTTATTTTCCTACCTATCTTTGTGTCATCAACAAATTTAGCAACCATACCTTTGGGCCCTTCATCTAAGTCATTTATAGAAATTGTAAAAAGCTGAGGCCCCAGCACAGATCCCTGTGGCACACCACTTGTTACATCTTGCCAACCAGAAAATGACCCATTTATGCCTGCTCTCGGTTTCCTGTTAGCTAGCCAATATTCTATCCATGCCAATATGTTACCCCTACACCATGAGCTTTTATTTTCTGCAATAACCTTTGATGTGGCAGCTTATCAAAAGCCTTCTGAAAATCTAAGTACAATACATCCACCGGTTCCCCTTTATCCACAGCACATGTATCTCCCTCAAAGAACTCCTATAAATTGGTGTGAGAAGCTCCTGAGCTTTGTCAGTAAGACTGAGACCATCCGATCAGCTGACTCTGCCATGTCCCTCCCTTCCACTAGCCCACTGGGCAAACTTCCTCTTATGCTCCCCTCTGTCTAGCCCTGAACTCACATCTTTCTCTAGTTTCTCTCCTATCTCCCCTCATGCCCTCTCTGAGCTCATCTTGTTCTTGAGACCCACCTCCTGCTCCCTTGACCCTATTCCCACTAAACTGCTGACCACCCAACTTCCCCTCTTGGTCCTTATGTTTGCCGGTATTAACAGTTTTCTTTCTTCAGGTATTGTCCCTCCCTCCTTTAAATCTGGCATCATCGTCCCTTCCTCAAAAAACCAACCCTTGACCCCACAGTCCCTGCAAACTACTGTCCCATCTCCATACTCTCTTTCCTCTCCAAAGTCCTTGAACATGCTGTCACCTCCCAAATCTGTTCCCATCTTTCTCAGAACTCCATGTTCGAATCCCTCCAATCAGTTTTCCACCCCTGCCATAGTGCCGAAACTTTCTCAAAATCACAAACGACATCCTATGTGACTGTGACAAAGGTAAACTTTCACTCCTCATCCTTCTTGACCTATCTGCAGCTTTTGACATGGTTGACCACACCATCCTCCTCCACTGTCGTCCAGCTGGGTGGAACTACTCTCACCATATCTATCTAATCATAGCCAAAGAATCACTTGAAATGATTTCTCTACCTGCTCTCAGACCATTACTTCTGCTGTCCCCCAAAGATCTATCCTTGGCCCCCTCCTATTTCTCATCTACATGCTACCCCTCAGCGCCATCATCCAAAAGCACAGGATTAGTTTTCATATGTACGCTAATGACACCCAGCTCTACCTCATCACCACCTCTCTCGACTCCTCCACTGTTGAAAAATTATCAGACTGCTTATCTGACATCCAGTGCTGGATGAGCAAAAATTTCCTCCAATTAAATATTGGGAAGACTGAAGTCATTGTTTTTGGTCCCTGCTCCAAACTCCTTTCCCTAGCTACCAACCCCATCCCTCTCCCTGGCAACAGTCTGAAACTACACCAATCTGCTCACAACCTTATCATATTTGACCGAGATGAATTTCTGACCTCATCTTCGCATGATCACTCAGACTGCCTAGTTCTAACTCCGTATCACCTGACTTCACCCCGTCTCAGCTCATCTACTGCTGAAAACCTCATTCATCTCTTCGTTACCTTCAAGATTTGACTATTCTAACACACCCCTGGCTTACTCCCACATTCTACCCTATGGAAGCTTGAGATTATCCAAAACACTGCTGTCCCTGTCCTACCTCGCACCAAGTCCCGTTCACCTATCATCCCTGTGCTCGCTGACCTACATTGGCTCCCGATAAAACAACAGCTTAATTATAAAATTCTCATCCTTGTTTTCAAATCCCTCCTTACCTCTATAAATCTCCTCCAGCCCCACAACCCTCCAAGATATCTGCACTCCTCTAATTCTAGCCTCGAGCACTGCTGATTTTAATCATTCCACTATTGGTAGCAGCGTTTCAGTTGCTTCGGCTCTAAGCTCTGGAACACCATCCCTACACTTCTCCACATCTCTACCTCGCTTTCCTCCCGTGAGGCACTCCTTAAAACTTACGTCTTTGACCAAGCTTTTGGTCATCTGACCTAATATCTCCCCATGTGGCTCGGTGTCACATTTTGTTTTATAACACTCCTGTGATGTTCATTGGGACTTTTATTATTTTAAAGGCGCTGCATAAATATAAGTTGTTGCGAGTATTGGCCAGGTCACTGGGGAGAATTCCCCCTTCTCTTCTTCAAAATCGTCCCGTGGGATCTTTTACAACCACGTGACAGTGTATAGACAGGTTACATCTCATCTGAAAGACAGCACCTCTGATATGGCAGCACTCCCTGAACACAGCACTGAAGCACCAGGCTAGAGTCCATTCAATTTTTACATGATAGATTGTATTGTTGGGAATATTTGTTCTCAAAGAATTGTAACGCTCCATTTCAGGCAACAGTGCTCAACGAAAGGTCACAAAAGAGACCTGATGTGGTGCTAATTTATAATGGGCAATGAACCCAAGGAGCTGGTGAAGCAATTCTGATACATAAGATCACAAGCATAATCCTAGGAATTAAAGGTCTCCACATTGAAATCTAGAGTGGGAGTAATATTGGAGTCTATAACAAAATATGCAATTCAAGATCCATTAAAAACACAGCAATAAATCTGTATCCAAGTGTTATGGCCAAGTGACAAGGGATCAAAGGGCTTCCTTCTTTTCCGTCTCCTTGTTTGACCACAACAGGTTTAATTCTTTCTTAAAATGGATGTACTGGCCAATCCACTAGGTGTTTGATTACTTACTTGCTATGATGATAAAAAGAACCAATCGGACAGGTTTTCTTGAGTTAACAAAGAAAGAGGTTAACTTTATTGTACCTAAACCGAACTAATACAAATGATAAACGACACGCCAACTTTCAATCTCACATATACTCTGGAGGTATACACAAACATAAATAGATTACAGAGTGGGAAAAAGTAGACTGGTTCAGTTAGAGTCCATCAAAAAAAAAGGCGTATGCAGTCTGTGAAGTTTGGTGATTTTTTGTAGCTGAATTCAGTGATCCTGAGGCTTTTAGTTTGAAGAGGTAAATGACTGGTTCGGTGGAGACAGCGATGCGGATGATTTCCTCCAACAGGGTTTCTGATTGTAGCCGGTGGTCGATTGTAGCCGATGCAAAGGTGGTCAGTCAACAGGCAGGATTTGAAAGCTTTCAAGCTGGAATGGAGAGAGAGAGACCCCTACTTAGGGTCTGCTCTTGTCAGAGTCCAGTTACTTCTTCTCTGCTGCAGATAAAATACTAGTTTAAAACCACAGATGGGGAGGGGCTTGTCACATGACAAACAGCAGTTAGCAGTATTTCTTCTACTTGCTAAAAGAAAGAGAACAAACAGTCCTTGCAGTGCAAGATACAGTGTTGGAAATTAGGTGATCATCTTTTTTTAAAATTCTTGTTTAAAAAAATTATAAATTCAGATCTCCAGTCAGTGGATTAAAGAAAATTATCATTCAACAAAGCACACTGGCATAACACCAAGTGTATGAAAGGAAAGTTGTAAGTATTCAATTTATTAGGTCTCTTTGATGGAATAGAGTTGGTGGATAAGTATAGGTCTTGACTTGCAGAAAACATGAGAGTTCTTCAAGATAATTATAGCTGAAGTGAAAACTCCTACATTAAGTAAGCTTTTAAACTGGATAATAAATTCTGTAGAAATCAGCAAAGAGCAGTCCCAGCAGCAGAGCAGCTGTGGCTCGCAGTGTCTCCCAGGCCAATGCTTGTTATTATATGCAGAATGCCTATGTGTGTGTGACCCCAAGATGTGAGGCAAAGCAAGAAACTCCAAGAAGGCTAGAGGTGGCACGGCAATGGTAAATGCACTGACTGCATGATAGGATACCAAGTGGTCGGATGAAGGGCAGCCCAGGGTTTGATTCCTCCTCTGTGCTGAGTAATTCTGTCTCAACTCATGCTACAGGATATAGGTGGATTTGAAGACTTGGGAATGGGTCAGATAGGTAGCAGATGAAATTCAGTGTAGAGGAATACAAAATGCTTCACATGGGGACAAAGAGAACACAGGAATGGTCAATTCGTCAAATGGAAAAGAAGCACTGTGCATTGAAAATGAGAGATATCTCAGGGATCTTGATTGACAATAAATTGAAGCTATTGCAACAACGCTCAGTGACAGTGAGTAAAGCAAATCAGGTGTTGAGATATATTAAAAGATCAATTTTGACCAAATTGGTGATGTAATCCTGCTGCTTTATAAATCATTGGTGCGACCACACTTAAGAATGCAGTGTACAGTTCTGGTCATCATTGTACAGAAAGGCTACAGCAGCTATTGAAAGCATAGAGAGCAACCAGTATGATTAAGGGAATGGACGGATTGGATTATAAGGAACGATTATGGGAATGTTCTGAGAAAAGAAGATGGAGAGGTGATGTGATTGCCCTTTTTAGAATTCTATAGGGACTGGATAATGTAAAGCATTTCACCTTGTCCAGAACAGCTGAACCAGAGAACACGACCTACATTTGAAGGCTTCAGCAAATAACATTGTGGGATAGAGTATAGGAGTAATCTGAGACATGACAATGTGGTGAGTGGTGTGTGCTTGGGAGGAACAGATGACTTTGGATCTATGGTTCCCAAAGCTCTCCACCACTGGGGGTTTTCCTCATCTCATATCTGGATCTGCTTTAGACTCACTGATAGAGATTGTTCACTGTGGTTGGTCAATAACTCCATTATCATTTTATTATGTGACTGCCAAGGATGGTAAATGGGAAAAAAAAGATGGATCTTGATCTTTTTCGTCCAGCGATTCCTACGTTCCTAAAAGTGGAACCAAGAAAATTGGTCTGACAAACCAAGGCTAAAAAGTGGAGAAAAGAAAATCAGCCAACTATTTATAATCTCTGTCCACTGAGCTCTGCTGGAAAGCATGTGGTTGTCAGGTGAGGGTACATTAAGTGCTCGCTGCAATTCTCACTAATCGTTTTTCCTTCCCAAGGTTAGGGATACTGAGTGCCTCCATGACTGCCCCATCAAGCATCATGCAACTGTGCACATATCAGCAAAGTGACCTTCCCAGTCTAGATGATTCAAAGTTAGTTTGGCTCAAAGGTAACACTTGGAACTCTGAGTCAGAAGCTTGTGGGTTCAAGACCTGTTCTCGGCTGACAATACAGTACAATGCAGTGCTGAGGGAGCGCTGGCCCACGTATTGCGAATTGCCATAAGTTGCTGGATGTTTTGCACTGCTCCACAGTCAGCCTTGTGAAAACAGTAGCTCAAATTCAACCTCCCCATGAGTTGCAAGAAATTGCTGTACTGCACATTAATTATCCATTAAAGTCGTCGCCGGACATTCAAGCTGGCACATAACAGTGTCAACTTAACCTTTTTAACGATTCCACTCAGCTTTTCTGGCCCAGGAAGTGAACGATTCAAATTGTGGAGTCAAATTCCTGCAGGTATAAATTGTTAAGTGAGTTTTTTTTTATTAAAATTTTTTTTCTTACTTTTCCTTTCTGTCAATTTTTCTCTCTCGTAATCCAATCTTTCTTTCTCTTCATTTCTCTTTCTGGACCTGATTTGACACAAATTCATCCGATTTCCTTCATCATTCCTCAATCCTTAAATCTCATTGATTAAAGTGACAGACTGTTGGTTCCATCATTTAATGAGGTTCCAGATGCTCGGTTGCCCTCACCGCACCGTTATCAGCTCATACTCCTGACAAGTTACAGGACAAAAATATTTTGAGCTGAAGGGTGAGGTAAACAGTCTAATTACAGGGGTGCGTTATGAGAAGCCCCACTCCAGCAAGAAATGGGCCCATCAATCGGCTTCAAAATTCAAGTTTCTTTGTAAAAACCAAAGTACCACCACACGAAGAAAGTACACACATTCTCACACAGACAAATGCACTCCACCTCTAAAAATAAAAAATCTTATGTTATGCCAATGTGCTCTGTTGAATGATAATTTTATTTAATCCAGTGACTGGAGATCTGAATTTATATTTTTATTGCAAGACATTTTAAAAAGACAAGGTGCCAGCAAAGTCATCCTTGCAGCTTAAGATAACCACCAAGTTTGCAACACTGTATCTTACAGTGCGAAGGACTGTGAGGAGATAGACAAATTTCCCAAGAACCAAGACCCAGGAAGTTTAAATGAACTACCTGTTCTCTCCGCAACAGAAATACTGCTAACTGCTATGTTTGAATGACTGAGTGACTGCCATGTGACAAGCCCCTCCCCATCTGTGGTTTTCAGCTGGTATTTTCTCTTCAGCAGAGAAGCAGCAACTGGTCTCTGACATGCGCAGATCCTAAGTGGGGGACCCTCTCTCTCTCTCCATTCCAACCTGAAAGCTTTCAAATTTTGCTTGTTGACTGAGCACCTTTACATACTCCAGCTAAATCAGAAACCCCGTTGGAGGAAATCATCCACATCGCTATTTCCACAAGACTCACCGAACCAGTCATCTACCTCTTCAAACTAAAAGCCTCAGGACCACTGAATTCAGCTAGAAGCCAGCCAAATCACCAAACTTACTGACTGTATACCTTTTTTATGAACTCTAAATCAAATCAGAGCCTGTTACTCCAGAATTGGCCTTTATAGCCACTCCAGGCACTGCTTCACAAACCACTGACCACCTCCAGGCGCGTATCCATTGTCTCTCGAGATAAGGAGGCCCAAAAGAATAAATCAATTAATCTACCTTTCCCAACTCTGTAACCTATTTGTGCGTGTGTAAACCTCGTGTGTGTGAGAAAGTTGGCCCATTGTTTATTCTTTTTATTAGTTCGGTTTAGGTACAATAAAGTTAACCTCTTTCTTTGTTAACGCAAGAAAACCTGTCCGATTAGTTCTCGTTATGATCATAACAAGTAAGTAATCAAAGACCTAGTGAATTGGCCAGTACATCCACTTTAAGAAAGAAACCTGTTGTGGTCAAACAAGGAGAGGGCAAAGCGTGAAGCCCTTCGACCCCTCCTCATTTGGCCATAACAGAAATTTGGGAGCTCACGTCTGGAATAAAACGCAAAGACAAACAGGTAATTGGAAGTGAAAAACCAAACTGATCCGTAGCAATAATTTAAAAACTTCAATACAGATTTTCTTGTGGTTTTCAGTGCTAGAGTACTAAAATGTCCCCAATTCAAGGCCATTACCATGTTAGAACAAAGTGAAGTAACTTGGACCAGGTTAAAAGGCCTATCTGAAGAGTTGAGGAATGTAGCCGGGCAGCTAGCGATTACTATCTGTCCAAAAGCTAGGAAGCCTGATATCCTAATGGCCAACCATTCTAAAATGACACTGAAAAACCAGAGACAGGCATAGAATCTGAAACAGACAGAGTAACATTAGCTAAGATACTAGAACAAAGGAGAATAGAATTAGAATTCCAAGAAAAAGTAAAAGGACTTTCCAGAAAAAGGAGAAAGAAAGAGAATTCCCCGAATGGAAGAAAGAGAGGGAATTCAAGTTAAGGCAGCTCGAACTGAATAGGGGAAGACCCAATGTACCCAGTGAAGGCACCGTGATTGAGGGAGTTACCCCTAGCTCACGACTGGGAGCTGAGCTCTTAAAGTTCTCCCAGTTGATACCAAAGTTCAATGAGGGGGATGTGGAAGCATTTTACATCACTTTTGAAAAGGTTGCAAAACAGGAAGTGGTCAGTAGAGAGCTGGACACTGTTATTGCAAAGCAAACGAACTGGAAAAACCCATGATGTTCATTCACTGTTACCTGAAGAGACTTACATCAAGTTCAAAAGGGTTAAGCAACTCATTTGCGACTAATGGATATGGACACTTAAGATAAAGTCCACCTATGAAAACCTTGAGAGATGCGATCCTCCTCGAGGAGTTCAAAAACACACTTCTCCTTTCCATAAGAAACCACGTGGAGAAGCAAAAGGTTCCAAGAGCCAGGCAGGCAACAATACTGGCTGATGATTATACACTTATTCACAAGCCTTTTCCCCAAGGGAAACCCTCCCCTAGTTACCTCCAGTGACGCAGTGGTTAGCACCGCAGCCTCACAGCTCTAGCGACCCGGGTTCGATTCTGGGTACTGCCTGTGCGGAGTTTGCAAGTTCTCCCTGTGACCGCGTGGGTTTCCGCCAGGTGCTCCGGTTTCCTCCCACAGCCAAAGACTTGCAGGTTGATAGGTAACTTGGCCATTGTAAATTGCCCCTAGTATAAGTAGGTGGTAGGAGAATTGAGGGAAGGTGGGGATGTGGTAGGAATATGGGATTAATGTAGGATTAGTATAAATGGGTGGTTGATGGTCGGCACAGAATCGGTGGGCCGAAGGGACTGTTTCAGTGCTGTATCTCTAAATAAATAAAAACCTGAAAAGGATAGAAGGTGGGGGAATGATAGGCGGATGAACAGCCATGAGCGAGAAGAGAGAACTGGAAACACAGGGGGCCCTCCTCAGGCTAAAAAGGAAGGTGCTGAGAACAGGAGAGATACCCAGAAGCCTGGATGTTTCCATTGCAACAAGGCAGGTCATCTTCATGTTGAATGCTGGAAGTTACGGGGAAAACCTATAGGCTTAGTCAGGGTACACCAGACCAATGCAGGAAAAGGAGCCCTGATGGAAAGCACAGCAGACCAGGCTGTGGCTTTAACTGCGGCAGTAAGACCCAGTAAACCTACCACTGAGAGTGTGGGAAAACTTAACAAAATCCCTAAGAGTTACCAGGATTTTGTGTCCAGATGAAAAGTGACCCCATAGCCCTCGAGTGAGGCGAGTAAGCCCATGGTCATACCTAGGGATACAGGGGCCATCCAATCCCTTCTGCTGGGAAAAGGCATAAACTTTCCCCAAGAGAGTGGGTTGAATGCTAGAGTGTTAGTGAACGGTATCGGGAGAGGTATATGCCTATACCTTTATACCAGGTGCACCTGGAGTGCGAAGTTGTTTCAGGACCGCTAACCGTGGGGTGTGTCCCTAGTTTACCTGTGGATGGGGTCGACCTGCTCCTGGGCAATGATCTGGAGGGGGCGATGGTGGTAGCTTCCCCAGTGGTTTTAGAGAGACCGAAAGAAGTCAGGGAGACAGAGCAGTTACAGGACAAGGTCCCTGGCATTTTCCCTGACTGTGTGGTGACCCAGTCTATGGCCAAACAAGCTCCGTCAGAGGAGGCTGAACTGGCACTGCAGACAGATGACCCTACTGTCTGGTTATCTGAAACCTTCTTTGGGTAGTTAGAGGACCCAAAGGATGGGTTAAACAGGTCTTACTTGGTCGAGGCTCAGCAAGTCGACCCACAGGCTGCCCAAACTGAAGCTGAAGGAGTTCCAGAGTGCTACTATTTAAAGGATGAGGTGCTGATGAGGAAGTGGAGACCTCCTCACTAACCTGCAGACGAAGAGTGGACAGTGGTTCACCAAGGAGTGGTGCTGCCAAGGCACCGTATGGAAATATTGAGAATAGCCCACAAGATTCCACTGGCTGGACATGTCGGTATCAGAAAAACCCAAGCCCGCACTGGCCACAACTCCACAAGGATGTGGTGGAGTTCTGTAAGACTTGTCACACATGCTAGGTTGTGGGGAAGCCTCAACCTGCAATAAAACCGACACCCCTAATTCCCATACCAGATTTTGGTGAAACCATAGATTGTGTGGGGCCCCTGCCAAAACAAGAAAAGTTACTGGTATCTTCTCATCATTATGGATGTTCTGACCCAATTTCCAGAGGCTATCCCCCTAAGAACTATCCGTCAAGGTAGTTGTGGAGGGGCTAAACCAATTCTTCATCCGATATAGGCTGCGTGCTGAGATCCAGTGGGATCAGGGCACAAATTCTGCGTCCAGTATTTTTCAAAAGATCATGGGCAATCTGGGCATAACTCAGCTAAAATCCTCAGTCTATCACCCACTGTCACAAGGGGCTTTGGAGCAGTACCACCAGACCCTTTCTTTTTATTCATTCATACGATGTGGGAGTCACTGGCTATGCCAGCATTTATTGCCCATCCCTAATTGCCCTTGAGAAGGTGCCTTCTTGAACCGCTGCAGTCCATGTGAGGTAGATACACCCACAGTGCTGTTAGGAAGGGAGTTCCAGGATTTTGACCCAGCGACAGTGAAGGAACGGCAAAAGAGTTCCAAGTCAGGATGGTGTGTGTCTTGGACGGGAACTTGCAGGTGGTGATGTTCCCATTCATGTGCTGCTCTTGTCCTTCAAGGTGGTAGAGGTCGCGGGTTTGGAAGGTGCTGTCGAAGGAGCCTTGGTGTGTTGCCGCAGTGCATCTTGTAGATGGTACACACTGCTGCCACTGTGCGTTGGTGGTGGAGGGAGTGAATGTTTGTAGATGGGGTGCCAATCAAGCTCTGTCCTGGATGCTGTTAAGCTTCTTGAGTGTTGTTGGAGCTGCACCCATCCAGGCAAGTGGAGAGTATTCCATCACACTCCTGACTTGTGCCTTATAGATGATAGCCAGGCTTTGGGGAATCAGGAGGTCAGTTACTCACCACAGGTTCCTAGCCTCTGATCTGCTCTGGTAGCCATGGTATTTATATGGCTACTCCAGTTCAGTTTCTGGTCAATGGTAGCCCCTAGGATGTTGATAGTTGGGGATTCAGCGATGGCAATGCCATTGAATTTCAAGGGGAGATGGTTAGATTCTCTCTTGTTGGAGATGGTCATTGCCTGGCACTTGTGTGGCGCAAATGTTACTTGCCACTTATCAGCCCAAGCCTGGATATTGTCTGGGTCTTGCTGCATTTCTACACGGACTGCTTCAGTATTTGAGGAGTCGCGAATGGTGCTGAACATTGCGCAATCATCAGCGAACATCCCCACTTCTGACCTTATGATTGAAGGAAGGTTGGGCCTCGGACACTACCCTGAGGAACTCCTGCAGTGATGTCCTGGAGCTCAGATGATTGACCTCCAACAACCACAGCCATCTTCCTTTGTGCTAGGTATGACTCCAACCAGCAGAGAGTTTTCCCCCTGATTCCCACTGACTTCAGTTTTGCTAGGGCTCCTTGATGCCATACTCGGTCAAATGCCGCCTTGATGTAAAGAGCAGTCACTCTCATCTCACCTCGTGAGTTCAGCTCTTTTGTCCATGTTTGGACCAAGGCTGTAATGAGGTCAGGAGCTGAGTGGCCCTGGCGGAACCCAAACTGAGCATCACTGAGGTTATCACGAAGCAAGTGCTGCTTGATGGCACTGTTGATGACACCTTCCATCACTTTACTGATGACTGAGAGTAGGCTGACGGGGCGGTAATTGGCCAGATTGGACTTGTCCTGCTTTTTGTGTACAGGACATACCTGGGCAATCTTCCACATTGCCGGGTAGATGCCAGTGCTGTAGCTATACTGGAACAGCCTGGCTAGGGGTGCAGCAAGTTCTGGAGCACAGGTCTTCAGTACTACTGCCGGAATATTGTCAGGACCCATAGCCTTTGCAGTATCCAGTGCCTTCAGTCGTTTCTTGATATCACGCGGAGTGAATCGAATTGGCTGAAGTATGGCATCTGTAATGCTGGGGACTTCAGGATGAGGCCAAGATGGATCATCAACTCGGCACTTCTGGCTGAAAATTGTTGCAAATGCTTCAGCCTGATCTTTCGCACTGATGTGTTGGGCTCCCCCATCATTGAGGATGGGGATATTTGTGGAGCCACCTCCTCCAGTTAGTTGTTTAATTGTTCCCCACCATTCACGACTGGATGTGGCAGGAATGCAGAGCTTAGATCTGATCCGTTGATTATGGGATCGCTTAGCTCTGTCTATTGCATGCTGCTTGGCATGCAAGTAGTCCTAGGTTGTCGCTTCACCAAGTTGACACCTAATTTTGAAGTATGCCTGGTGCTGCTCCTGGCATGCCCTCCTGCACTGTTCATTGAACCAGGGTAGGTCTCCTGGCTTGATGGTAATGGTAGAGTGGGGGATATGCCGGGCCATGAGGTTACAGATTGTGTGGAGTACAATTCAGCTGCTGCTGATGGCCCACAGCACCTCATGGATGCCCAGTTTTGCATTGCTAGATCTGTTCGAAATCTATCCCATTCAGCACAGTGATAGTGCCACACAACACGATGGACAGTATCCTCAATGTGAAGGCGGTACTTCGTCTCCACAAGGACTATGCGGTGGTCACTTCTACCAATCCAGTCATGGACAGAAGCATCTGCAGCAGGCAGACTGGTGAGGATAAGGTCAAGTATGTTTTTCCCTCGTGTTGGTTCCCCCACCACCTGCCGCAGACCCAGTCTAGCAGCTATGTCCTTTAGTACTCGGCCAGCTCGGTCATTAGTGGTGCTACTTAGCCACTCTTGGTGATGGACATTGAAGTCCCCCACCCAGAGTACATTTTGTGCCCTTGACATCCTCAGTGCTTCCTTCAAGTGGTGTTCAACATGGAGGAGTACTGACTCTTCAGCTGAGGGAGGGCGGTAGGTGGTAATCAGTAGGAGGTTACCTTGCCCATGTTTGACCTGATGCCATGAGACTTCATAGGGTCCAGAGTCGATGTTGAGGACTCCCAGGGCAACTCCCTCCCTACTGTAAACCACTGTCCTGACACCTCTGCTGGGTCTGTCCTGCCAGTGGGACAGGACATACCCAGGGATAGTGATTGCAGTGTCTGGGACATCGTCTGTAAGGGATGATTCTGTGAGTATGACTATGTCAGGCTGTTGTTTGACTCGTCTGTGGGACAGCTCTCCCAATTTTGGCACAAGCCCCCAGATGTTAGTAAGGAGGACTTTGCAGGGTCGACAGGGCTGGGTTTGGTGTTGTTGTTTCCAGTGCCTAGGTTGATGCCGGGTGGTCCGTCCGGTTTCATTCCTTTTTATTGACTTCGTAGCGGTTAGGTACAACTGAGTGGCTTGCTAGGCCATTTCAGAGGACATGTAAGAGTTAACCACATTGCTGTGGGTCTGGAGTCACATGTAGGCCAGACCAGGTAAAGACAGCAGATTTCCTTCCCTAAAGGATATTAGCGAACCAGATGGGTTTTTACAACAATCGACAATGGTTTCATGGCCATCATTAGACTAGCTTTTAATTCCAGATTTATTAATTAAATTCAAATTCTACCTTCTGCTGTGGTGGGATTCCAACCCATGTCTTCAGATCAATACCCTGGGTCTCTGGGTTACTAGTCCACTGATAATACCACTGCCTACCCTAAAGATAAAGATCAGGGAAGACTGCTATGAGTACCCCATGACTGGGACAAAGGGCTGAGATTTCTTCTGTTTGCCACCAGGGAGTCACCCAATGAGTCCACTGGCTTTAGTCCCTTTGAATTAGTTTATGGACACGAGGTGAGAGGTCCTCTAAAACTATTCCACGAGGGGTTTTTGGGATGCAGGGACGAATCTTCCTTGTTAGACTACATTGCCATGTTCCGAGAACTGCTTGCGCGGTGGCTCAGGAACACCTAAAATCCTCCCATACAACTGTGAAAAGGCAGGCAGATAAACATGCCAAGGCCAGAACATTTCAGTCTGGAGACCATGTGTTCGTGCTATTACCAATACAGGGAGAACCGCTGAAAGTGGCCTGTACACAGTAATAAGTTGAATTAACCAGGTGATTGATGTAATTGACACTTCAGGTCATAGGAAAAAGCAAAAGCTGTGCCACATCAATATGTTAAAATGGTATCACAGCCAGGAAGGGGACAAACAAGCAGCAGTCAGGAAACGGAAGGGTGAAAGTGAGAGTGAGGACGAGTTAAAGAGATACCTGGAGGATTCCCAAATTAAACCCCCAGTTAGCTAACACTAGGGAAGTTAGACGCCGTACTCTCCTATTTAAATGTAGGACAGAGGCCGCTCACAGCGTTTGAAGGGATCTGCAGGGACGAACCATGGTGCACAACCCTCACCCTACAAAATGTAGATGTAGGGGAGACCCCTCCTATAAAACAAAATCCCTATCACCTCGGTCCCAAGAAACTGATCCAAGTTCGGGAGGAAATTCAGTATATGTTGGGGAGAAGCTGATTGAGCCCAGTCAGAGCAGTTGGAGTTCCCCAGTTGCGTTGGTGCCCAAACCCGATGACTCAACAAGGCTCTGCATTGATTACAGAAAGATTAATGCAGTGACCAGAGCTGATTCCTACCCAATTCCCCGCCTGGAAGACTGTATTGATAGAGTAGGAAACGCCACCTAGATAACCAAAATAGACTTGTTAAAAGGATACTGGCAGGTTCCCTTACTCCTGTGACAAGATCTCAGCTTTTGTCACCCCAGACTGCTTATTCCAGTGCCGGATGATGCCCTTTGAGCTAAGAAATGTCCCAGCCACCTTCCAAAGGCTGATGAACCAGGTAGTGGCTGGCCTGCCCAACTGTGTAGTGTACCTGGATGATCTGTTTGTGTATAGTGTCACCTGCGGGGACCAGTTAGAAGCCCTCTTCCGAAGGTTACAGTCAGCTGACCTCGTGCTAAATCTTGCAAACAGCGAGTTTGCTATCGCTCAAGTAACCTACCCAGGCCATACTGTGGGTCAAGGGCGAGTGCTGCCCAGAGAAGCAAAGATACAGGCACTGATAGATTTTCCCGTCCCCACATCCAAATGGGAAATAATGCGATTTTTGGGGATGCGTGGGTTTTACCGCAAGTTTGTGCAAAGCTTCAGCACTATAGCCGCCCCACTGACAGACTTAATACAGAAACAAGCAAAGGTAGTGTGGTGAGGGAGGTGCCAAACAGCTTTCAAGAGGCTGAAAGCCATCTTAACCAACGAACCGGTGCCAGCAGCTCCAAACTTTAACAAAGCATTTAAAGTGACAGTGGATGCTAGTGACCTAGTGGTAGGTGCCGTCCTGCTCCAAGATGATGAGTTAGGCATTCAGAGACCAGTTGGGTACTTCTCTAAAAAAGTTAAACAAATATCAAAAGAGATACTCCACTGTGGAAAAGGAAGCCCTGGGACTGTTGCTGGCTCTCAAACATTTTGAGGTCTATGTCCAAAAATGCATTTAGGGAGACTGCAGCTTATATCGACCACAATCCTTTGACCTTTATAGAAAAATTCAAAATCCATAATGCGAGGCTTTTTCATTGCAGCCTGCTTCTGCAACCTTACGGTCTAAAGATTATCCTCACTGCAGGGAAAAACAATATGATAGCTGACACTTTCTCTGGGCTTTAGCTCAACACGGAACCATTCCAGATAAAGAAAAACAGAAAATGGCGATGACAGTGAGACTGATGAGTGTGTGCGCACAGTTTCTTGTTAATGTGCTTTGTCGAATGATAATTTTCTTTAATCCACTGACTGGAAATCTGAATTTATATATTTCTTAAAAAGACAATTTTTTAAAGACATTTTAAAAAGACAAGCTGCCAGCAAAGTTATCCTTTCAGCTTAAGATGATCACCCAGTTTGCACCACGTTATCCTACATTGCAAAGGGCTGTGAGGAGAGAGATGAAATGTCTGCTAACTTCCCAGCAAGAACCAAGACCCAAGAGGTTTAAAGGAACTACCTGTTCTCTCAGCAAGTAGAGAATCTGCTGTCTGCAGATTCCGAAGAAGGGTCACTGACCCGAAACGTTAACTCTGCTTCTCTTTCCACAGATGCTGCCAGACCTGCTGAGTGGTTCCAGCATTTCTTGTTTTTATTTCTGCTATCTGCTATATGTTTGAGTGACTGTCATGTGACAAGCCCCTCCTCATCTGTGGTTTTAAGCTGGTGTTTTCTCTGCAGCAGGGGAGAAGCAACTGGACTCTGACATGCGGAGACCTAACTGGGGGTCCCTCTCTCTCTCCATTCTAGCTTGAAAGCTTTCAAATCATGTTTGTTGACTGACCACCTTTGCATACTCCGGCTACAATTAAAAACCCCACTGTAGGAAATCATCCACATCGCTATTTCCACAAGACTCACCGAACCAGTCATCTACCTCTTCAAACTAAAAGCTTCAGGACCACTGAATTCAGCTACAAGCCAGTTGAATCACCAAACTTCATATACTATATACCTTTTTTATGGACTCAAAATCAACCAATCTACCTTTCCCCATTCTGTAACCTATTTGCGTTTGTGTAACCTTTAGCGTGTGAGAGTGTGTGAAAGTTGGCGCTTTGTTTATTATTTGTATTAGTTCGGTTTAGGTACAATAAAGTTAACCTCCTTCTATGTTAACTCAAGAAAACCTGTCTATGATCATAACAAGAACCAATCAAACACCTACTGAATTGGCCAGCACATCCACTTTAAGGAAGAATTAAGCCTGTTGTGGTCAAACAAGGAAAGGGAAAAGAGGGAAGCCCTTTGACCCTGCCTCACTTGACCGTAACACTTACTTCAGCAAAGCTTTTGAAATTTGCCATCCTGTGCTTCAATGTTATTTGAAGACAAGCTACTGGACAGAAAGTGACACAAGCTGAAGAGAACGATCCTAACACTGGAGCAAACTGCAATGTTCTAATGGAATCTGTGAGCTTAGGTACACTACACATGCTCAGACTCCACAATCTAAATTCAGCTCCAAGTCACAGTTCTGGGTGAAAAGAACGAGCTGAAGACCAGGTTTCAGGGAGCCTCTGAGGCCAGCAGTAACTTTAATGAAGGCATTAAAACGCACAAAAGACAAGGCAGTGGATAAATTCATTCATTCATTTTTTTTGTTACACCCTTATTTTGGATGACAGAAATTTCAGTAATGGATGAAAAAATGAGCAAGGGCAGAAAATAAGTGGGGGAAGCGAAAAAAATTGGAAGCAACTGGTCAAAATGTGCAATCACAGAGTGACATACACTCATGGTAAAGCAACATCTATTGTGCAGAAAATATTTATCACAGCAACAACGGCAGGAAGAACAGGTTCACAAAATGGTGGCATAGTGGTTATGTTACTGGACAAGTAATCCAAAAGGCCTGGACCAATAATCTGGGGACATGAGTTGAAATCCCACCACGGCAGCTGGGGGAATTTAAATTCATTTAATTAAATAAATCAGGAATGGTGACCATGTAACAACCAAATTGTTGTAAAAACACATCTGGTTCACTGGTGTCCTTCAGGGAAGAAAATCTGCCATCCTTATCTAGTCTGGTCAATATGGGACTCCAGATCCACAGCAATGCAGTTGACTCTGAACTGCCCTCTAAAATGGCCTAGCAAGCCACTCAGTTGTATTCAAGAATGTGGCTGACCACCAACTTCTCAAGGGTAATTAGGAATTGGCAATAAATGCAGGCCTTGCCAGTGATGCCCACATCCCATGAAAGAATTTATAAAAAAGTATGCCCAACATACCAAAGACAGATATACATTGTGAGCAGAATTTTACAAGGGCCTAAGAAAGAAGTAAAGCAGAGACAGAATGAACGACAGCACTGTGGCATGCCTTAGAGTAGGGTTGAAAGAAGAGTTCAGCTGCCAATAATGACCAGAGCCTGGATTCCTCCTTTGCTGACTTAACAAACATTGCTTAATCTCTTTTTTTTGTTCTTGCTGATTTGTACTAACAGCCTGGTCCTCCGTTTTTTTGTCTGATCTCCTCATTGTCACAATCTTACTTTTGGACTGTTGGGAATTTAACTTCATTTCCTATCTGCTCCTTTTATTTACTTCGCTGTTTTCGGCAGGATGAGCTTGACAATTGGGCTTTTGTGGGGTAAAAGTGTTTTGAAATTGTTATCTGGATAGGTGCAAAGGGAAGCAGCAGATTGATATTCCAGGCAAGTGATTCAGGAGCTGGTACATTAGGAGTCTGACTGCGAAGAATCGAAATGCAGAATAAGATAAGAATGGGTTATGAAACATTGTACATGCGCCATGCATAATTATCAAGGATAGAAGCGGGTTTGAGAGCGGAAGTAAAGAAATGAAGCTAAGGTTAAGTGAACCTAAGACCCTAATCCCCGAGGTACATGTGGGCATCTGCAAGACATGATAATGTACTGGTTTGGAGTATGATAGTGGGAGCCGTGTGGATACGTTAAGATTTTTTCAGGCCATGATGGATTCTTTTTAGTGATGTACATTCACCTGAATTAGAAATAAAAATGGTAGCTGGAACCAATTCAAATGTGAATTCAGTGAAGTAATCAGTTGAAATTCCAGCCTTTAGGATCCAGACTTCAACCAGTCAGTACTTTTAACTTACTTATTTCAAGTATGATACGCTGTAATTGAATTAGATGCGCTGCCCAAAAATTTACAGTGCAATACACTCTACATATGAGGACTCAGTTAGTTGTGGATCTTTGTTGCATTCACCCCAATACTTAGACACCTTTGGTACAACATTTCCACTGCTCTTTACCTGAAGAGAAAGTTTCTGACACTCCCAGTGCAGTACTGAGGGAGTGCTGCCCTGTCAGAAGGACCATGTATTGAATGAGATGTTAAACTAAGTCTCCCTTCTGTCCTCTCAGGTGGACGTAAAAGATCCCATCGCACTATTCAAAGAGGAGCAGGGGTGTAATTCCCAGTGTCCTGACCAATATTTAATCCCCCAACCAGCATCACTAAAAGAGATCATTTGGTCATTTATCTCCCTGCTGTTTAAGAGAGCTTGCTGTATGCAAACTGGCTGCCATGTTTCCCGCATTACAACAGTGACTGCACTTGAAAAGCACTTCATTGGCTATAAAACACTTTGGGATGTCCTAAAGCTGTGTAAGGTGCAACAGAAATGCAAGTTTCATGCTTTTCTTGCGGATCAAGATTAACTTTCAAGATTTGTGAGTAGACATGAATATAGGAGGTATAATCAGTAAGTTCACAGATGACATGAAAATTGGTGGTGTCATAAATAGTGAGGAGGAAAGCCTTAGATGACAGGACGATATAGATGGGCTGGTAAGATGGGTGGAGCAGTGGCAAATGGAATTTAATCCTGAGAAGTGTGAGGTGATGCATTTTGGGAGGACTAACAAGGCAAGGGAATATACAATGGATGGCAGGACCCTAGGAAGTACAGAGGGTCAGAAGGACCTTGGTGTACTTGTCCATAGATCACTGAAGGCAGCAGCACAGGTAGATAAGGTGGTTAGGAAGGCATATGGGATACTTGCCTTTATTAGCCGAGGCATAGGATATAAGAGCAGGGAAGTTATGATGGAGCTGTATAAAACGCTCGTTAGGCCACAGCTGGAGTACTGTGTACAGTTCTGGCTGCCACACTATAGGAAGGATGTGATTGCACTGGAGAGGATGCAGAGGAGATTCACCAGGATGTTGCCTGGGCTGGAGCATTTCGGCTATGAAGAGAGACTGGATAGGCTAGGGTTGTTTTCCTTAGAGCAGAGAAGGCTGAAGGGGGACCTGATTGAGGTACACAAAATTATGAGGGGCATAGATAGGGTAGATAGGAAGAAACTTTTTCCCTTAGTGGAGGTGTCAATAACAAGGGGGCATAGACTTAAGGTGAAGAGCAGGAGGTTTAGAGAGTATTTGAGGGAAATAATTTTCACCCAGAGGGTGGTTGGAATCTGGAACACACTGTCTGAGAGGGTGGTAGAGGCAGGAACCCTCATAACATTTAAGTATTTAGATGAGCACTTGAAACGCCATAGCGTACAAGGCTACGGGCCAAGTTCTGGAAAATGAGATTTGAATAGAGAGGTGTTTGATGGCTGGCACGGACATGATGGGCCGAAGGGCCTGCTCCTGTGCTGTATAGCTCTATGACTCTAAGGAGTGCTACTCCACTTCAAATGACTCACTCAACCTCAAATAATAAGAGGCACAAATCATAACAGCATGGCTGGCATCCAGCACCCATGGTGAACACTGGCCTTCTACAAGACCAATTTAAAATTTAAAGCTCTGTTAAAACTTTTGGATTGAAACCATATTTATAGAGTTAACCAGCTGAGAACCATGAGCAATCAGCCAGGCATTTTTAAGTAAATTAGGCTCAAGATTCAGACCAGTTTCAAGACTAAAACTGAGGTTAATAATCTGGCTGGCATTTAACATTTAAGCCTGTAGGTGCTTTGGAGGCCGACTGCAAAAAGAAAATGCTGTTGCTGCTGCTCTCTCTCTAAGGTGACCAAAGGTGGGGAAATTAAAATCAGGGATGCACAAGAGGCCAGAATTGGAGAACTGCAGAGATCTCTGAGGGTGGTAGAGCTGGAGGAGGTTACAGAGATAATGGTGAGGCCATGGAAGAATTCAAATAGGAGGATGAGAATTTTAAAATCCAAATGTTGCCAGACTGGAAGCCAATGTAGGTCTCAGTGAACACAGTTGAGAGTTAGGATACGAGCAGCAGAGCATGTTTAACGATTCCCAGGTGAATGATGCTTGTTGCAAACACCAGGGAGTCACAGAGCCAGGTTTCTGAAAATTTTACAGCTGCAGAGAGCCACCATGATTCCTAGCAAGAATGCAGATGATTGGGTTATTCCCTTATTAATCACGCCTGGAAACTGCATCGCTATAATTGACTGGGATTAATTTTAGGCACAAAATTAATACAACGATCTCCCTCCTGCTGCATTTTGCAGGAGAAATCATCCTACTTCTATCGGGAGACACTGCTGTAGTTTCGGTCATTCTGTTTGCTGTACTTCTTTCAAAATAGACTCAGTTTGTTGAGTAAGCAGACTTTGCAGTAATATAGAGTTTGCTGAGAGACATGCCCTAAGTCCCAACTCTCCTCCGACTCATTGGCTGATACTGCGCTGTCAATAGACACTTAATTTACCAGTTGGATTGAATCCTGGACACTGAAGTTGGGTGTTTGCTTTAGGGGTAACTGCTTTAGCATTGGGCCACAAAAGGATGTTTAAATTATAACACCTTTAATATGATAGATGCTGTATAATGCCAATGGCATAAATGTTCATAGCACATTTTCCTGACTGCAGAACATAGCTATCGAAACACTTCTATTATCAGATTGACATACATGACATCTCTCTATACAATGACACAAGAAATACCTATTCTAATATGACAATTTATCCATCTTGTGGGATTTCACACCAGTGAAGGTGACATCGGGAAACACAATAAAATCACTGGAAAGAACCACTCAGCTTTGCCAAAAAAATCTCAAAATTGTTTTACCGGAACCGTATTAGTTACGGAACCACCAACATAATTTAACTTACATTGAGATCATACCCAGCATTTAAGTATTTCCTGCACACTATAAATTTGCGCATGAACAAGCCATGTAAAACACTGATTAACTAGTGAACATATGCAACTTATTGGCAAATTATCGTATATATGACCACAGGTTTAGATCATTTAAACACAATATCTGCACAGTATGTAGTTTTCAAAAACCTGCCAACCCACCACACCTTCCAAACCCGCAACCTTTACAACCTAGAACAACAAGGGCAGCAGATGCAGGGAACATCAGCACCTACAAGTTCCCCTCCAAGCCACATACCATCCTGACTTGGAACTATATCACCGTTCCTTCACTGTCGCTGGGTCAAAATCCTGGAACTCCTTTCCAACAGCAACAGTACCTACACAAGGACTGCAGCAGTTCAAGAAGGCAGCTCACCACCACCTTCTCAAGGGCAATTAGGGATGGGCAATAAATGCTGGCCTTGCCAGCAACGCCCACATCCATGAATGAATTTGAAAAAATTTAGAAATCAATGCTGGTCTTAAAATTCCTGTCTGCCAATCAAACTGAATAGATTTGAGGGTCTTTGAGGACTCAAACCCACATAGAGCACTCAGCCTTGGCTCAGTGGGTGCCACTCTCACCATTGTCAGAATGTCATGCATTCAAGTCCCACTCCAGAAACTTGAGCACATAATCGAGGCGGTCACTCCTGGCCAGTACTGAGGGAGTGCTGCATTGTCAGAGGTGCAGTCTTTCGGATCAGACATTAAACCACAGCACTGTCTGCCCTTTCAGGTGGATGTCAAAGATCCCACTGCACTATTTGAAGAGCAGCGGGGGAGTTCCCCCAGGTGTCCTGGACAATATTTATGCCTCAACCAAAATCACTAAAGCATTCCTGTTTGTGGGATCTTGCTGTGCAAAAATTGGCTACAGTGTTCCCTACGTTACAACAGTGACTACACTTCACTGGCTGTGAAGCATATTTGAGATGCCCTGAGGTTGTGAAAGGTGCTATATAAAGCCAAGTTCTTCCTTTTCTTCAAGAAAAAGAATTACACTGATGTTCTGTTCATCTTTTGACCAATCCGAACTATTGCAGCACATCTTTCTTGACACTGTCCATGGTAAGTCCGAGATTATTTTGTTACTGAGGGAATGAGTGCTAGGTTGAACAATTGTGGGAGTGGCACATCTTTACCAGAAGAGCTGGTGAATATGTTTGCAAGCAATCTCCCTAAAGACAGTGAAGTAAGAGTTTGCTCACTGTCATGTGGAAAATAATATTCCTGCAGGTAGATAAATACATTTGTTCCCTTTCATAGCAGACTTGCATAACTAGCAAAGAAACATGTGCATGAAACACAGAGGGGAAGTTATTTACTGTTTAGGTGTGACATTTTGCAGCAAAGCCCAAGAAATGTATAAAACTTCAGTTTCATTTTTCCTTAATTGCATCATTCCTTCTTTACAAAACGTCTCTATAACAATACCGAGTCAATCTTCCCCAACTTTAACAATGATATAGTACATCCAGAACTTAACAGTTCATTTCAGCAGCTGGTTTTAACAAAGTTTGAACATAAAGGAAAATGTTGCAAGGATTTAAAATACAGTATAAAACACCGAAATTCAGAAACCATTTAAAATTTTGTCTCACTTTTTACAATGCTGTAAACTACCACTTAAATAGTGCCATTTACATTGGAGTTTTGAGAAACTACCTGAAAAATAATTGACTTTATACTCCACATACTTTCTGATGTTTCATATATTTTAAAATAAGTTCTCGTACCTTTCAGTGTCACAGAAGTGATTTCCCAACAATCATGAGTACATATTAAAATTCTCATCCTAATTTTCAAATCCCTCCATGGCCTCGCCCCCTCCTTATCTCTGTAACATCTTCCAGCCCCACAACCTGCCAAGATCCCTGCCTCCTCCAATTCTGGCATTTTGCACATACCCAATTTTAATCATTCCACTATTGCTGACAATGCCTTAAACTCCCTGAGCCCTAAGCTTCTGAATTCCCTCCCCAAACCTCTCTCTCCTCTTTTACTATGCTCCTAAAAACCTACCTCTTTGACCAAGCTGTTGGTCACCTGTCCTAATATCTCCTTAATAGGCTCGGTGTCAAATTGTGTTTGATTACGTTTCTGTGAAGCACCTTGGGGCGTTTTACTACATTAAAGGCGCTATATAAATGTGCAGTTGTAAATGCAGTACAGTGTGATCCATAAGTATATATACTAGTAGAGTGCTGTCAAAGTACTGCCCTTGCGCATAAACACTCCTGCTATAAATGGCAGGAACTGTATTAATTCCTATGTAATCATTTATAAACTACCTCAGTAAACATGTCACACTGTAATGGTACCCTCCTGCCAGTGATGGTGTTGGAGTACCTCATTTCTGCATCTCCCAGTCCTCACCTGAAACTACAGAGAAATTCAATGTTCTAGCCAACCCTACTTCCAGAAGTCAGCTATTTAAATATGAAAAACATAAAAATCCAAGTATTATACAAAAACAAAGACAGAATCTGTGACAAAATGATGTCTGCTAGCTCTGGCTGATAGACCCTCAATCCTCTAGCCTCGGTTTGTCTAAAGGTGATGTTTGGTCTCAACTCCCCATGTGCAACGTTAGAGGAGATCAGCTAGTGATCACAAAATGTCAGCCATCCACGTTCAGCTGTGGCAAAGAAACCTGTACAAGTTACACAACGTCATGCCAAAGTCTGATGCAGCACATCTAACAGTTAGAAATGTACTTCAGCCATAATGCAGTACCCAAGTAATATACTCCATCATCAGTTTCTCTGCTTCATACTGTCACCAAGAATGAATTAAGGCAATAGCAAATGAGATTATTAGTTCCAGGACTCCAGAATCTAATTCAATAATGGGAATGACTGCTCATCACTGACAAAATGCTGGCCATTTCCAGCCAATCTTCATTTAATCCAATGTAGATGGTTAAACTGACACTAGCTATCTTCCCTAGCTAGAAGTAAGGCTTCTGACAGCTGATTAAAGCAAGCTATGCACAAGTTGATGAGCAGGTCATGGTGTGGACAGACCCAGCTGAGACTGCACAAAGGAGCAAAGATGATAAATATGAATCAAAACTAATTTCTGATAGTCTTATAATAAAACAATTCTGACAACAGTGGAATTTATATGTACAAGAAGCAGTAGCTTGTCTTTAACTATACTGATTCATAATTACAAGTTTTTTTTTAGAAAAGTGGGAAGCAGTTGGAACCATGGAGAGGTGAAGTAAATTTGTGAAGGGCAGGACCAGCATAAAGGTAGGATTAGGATGAAGACTGACTGCACTAACAGAGTCAGTGTTTAAAGGAAGGACCATCACCATCATTTAAGAACAGGTTTGACAGGTGGCTAAAGGAAAGAGGGATAAAGGAATATGGGAACAGCATGGGTACACCGAATACTGTTCGTGCGGAGAATAAACGCCAGCACGGACTGTTTGGACCAAGCGACCTGTTTCCATGTTGTAATTTTAGTGCAATTGTGTGTAATATAGTTTTTAGTTCACTGCGTGAATTGGTTAGACAGCAGTATGCTGTGCCTTCTTTTGCTACATATGGTTCGTAAAGGTACTATAATGAACAACATCATCCAACATGAGGCATGTTGGCAGGGATATGCCATTGAGTTAGATTCTTCAAGGAAAAATTAAGATCGGTCATTTCATTCACTAATAGAAAAAGGGCTTTTGCCAACACAAGTGTTATTTTATGTGTAATCATTTCCTGGCTGGAATGGGTAAAGTTTGTCTAGTAGCAACCACAAAAATATAATCTTAGAAGCTTTATAAAATTGGAACTACTGCATTAAGCCGAGCGCAGCTGCAATTCCTTGCAAAGTACAGGCTTGTAAGACATCATCTAACTTCCTGAAAAAAGGGGCATCAGTCCTTTCAAAGATTCATTTCCCTTTCTGCAGGCTAACACAGACAGCCTTCTAATAGAATACAGCACCAAAAATTATGCCATGATCCTTGGGAGTGTACTGCAGCCTCGTTTAATTTAATTGTGGTGCTACTAAATATCGTCATTCCGCAGACTCAAGAAGAAAATTGAACTCCAGATGTTTAGCTTACTCATTTAGACATGAAAATCATTAGAAAACAATTACATCTATAAAAGACTATATGCCTGAAATTAAACTCCAGATGATGAGGTAATGTAATTGTGCAAAGGAATTTCCTCTTCCAGGGATTTCCTGTGGGTCAAAACTGAAAACAAAACAAGATTTGGAAATTCCATGTTCACCTTATGGGAGTTCACAATTTCAGACTTCAGTTAACCCAGTTTTTTATTTGCCTGCATTTTATCTACATAAGATAACAAAAAAAAGCAAAACTATAGCGAGTAAGATCATCCGACACAAGCCCCCACACCTCCACCCAAGGCCTATTTAGGGAAATTCCTATCTGATTACTGTGCACAACTGGGCTAGCCCCAAAAAGATGGCAAATTGCACCCAATAAATTGAGAAAGCATCTTAACTAATAATTTTTCTCTACCATAATCTGAAACTGCCTGTTCACTCCCTCAGCCACCATCAGATGCACCAAATCGCAATCAAATAGGTGTCAACACACGGTTAATGCTGTTTGCGGTTCCACATTACGACGACGGCCATGTTTTCTGGACTAAACGCAGCAGTTGGAGGCAGTTCTCATCCTTGTTTTCAAAGCCCTCCATGGCCTTGCACCGTCCTTATCTCTGTAACCACCTCTAGCTCCACAATCCGCCAAGATCTCCGTGCTCTTCAAACTCTGGCCACTTGCATGTCACCGATTTTTGCCTCACCCTTGTCAGCCATGCCTTCAGCTGCTTGAATTATAAGCTCTGGAATTTCCTCCCTAAACCTCTCCACCTCTCTGTTCCTTGAAGATGCTCCTTTAAACCCGTCTCTTTGGCCAAGCTTTTGGGCAACCGTCCTCATATCTCCTTACTAGGCTCAGTGTTAAATTTTGTTTAATAACGCTCCTGTGAAGCACCTTGGGACGTTGTTGTTGTTGAGGGTGGATATGTGACACATTCTGGGATGAAATAGGACTACAAGGGTGAGAAAATATTTTTAAGAAACAGAAAGTATCTGACATGAGCAAAGATGTATCATTGCTCAGTGGGACAACTATCACCTTGGCACAAGTCAAATTATCTGAGTGCTAATTACATCTCACTGATATAATCTTCCTGCACAGAGACTCTTTTTATTTACTTTGTGATGAACTTTGGTTTCTCCTTTAATGGTTTTAATTCATGATCAACACCAGTGAAACCTTGGAGAGCGTGGTTATGTCCCAAGATGAGTAAAATCATGATCATTTGGATTAAAGCACCCTCCAACACCAGAGACTGAGACAGGAGCAGGAATGCTGATAACACCCAAGTTATACCAAAAAAAATCAGAAACTGATTAATTTTGATACTACAGTGAATCCAAGTGAAGACTTCACCTTCCAATGAGGAAGTTGTAGAGAAGTTGTTTCCACAAGTGTGGGGAGTCCAAAACTTAGGGCCAGAAATATAAGGTAATAAATCCAACAGGGAATTCAGGAGAAACGTCTTTACGCAGAGAGTGATAAGTATGGAGCTTGACACCACATGGACTGGTTGAGATGAATAGTAGAGATGCACTTAAGGGGAAGCTAGATAAACACACAAGGGAAAAAGGAATAGAAGGATATACTGATAGAGTGAGTTGAAGTGGGTGGAGGAGGCTTATGTGAAGTATAAACATCAACATGGACCAGTTGTGCAGAAAGCCCCGTTTCCATGCTGTAAATTCTACGCAAATCTTTGTAACTGAACCAGGCAGAACCAGAGGAACATGGAAACTATGTTCAAACTGAAAGATTCTTATCTAGAACAGTTCTACCCAGGGAAGAGTTTGGATGCAGATGTTAGCACAGCTCTCACCCAGTAGCTATAAATTTACATGGTTAGACAAAGGGAAAATCCCCATGAGGTTAGCTGAGTTTGCAAAGTGCCCCGAGGACCAACAGGCCTGGTCTGAGGCCCAACTACATTCCAACTCCACGTTGGGTCAAATTGAAATGATGCAGGAGGAGCCCTTCCAGGCAGCCCTGTTCTGCAAGTTAAGTCCAGATTTATACTGCACAAAGCTATAATTACTTTACACCTAACACTAACCTTGCAGTATAAAAGTATTCCTAGTCTTTGTGGTGTATGTACCAGATGCATGCATGAGCTGTTAACCGTATATCAATTGGATGCTAATTGTTTTCAGGTGGAGGGTATTAACTGGGGATTCACCTGCACTCAAAGGAGCATGCTGAAAGAGGAAAGTGCATGGTATGCAATGTGTCTCTGTAAATAAAAGCCTGCAAATGAATAAAGACTAGGCTCCAGTGTTCTACCTGGCTATCCGAGTTTTGAGACGACTGGTCATGGATAAGATGACTGACAACAGAATGTCCAGATCCAGACAAATTTCTGTTTTAGACAACAGATCAATTCTCACCGCTACAGGGAATGTACATTCTAATATCTACATAACGTATTTAAACTCCTAAATCTGTACACACCGCCTGTGTGTGCTACTCGCCACTGCCTTGTCATGTTTTTGTCACATGTTTTCATTCAAAGTTCCTATGTTCACATTTATAATGAAAAAGGCCTAGATAAACTAGTCACTCTCAAGTGTGCGCATGAGCGGGAGAGGGAGAGGAAGTACAGTGCGAAGGCTAAGTGTATCCTTCTTCAAATTCATGTGAACGCAATCTTCAAAAAAAAATCAATTCTGAAGATGGTTACTCACCTAGAATCGTACAGAACACTCAACCGCTTCTTTGAAAAATTGGTCCCACTACCCTGCTCTTTCCCCACAGCCCTGTAAAATTTTCCTTTTCAACTTTGCATCCTCTTCCCTTTTGCAAGTTATTATTGAATCTGCTTTCACTGCCCTTTCAGGCAGCACATTCCAGATCATAACAGCTCACTGCATTAAAAAAAACATCTCCCCCTCTGGTTCTTTTGCCAATTACCTTAAATCAGCACCCTCTGGTTACTGACTCACCTGCCACTGGAAACTAACAGTTTCTCCTTATTCACTCTATCAATACCTTTCATTATTGCAAACACACATAATTAAATATATGTTTTGAAAATGGTCAGTCAATAAACACAGAAATTTAAACTTTTAGAAATTGATTTTTCAACGTAGATCAGCAACCATCAAATAAGGAAGTTCCACAGTTTTACGTACAAGCCACTTTATGTGGTATGAAATACTGGTCACAAGCAGGTTGTACAGCAAGCAAGCCATCAACCTACAGAAGAACCAGTCTTTTTAATACCAATGTAATTTGCTTGTCAAGTTTGGAATTAGTGCCATCATTATGATCAGGGAAGTATGATTTGTATCTTCCCTCCAGTAATTCCATACTCACCGTCATCTCCCAGTTTTGATGCGTAGTCACTTATTAGCTCTTCTCCAACTTCCACTATCTGCTCACTGTTGCGGTAATTCTCATCCCGCCATTTCCTCAGCTTGTCACGCATGTCTGAAAAATCAGAAGAGAGACATTTGAGTAACTAGCAAAGTAAAAAATTTAATTCACGCAAAATACTATTATAATCAGGATCTTTGGAGATCTGAAGGTGTGTGGTGAAATATGAGAATGAGAATTTTCTCCAACGCTGTAATTTCTCATTAAAAAAATTAACACGTCATGCACGTCAGTAAAAGACACAAGGTATATCAAGTTGCAAACTCGCCTCAAACAAGTTTCTTTAGCAGATGATGCTGCAGCATTTCACAGGCTGAAATACTTCTGATTCTTGTCTTGTGAACTGCAGTGGACATTTTGCATACCTAGGCAATGGGCATCACAGAAACACCAGTGTGTCCAGGGGCAATGCAACAAAAATCGAGACTCTATGGGGGACAACATTGAAAAATACAAGGCCTTAATTCTGCCACACCTCCTCCATCAGAGATTCCCAATCAAAAAGGGATTGGTTCACTGTTGAATGACTCTAATGGCTGACTGAAGAGCAACAATGGCACAGATGCAGGAGCATAAGTTTTATTCATTTTCAGGATTTGGATATCACTGGCAAGTCCAGCATTTACTGTCCATCCCTAATTGTCCTCGAGAAGGTGGTGGTGAGTGCCTTCTTAAACCGCTGCAGTCTGTGTGGTGAAGGTTCTCCCATAGTGCTGTTAAGGAGGAAGTTCCAGGATTTTGACCCAGCGAGTGAAGGAACGACCGATATATCTGTAAGTCAGGAAAGTGTGTGACTCAAAGGGGGACTTGGAGGTGGTGGTGCTCCTATATATCTGCTGCCTTTGTTCTTTTAGGTGGTAGAGGTTGTAGGTTTTGCAGGTGCTGTTGAAGAAGCCTAGGTAAGGTCCTACAGCGCATCTTGTAGATGGTACACACTGTAGCCACAGTGTGTCAGTCGTGGAGGGAGTGGATGTTTAAGGTGGTGGATGGGGTGTTGATGATTCAACCCTTTCAGCTGCAGTGGCCCAGTAGGTGAGACCATATTTCATACTTTAAGTAGACTTTTGGAGTCAGTTGTGGCTCAATAGTTGCATTCTTGTCTGAGTCAGAAGGTAGCGAGTTAAAGTCTCCACTTCAGAGACTTGATCAAATAATCCAGGCTGACTCTTCACTGCAGTACTGAGGGAGTGCTAAATATTCCATGGCATTGTTTGGAAGAGCAGAGGAATTCTCCACGGTGTCCCAGCCAATATTTATCCCTGACCAATATCACTAAAAACAGATTATCTGGTCTGTTATCCCATTGCTGTTTGCAGGGCTTGCTGGACACAAATTGATTGCTGTGCTTCCAATCTTACAGCAGGGACTATACTTCAAAAGTACTTCATTAGTTGTAAAGTACTTTGGGGTGTCCTGAGATCATGAAAGGAGCTATAGAAATGCGAGTCTTTCTTTTAACGGACTGTATCTTACACAAGATTAATAGAAAATACTGTGGCTGCTGGAAATCTGAAATAAAAACACCAGGTGCTGGAAATACACAGCAGGTCTGGCAGCATCTGTCGAGAGAAACAGAGAACTGTTCTGATGAAAGGTCACAGACCTGAAACGTTTTTCTCTCTCCACAAATGCTGCCAGACCTGCTGTGTATTTCCAGCACTTTGCTTTTATTTTATGAGATTAATAGTGCCATTTGTGCCAGAACTATATTAACTCATTTGCGCAGGAACATAAGAAACCATTTGTCTGGCATCCATTGCCTAAACTCAATCCAACAAGGGTTTGGCTTAGTGCAAACAGGCACAACACTCCATCAGTCATATTCTAACAGAATCCATAGGCATCCTAATAAATCCTTTTTAGCTTTTACAGAATGTTCAATCACGCAAACGAAAGACTAGCTTGTGATGACAACGTACTTTGCAATAATATAAAAGCTGTGAGTAATAGAATCACAGTAGGAGATCTTCAGACAAAAATTGTTGGAGTGAGTACTAAGCTATAACTCAGAGCACTGGAGACAACGCTGCAGAAACAATTACAGCTTCCAACACAAGGAATGCATGAACTGATCTGGAAACTGCCAGGCTGGAGACTTCCAACGAGAAGACAAGTCCATGGGGACTTCGCTTGACATGAAAATGGTCAAGACAGACCAAGTCATACCTGTGATCAATCTTTGTATGGAGCTTTCAAAATCAGGCCTGCAAGACTCGTTTCAGCCAGTTTTGCTCCAATCGCCAAAATGGATGGCAGCACCCAGGGCAAAGAAAGCAAGTGATGGGTTTGAAAGTTGGTTTTCAGGGAAATAAGGCATAGAAGGGAGAGATTAATTACAAATCAACTTCAGTTTAACAAAAACAAGAATCAGGATATGGGAATGAATGGCAGAGGGACAACAGTTTGAGCAGAATGACCCCTTATTTTTAATGAGTGTGGACTGTTCCGAGTGCTTCAGATTTCACTCTTAGGATTGAATGTCCCTCCTGCACTTCCCACACCCGTTCCACAATTCACTCAGGGCCTCTTGCACATCCCCAGTTTCCTTCACTACACCACTGGCAGCCTTCAGCTGTTGAGTTCCTAAGCTCTGGAATTCCTTCGCTAAACCTCTCTGTCTCTACCTCTCTCTCCTTCCTTAAGTCGCTTCTTAAAACCTACATCTTTGACCAAGCTTTTGCTCACCTGTTCTAATATCTCTATGTAGCTCAGTGCCAAATTTTGTCTGATAATGCTCCTGTGAAGAACCTTGGGATGTTTTACTATGTTAAAGGCGCTATATAAATGAATGCAAGTGGTTGTATTTGAGCCAACCCCGCAAGTCCCAAACCATAAAACTTTTCTCACCTGTTTGCTGGTGTGGTTTTAGGACATGGGCACGCCCTAAAGTCACACTCCTGAGCCTGCCACTAATAAAAGGACAACTCATGCAACTTCCACTACCAATGGGGAATATGCACAATCTGCATATCTGGATGGCTTTAAAATGAAGCATAAACCCAGCATGGACTGGTTGGGCCAAAAGGCCTGTTTCTGTGCTGTATATTCTATGTAAGCACTCTATTACATCTCACCAGAGCATCGTATCCTGCGGCAGCTTACTGATAATTCCATCTAACCCATCACACATCACAGGACCTACCCATATCCTGTTTTGCTTAAGGATTTTCTTCCTCCTCAAGATTCTTCCCTCCTTTCCATTCCTGCCACACCTGCCTCTTCCTCCTCACTTTGTCTTTTATTTCTATTGTCCCTCACTCTCCACTGCTGCCTTGCATCCTGCAGCTCCTCTATTTATTTACCTCCTTTCCGAGCAATTATGCTCCAACTTTCTGCCATTGATCTACCAGTCTCTCTCACTTCACTGACTGGACTTTCACAGTCTTCTCAGTCATGTCTGGCGTCCTACGCAGATTGTAAATCTCCCTCAACCAGAGGTCAAATGAACATACGAATATACAAACAAGGAGCTAATCGTCCCCTCGAGCCTGCTCCACCATTCTATAAAATAGTGGCTGATCTGTTTGCGGACTGAACTCAACTTTCCTGCCTACCCCTGATACCGACTCCCTTGTTTGTCAAGAATCTGTCTACCTCTGCCCTAAAAACACCGCTCTCCGGGGAAGAGAGTTCCACAGACTCACAACCCTTTGACGGAAAAAAATTCTCATCTCGGTCTTAAATACACGGAAAGACTGAGATCAGAGATGCGTGTGACTAAAGGATAAAAAAAAGCAGTGAGGAGCAACTGAACAGGCCACACATACAGGGAGACACAGAAAGCAATGCAAAGATAAGTTGTTTTTTTTACGCAGCGAGTTGTTGTGATCTGGAATGCACTGTCTGAAAGGGCAGTGGAAGCAGATTTAATAGCAATTTCTAAAAGGGAATTAGATAAATACTTGAAGGGGAAAATTTTGCAGGGCTATGGGGAAAAAGCAAGGAGGGAGCAAGATTAATTGGATAGCTTTCAAAGAACTGACACAGACACAATGGGTCGAATGGCCTCCTATGAATGCCATCCAAGACCTCACTCAAGGACAAAACCTCACAGAACAAAGCAGAAGGCATTGAGAGGGGAGAGGCTATGCCCAGGAGAAAGCTGCTGGAATTTTTGAAAACTGGAATGGTAAATCGTGACTTTTTTCTCATTCCAAAATTGGATTTTTTAAGTGTTCTATTTGCAGATTTTTTTTAAAAAAAGCTTATTGGTAGACCTCTCATCAAGTTCCACACTAAGTCAGAATATGGTCTTTACTGCCTTTGCACGGCTGTGCAAATTTGAAGTCATTCACTATTCTGCTGCCCGTATCCTAACTCGCACCAAGTCCAGTGCATCATCACCAACGATGCTCGCTGACCAATATTGGCTCCCAGTCCAGCAACTCCTTGAATTTTAAAAGATTTTCGTCCTTGCTTTCAAATCCCTCCCTGGTCTCGCCCCTCCTTATCTCTATAATCTCCTCCAGCCCTACAACCCTCCAAGATCTCTGTGCTCCTCTAACTTTGGTCTCTTGTGCATTCCCAATTTATGTCGTTCGACGGCTGGTGGCCGCACCTTCAGCTTCCTGGGCCCTACACTCTGGAATTCCCTCTCTAAACCTCTCTACCGCTCCCTCCTCCTTGAAGACTCTCCATGAAATCTACTTTTTCCAAGCTTTTGGTCAGCTGCCTAGATATTTCCTTACGTGGCTTGGAGTCAAATTTTGTCTGATAACACTCCAGTGATACCTTTGGATATTTTACTATGTTAAGGACACTATATAAGTGCCAGTTGCTGCCGCATCTTTTTTCTACTTCTCGAGCCTTTCTGCTTATTTTGAGTTCAGTTTGGAGGTGGCAGGCGGCACGGTGTGATCGAGCGAGGAGCCACCAGCTATCACAGGCTGCCTGTGGGGAGGAGTTGTGGGATAATGGAGCTTTCACCAACTCCCTTTATTTCCCCTCCCCCAATCGCACCTGCTTCCACCTCTATCCATCCCACTCATTCCCATTCTAGCCCTTATCCTCTCAGCTTCCAAACATCTCTTCCGACTACCCCCTCACTTCCATCACTGCATCCCGTTCAAATTAACTGCTCGAAACCCCAAACCTTCCATCCAGTGGAATTCACTTCACATTAATCCTCCATCCACTTGCACCCACTCCTCAGCCAAGGGCCAGTGGTGGAGTCAGAAGCACTGCACCTCCACCACAGCCCCCACTCCCGTTTCCCTCAAAGGCTTTTTGTGTCTTAAAAGTTCAACTTGCATGCCTTCACCAATGTCCCTTCGGAAAGCAGGCCAGCCATCCTTACCCAGTCTGACCTATTTGTGACTCCAGTCCCAACCAATGTGGCTGACTTTTAACTGCCCTCTGAGTGGCCTGGCAAGCCACTCAGTTCTATCAAACTGTTACCAGCAGTTCAAGACAGCAATCCACCATCACCAGCTGCTTTGGGCAACTAGGGACGTGCAACAAAAGCTGGCCTGACCAGCAACGCCCATATCCAAAAATTAAATCTTTCAAAATATCCTTTCAAAACATTAAAAAGAACTGAGAAAAAAGTTTTTTGCCAGGTTTCCTGATTGCTGACAGTTAAATGCAAGGCTGAGAAGGGCTCAGTGGTCCTATCACTAGACAATGTCAAGTTGGTGCAACAATCAGGACATGACAATTATCTTCAGCATCTCTGGACTGGGTGGCGAGGGTGGAGGAAGTTGCAAGGGGAAAGGAGCTTCCTGCTCCTGATTGCTAGGCAGTGAAACTCAGCTCTGACTCCACCCTGCCTTGCAGACTGACTCACTGCCAAGCTTGCTTCCCTCACTGAGGGAGATGAACTCCTAACTTTCATATGGCAGTCGCCCAGTGTGGAAATTCTGAGTAAAATAACAGCACAGTGAATTGAATTACTGGGGCCTTTTCCAGTGCTGCACTCCAGACCATGGGTTCTTTAATTATCCTCCCACTGATCAGATCTTGAAACACAGCAGCCTACAAATTGTGGGAAGGGGCTGGAGGAAAATAGTCCAGGTCTTACAGTCACTTATCAAATTAAGTAAAACTCAACAATGCATGTCAATGTATTTCTTTCTCCAGATTGAAGATGCTTCCATTGAGATGTTGCGTTAACAGTGGTACAATCAACAGCTTTCAGGTGATTTGTCACTCAGCTTGTTGAACATCCTCATATCAAGACATACACAAAACAAAGTCACCTTCAAACCAGCACAACAGCCTTAAGTGATGCTCTTTAACTCATGACTCCCACTGCACCATAGCCAGGTGCAACTACCAACATATAGCAAGCAAATAACTTAAAAATCTACTGCTGGCCTTTTAGTCCAAATGATCAAAGGAAGGAAATTTCACACAAACCACAATATTGTCCTGGTGTTATTTGTACAGTACGCTAAACTGTAAGCAGTCTGCAAGAATGAGGGCCATGCTGATGTATCATGCACCCTACTGATGACTGTAGAAGCTACAATTGTCAGCTTGCTCCATGTGCATTGGGAATCACAAGTGTGAGGACCCATAATTGTAATCTGCCTTTAATAGCATTCTACAGAGCACAGTGAGAAGCATCAGCAGCTCTGCTCATTCAGCAACTTCCCAATAATCAAACAGCAAATGGTTTTGATACTTAAACTAACGTTTGATTAAGACAGGTGTCCCACTCCAGAGACTTGAGTACAAAAGTCTAGGTTGAAACTCCAGTGCAGTACTGAGAGAGTGCTGCATCGTCAGAGGTGTCTTCTTTTGGATGAGACATCAAACCGTGGCCCCATCTTCCCTCTCAGGTGGATGTAAAAGATCTCATGGCACTATTCTGAAGAGGAGCTGGGACATTCTCCCCAGTATCCTGGCCAATACTTATCCCTCAAACAATATCACAAAAACAGAGTTAGCTGGTCGTTATCACGTTGCTGTGTGCCAATTGGCTGCCATGTTCCCCCACATTACAACAGTGCCTGCACAACAAAAAATACTTATTGACCGTAATGCACTTTGGGACATCTTGTGGTCGTGAAAGGCACTATTGAAATTCAAGTCTTTCTTTCATTTTTCTTTTTGACAAAGAAAGAAATTGTATTTGCATAGTAACTTTCATGATCTCTGGACATGCCAAAGCACTTTGCAGCTGAAGCACTTTTGCAGAGTTGTCACTGTTATAATGTAAGAAACACACCAGCCAATTGGAACACAAAGATCCCACAAACAACTAAATGAATGAACCATCTATTTTTGCTATTGGTTGAGGGATATATATTGGGCAGGTCATTGGAAGAACGCCACTGCTCTTCTTCACATCCACCAGATTTCAGTAAATGTGACCTTGCGGTCTGGGCACAACTGCCAACACTGTCTGGACCAGTCGGTGCACAAGCTTGCTAGTCTGCTCAACCAAGTCCATCTTTCTGCCCAACAGACAGATACTCACTTTTCAGCAACATGACTGTTACTTTGCACTCCAAGAACATTGCCCAATTTGTTACCTTTCTTTCCCTACTACCAAAAGCCTAATCTCCACATATACCGCCTCAAGGACTAAAAGCTTTCATCAACTTTCCCTGCTCTATCCTGAATCTAAACATGCTAAAACAGAATTCCACCTCCTGAACACTCCTTCACAGGCCATCCTTGCTTACCACCACCACCTCCCCACCCTGATCTGTCATTTTATTTTAAATGGTCTATAATCTCCAATTCAAGTGTACGAATCCCACTATCTATCCAGGCCTGCACCCTCGATTCCTCCAATCACAGAGGGCCCCATCTTTCACCCCATCAGAGGACCACCTTTCAGTCGCCGCAGCCCTTGCCCAACTTCCACATGAACTTGTCACCACTGGGCACCCTCCAACCATGCGCTCATCTCACCCCCATCCAACCTCCTGTGCATCTTCACAAGTCTGTGGCGAGAAAAACAGCAACACAGTCCGTTCTGTCAAAAGGTCACTGACCTAGAACGTTAACTTTGTTTCTCTCTCCGCAAATGCTGCCAGACCTGTTAAGTATTTCCGGCATTTTAGCATTTATTACTTCTGTTTCAGGTTTACAGCTTCTGCTTTCACGTGCCTCCTCCCACTCATCTCCCACCACCCTCCCCCTCACTCCTCTCACCCCTCCCTGCTCCTGTCCCTCTTCCGTTCACCAATCCAATCCCTTTCCGCCCCCCCAAAACCCAACTCCTGTTTCCTCCGAATCTGACTCCTCTCCCGGCCCCAGTCCAGCGGTCTGACGTGGAATTCTCTCCCCGGGAGTGAGTGGATGGTCAGACCCAGCTCTCGGTGGAGTGTTTAAGCACTGACATCCCTTCACGAGACCAGGGGGATGGCCTTTACCAGTCCCCGCCATCGGCCGCCACTCACCCTCCCAGCTCACATCGAACATTTCTGCCACCGACGCCATCTTGCCTCCACGATCACATGACCGAGCTATGACGTCATCCGTCACGCCCGTACAGCTCTCAGCCAATCGGAGCAGCCGAGAGCAGAAGCGGCCACGCATGCGCTCCAGGGGCCGGCTGCCTAGGGGCAGGGCTTCAGGTGAGTGGCAGGCAAACGTGAGGTGTGGGGGGTGGGGGGGGGGGAACGGCCGTAGCTGATTGGTAGAATTGGCCCATTGTCATGTAATCACCTTAAACGTGTCACATTCCACCTGTCAGCCCAACACTATCGGCCCAATTCACCTGTCAGCCCAACTCACCTGACAGCCCAACGCTCCTGTCAGCCCAACACTCCTGTCAGCCCAACAGTCCTGTCAACCCAACACACCTGTCAGCCCAACACACCTGTCAACACAACACTCCTGTCAACCCAACACTCCTGTCAGCCCAACACACCTGTCAACACAACACACTTGCCAACCCAACATTCCTGTCAGCCCAACACACCTGTCGGCCCAACACTCCTGTCAGCCCAACACACCTGTCAACACAACACACTTGCCAACCCAACACTCCTGTCAGCCCAACACACCTGTCGGCCCAACACTCCTGTCAACACAACACACCTGTCAACACAACACACCTGTCAACCCAACACTCCTGTCAGCCCAACACACCTGTCAGCCCAACACACCTGTCGGCCCAACACTCCTGTCGGCCCAACACTCCTGTCAACACAACACACCTGTCAACACAACACTCCTGTCAGCCCAACACACCTGTCAACACAACACACTTGCCAACCCAACATTCCTGTCAGCCCAACACACCTGTCGGCCCAACACTCCTGTCAACACAACACACCTGTCAACACAACACACTTGCCAACCCAACACTCCTGTCAGCCCAACACACCTGTCGGCCCAACACTCCTGTCAACACAACACACCTGTCAACACAACACACTTGCCAACCCAACACTCCTGTCAGCCCAACACACCTGTCGGCCCAACACTCCTGTCAGCCCAACACACCTGTCAACACAACACACTTGCCAACCCAACACTCCTGTCAGCCCAACACACCTGTCAACCCAACACTCCTGTCAGCCCAACACACCTGTCAACACAACACACTTGCCAACCCAACATTCCTGTCAGCCCAACACACCTGTCGGCCCAACACTCCTGTCAACACAACACACCTGTCAACACAACACACTTGCCAACCCAACACTCCTGTCAGCCCAACACACCTGTCGGCCCAACACTCCTGTCAACACAACACACCTGCCAACCCAACACTCCTGTCAGCCCAACACACCTGTCGGCCCAACACTCCTGTCAACACAACACACCTGTCAACCCAACACACCTGTCAGCTCAACACACCTGCTACCCCAACACACCTGTCAGCCCAACTCACCTGACAGCCCAACGCTCCTGTCAGCCCAACACTCCTGTCAGCCCAACAGTCCTGTCAACCCAACACACCTGTCAGCCCAACACACCTGTCAGCCCAACTCACCTGACAGCCCAACTCACCTGACAGCCCAACGCTCCTGTCAGCCCAACAGTCCTGTCAACCCAACACACCTGTCAGCCCAACACACCTGTCAACACAACACACTTGCCAACCCAACACTCCTGTCAGCCCAACACACCTGTCAACACAACACACTTGCCAACCCAACACTCTTGTCAGCCCAACACACCTGTCGGCCCAACACTCCTGTCAACACAACACACCTGCCAACCCAACACTCCTGTCAGCCCAACACACCTGTCGGCCCAACACTCCTGTCAACACAACACACCTGTCAACCCAACACACCTGTCAGCTCCACACACCTGCTACCCCAACACACCTGTCAGCCCAACACACCTGGCAGCCCAACGCACCTGACAGCCCAACTCACCTGTCACCCCAACTCACATGACAGCTGAACACACCTGTCAGCCCAACACACCTGTCAACTCAACTCACATGACAGCCCAACACACCTGTCAACTCAACTCACATGACAGCCCAACTCATCTGTTAGCCCCATACCTGTCAACTCAACACACCTGTCACCCCAACACACCTGTCACCCCAACTCACCTGTCAGCCCAACTCACCTGACAGCTGAACTCACCTGTCAGCCCAACTCACCTCTCTGTACAATTCACTTGGAATACCCACATCACTCGCCCATTGCATACAGTTACATAGAGTACAGCCAAAATGTCCATTCAGCCAACCTCCAATTTTACCACTCACTGGGCAAAGATGTTTCTCCTGCCCTCTTTATCGGCCTGATGAGTGACTATCTCATACTTACAGCGCCTAATTTTGGACTCACTACAAATGGAAAGGTTTTCTCTAGTCCACCTTATTGAACCCATTCATTAACTAAGGAGACCCAGCCTGTTCATTTTTTCCTGTTAAATGCAACTTCTGATCTCAACTTTCATCATTGTGAATCTTTCTTTGCAGATTCTCCAGTGCCTTTCAAATCCCTTGTATAACCGTGAAGCCACAGGTTAGCATCACTGGCTACTGTACCCATGGGCATTCATGGTCATCTTAAACAGGACAAGAATAATCTTATATTTCTACAGCACCTTTCAGGAGCTCAGGACTTCCCAAAGCGCTTTACAGCCAATGAAATACTTTATGAAACTTAGTCGCGGATGTAATCTAGGAAATATGGCAGCCAATCTGACACAGCAATGACCAGATGATCTGTTTTGTAGGCGTTAGTTCAGGAATAAATATTGGCAAGGACACTGTGGAGCAGTCCCCCACTTTTGTTCCTGTAGTCCTCAGGACCTATTACACTCACCTGAGAGGGCAAGTGGAGGCTCAATTTAGCATCTCATCCAAAAGACAGTAAGATATGCGAAAGGTATTCCATTCTCTGTGTACAGTTTAGAAACAACAATGAGTCACAACTGGCAACCAGTTTCCACACTAATACCTCCCTACATACCAAGACACTGTGCTGTCTGCCTTGCAATCTAAGAATTTGACATCAACAACTACAACTTGCATTTATATAGCACCTTCAATGTAGTAAAACAGCCCACGATGCTTCACTAGAATGTTATTAAATAAAAATTGATACCAAGCTAAAGAAGGACAGATTAAGACAGATGACCAAAAGCTTAGTCAAATAGATAGGTTTTACACAGTTATTCTAAAAGGAAGAGAGAGAGCTAGAGAGGTTGATGGAGGAAATTTCAGAGCCTGGTGTTGTATGTTTGGCTTGTCTAGCTAGGAGAGATTACCAAGTCTTTGGTAAGCTTTAATTAGTTTATTATATATTAAGGAAACATATACAGCTTTACACAAGTATGTCTGACTCCACTGATGCCATTCTGCTTCTCCTTCAGGTGTCTCTCATGTGATCTCTTACATCATCATAGTGGGAGGTTTTCCTCACACTGTCCCAAACATTAACCCTTTCAAACCCATATACTACAACTAGGGCCTATGCAGATGAAGGCACGGCCATCAGTGGTGGAACAAAGAAAGTCAGGGATGGACAAGAGGCCAGAATTAGAGGAGTGCAGAAATCTCGGAGGGTTGTAAGGCCATAAGAGGTTACCGAGATGAGGAGGGGAAAGGCCATGGAGGGATTTGAACACAAGGATGAGAATTTTAAATTTGACATGTTGCCAGACCAAAAGGCGAGCAGGTTGGTGAGCACAGAGATGATGGATGAACAGGACTTGATGCAATTTGAGATACATTGTGAAGAAATCTGTTGTGCAAATGTCAATGGCCTTCCTGAAATTTGATGTTCACAGAATCTTCAAACAGAGGCAATATTACAATGGGAAGTCAAATTGTAGTGAAAATTTACAACCATATATTATAAACAACAATGGATACAGCTATAGATCCAATATCAAGGTTTTGGTGGCAAATACAAACTGTTTGAACTCTAGTGTCAAGGTAGTGTCGATGTTACCTGAACCTGATACTTGGCAGGTATCATAGACACATAGAAAATAGGAGCAGGAGTAGGCCATTCGGCCCTTTGGGCCTGCTCCACCATTCAAAAAAGATCATGGTTGATCATCTAATTCAGTACCCTGTTCCTGCTTTTGCCTCATATCCCTTGATCCCTTTGGCATTAAGAAATATATCTATCTCCTTCTTGAATATATTTAATGTTTTGGCCTCCACCGCCATCTGCGGTAGAGAATTCCATAGGTTCACCATGTACTGAGTGAAGAAATTTCTCCTCATCTCAGTTCTAAATGTATCCTGAGACTGTGACCCCTGGTTCTGGTATCAGTTCCTCCAGTAAAGCCTGAAAGGACACACTATTAAACTGTCAATCTATATTTGGCAATAATAAATGAGGAATTAGCTTGTCAACTCAGTGTAAATGATATAACATATAATATGGGTTTTGATCTTGATGATTTAATCACAAATAAAAAAGTGATGTTAAACATCATTGTGAAGTAACAGCAGCGGGACGAACTATTGTGATTTTACAGCGACATGTGACCAGACTAAAAGAAAAGAAAGACTTGCATTTCGATAGCATCTTTCACAACTTCAGCATGTCTCAAAGCATTTTACAGTCAATGAATTACTTTTGAAGTGTAGTCACTGTTGCAATGTAGGAAGCACAGCCGCCAATTTGTACACAGCAAGATCCCACAAACAGCAATGAAGTAACGACCATATAATCTATACTTTGTGATGTCGATTGAGGGATAAATATTGTTCAGCACACTGGGGAGAGTTCCCTGCTCTTCTTCAAAACAGCGCCATGACAGAGCAGATGGGGCCTCAGTTTAATGTCTCATCCAAACAACAGCACTGCCAACAGTGCAGTACGTCCTCAGTACTTCATGGGAATTAGAATCTCGGTTTTTTCTGCTCAAGTCTCTGGACGGGGGCTTGAACACACAACCTGTTGGTTTAGGGACAAAAGTGCTATCCACTGAGCCATAGCCACCACATCAAAACCTTGCTAGTTCAAGCCAACATCGGCCATAGCACTGTGCATGATAGCAAGGGGCTGCACTGGTCAGAGGCTGACTATCTGTGTCATTGGCCAGAATAATTCAGTGCAGACAGAAATGCACAAATTGCCATCATTAAATCTTAATCTCTGTGTTGTCTACCTACTGACTTTTACAGGCCATTTTTAATGATATCACAATAAGCAAGTGTACAGTTGTGTAGTGTTACTGGACCAGTAATTTAAAAAACGTGAGCTTAAGTCCTGTTGTGGTATTTTGTAAGTTTACTATGCAGATCTGGAATACAAGCTGGTAGCAGTAAAAGTGACCATGCAGCTTTTGGATTGTCATAAAAACCCAACTGGTTCATTAATGCCCCTGAAGATAGGAAACCTGCAGTCCTTACCCAGTCTGGGCCCATTTGTGACTCTAGGCAAGGGTTGTCCAAACTTTTCATGTGGGGGCTTGGGTGGGGGGGAGGGGGGGTGATGGCGACATTACAATTTTTGTCTTATATGGGGGGATGGTGAGTCAATTTCGGAAAGATAAAGGCATGAAAAATGTATCTTACTATTAAAACAACAAATGTACATTTTTGTGAAGAAGCTTTAAATGAAAAGACTCATTTATTGACTTACCTTCCCTTCACGATATTGGACACTGATTTAGTGAGATACCTGGCATTTTTTTGCTTGTACAAGTAGTCAATGTTTGCCTGCACACTTCTTATGCGATGCGGAGTATTCCAGATAGATGTCATTCGGTCAGGAGTGATCTTGATTTCTCGCTCTCCATCACTATCTCTCCCTCTCTCTCTCTCTCTGTCTCTGTCTCTCTCTCTGTCTCTCTCTCTGTCTCTCTGTCTCTGTCCCTGTATGCCCCCTCTTTGTGTTGTTCTCCCCCCCCCCCCCCATTGTGTTGTCCTCACCTTCTGTGGCACCATCTCCCCTCTTCCTCTCTCTGTCCCCTCTTCTCCCTCTGTCCCCCCTCTCTTCACCTCTGTCCTCCTTTCCCTCTCTGTCCCCTTTCCCTTTCCCTCTGTCCCCCCCTCTCTCTCTGTCCCCTTTCTCTCTCTTTCTGTCACCTCTCTCTCTGTCCCCCGTCTTTCTCTCTCTGTCCCCCATCTTTCTCTCTCTGTCCCCCCCTCTCTCTCTCCATCCCCCTCTCTCTCTCTGCCCCCCCTCTCTCTCTCTATGTCCCCTCACCCTCTCTCTTCCCCCCTCTCTCTTTCTCTGGCCCCCTCTCTCTTTCTCTGGCCCCCTCTATCTCTGCCCCCCTCTCTCTCTCTCTCTGTCCCCCCACTCTCTCTCTCTCTTCCCCCCTCTCTCTCTCTCCGTCCCTCCTCTCACTCTCTGTCCACCCTTTCTCTCCCTCTCTCTCTCTGCCCTCCTCTCACTCTCTCTCAGTCCCCCCTCTCTCTCTGTCCCCCCGCTCTCTCTCTCTGTCCCTCCTTTCTCTCTCTCTCTGTCCCTCCTCTCACTCTCTCTCTGTCCTCCCCTCTCTCTCTCTATCCTCCCTCTCTCTGTCCCCCCTCTCTCTCTCCCTCTGTCCCCCTCTCTCTCTCTGTCCCCTCCCCTCTCTCTTTCCCTCCTCTCACTCTCTCTCTGTCCCCCCCCTCTCTCTCTCTGTCCCCCCCCTCTCTAGCCCCCCTCTCTCTCTCTGTCCCCCGTCTCTCTCTACCTCTCTCTCTCTCTGTCGCCCCTCGCTCTCTCTCTCACTTTCCACCCTCCCTCTCTCTCTCTGTCCCTCTCTCTCTCTTTCTCTCTCTCTCTGTCCCCCCACTCTCTCTCTCTCGCTCTCTCTCTCTGTCCCCCCCCCCACTCTCTCTCTGTCCCCCCTCTCTCTCTACCACTCTCTCTGTGTCGCCCTCTCTCTCTCTCTGTCCCCCCCCCCCTCTCTCTCTCTATGTCCCCCCTCTCTCTCTCTTCCCCACCTCTCTCTTTCTCTGGCCCCTCTCTCTCTGTCCCCCCCCCCTCTCTGTCCCCCTCTCTCTCTTTCTCTCTCTGTCCCCCCTCTCTCTATCTCTCTGTCCTCTCCACTCTCTCTCTCCGTCCCCACTCTCTCTCTCTGTCCCCACTCCCTCTCTCTCTCTCTGTCCCCCCTCTCTCTCTACCTCTCTCTCTACCTCTCTGTCACACTTCTCTTTCTCTCTCTCTCACTGTCCCCTCTCTCTCTCTCTCTGTTCCCCCTCTCTCTCTCTGTCCCTCTCTCTCTCTGTCCTCCCCCTCTCTCTCTCTCTCTCTGTCCCCCTCTCTCCCTGCCCCCCTCCCTCTCTCTCTGTCCCCCCCCCCCTCTCGCTCTCTCTCTGTCCCCCCCCTCTCAGTCCCCCTCTCCCTCTCTCTCTGTCCCCCCCTCTCTCTCTGTGCCTCTTTGCGCCCTCTCTCTCTCTGTCTGTCTGTCTCTCTCTCTCTTTCTGTCCCCCCCTCTCTTTCTCTCACTGTCCCACCCTCTCTCTCTGTGCCCTCTCTTTCTCTGTGCCTTCTCTCTCTCTCTGTCTCTGTCTCTCTCTTTTTGTCCCCCCCTCTATCTCTCTGTCCCCCCATCTCTCTCTCTCTCTCTCTGTCCCCCCCAGTCAGTCCCCCTCTCCCTCTCTCTCTCTGTCCCCCCTCTCTTTCTCTCACTGTCCCCCCTCTCTATCTCTCTGTCCTCCCCTCTCTCTCTCTCTGTCCCCACTCTCTCTCTCTCTCTCATTCTTTCCCCCCCCCCCTCTGTCCCTCCCTCTCTCTCTCTGTCCCCACTCTCCCTCCCCCTTTCTGTGTCCCCAATCTCTCTCTCTCTGTCCCCACTCTCTCTCTCACTCTCTGTCCCCCCTCTCTCTGTCCTCCCTCTCTCTCTCTGTCCCCCCTCTCTCTCTGTGCCCTCTCTTTCTCTGCGCCCTCTCTCTCTCTCTGTCTGTCTGTCTCTCTCTCTTTCTGTCCTCCCCTCTATCTCTCTGTCCCCCCCCTCTCTCTCTCTCCCTAGCCCTCTCTCTCTCTCTGTCCCCACTCTCTCCCTCTGTCCCCCCTCTCTCTGTCCCCCTCTCTCTTTCTCCTTCTCTCTCCCTGTCCCCCACCTTCTCTTTGTCTTTCTCTCTGTAACCCCTCTCTCTCTGTCCACCTCCCTCTCTGTCTCTCTATCTGTCCCCCTCCCTCTCTCTCGCTGTTTCCCCTCTCTCTATCTCTGTCTACCCCTCTCTCTATCTCCTTTCTCTCTCTCTCTCTCTCTCTCGCTATATCCGCCTTTCTCTGTCTTTCTGTGTCTCTCAGCAGATGGTTGGTCAGTTTTTTTTAAAACATTGCACTCAGTTTCACAGCTGACAAGTGCTGACATCGGGAACAGCTGTTTCCCAACTTCCAACAGATTCGAGGTTTTCCTACAGGCTTTTAAAAAAAATGTTGAAAGCCACTGGAAAACCCTGAGTTTGTTCAAAGTTGGGAAACTGCTGTTCCCGATGTCAGCACCTGTTAGCTGTGAAACTGAATTGTGATATTTTTTAAAAGCCGGTCTGACAATGGGAAATTTCTAATCTCCAGTCACAGAGCCCTAGCGAGGTTGAGGAACAGCCCTGGGTACAGTTTACACCCGTGGGTCAGATGGAAACCTTTGGCTGGCTGGATCCTGGCCTGTGGGCCGTATGCTGGACATCCCTGCTCGAGTCCCTCACCAATGTAGTTGACTCTTAAATGACCACTGACATGGTTGAGCAAACTTGAGGTCAACTAGGGTTGGGCAATAACTGCCAGTTTTACCAGTGACACCCATATCTTGAGAATGCACACAACAAAAATTCTGTTTCGTAACTGTCAATTAGAGAATCTGACATTATAATGCCAAGATAAAACAAAATAGAAAATGGCTTGTCTGCCTCTTATTTGTTTGACTGAGCTCTGCACTGCTGCAGGATGTTGCATACAACAGCATTAAAAATTATACCTGCTTGATAAAAACAATTTACATTAAATTACAGTCCCATGCCAGAGACTGAAGCCTATCATCCAGGCTGACACCCCCAGTGCAGTATTGACGGAGCGCTGCACTGTTGGAGGTGCCGTCTTTCCAACAAGACAATAAACCGAGGCCCCGTCTGTCCACTCAGGTTGATGTAAAAGATCGTATGGCACGACATAAAGAAGAGCAGGGGAGTTCTCCCCGGTGTCCTGGCCAATATTTACCCCTCAATCAACAGCACTAAAAACAGATAATCTGGTCATTAACACATTGCTGTTTGTGGAATCTTGCTGTGCACAAATTAGCTGCCACATTTCCTACATTACAAAAGTGACTACACTTCAAAAGTCCTTTATTGGCTGTAAAGTGCTTTGGGACCTTCAATGCCACCCACTAGTCTCAAAAGCAAGAACAAAACAAACTAGTGTGAAATTTGCCCAATACATCCCTATCATTTGGAGTGTATTGAAATTTTTGACTGAAAGCTAGAATTAATGAGTCGCAAAAATAACGCTTTGAAATTAGCAACCACTCTAAAGATTGCACAGTTGACATCAAAGACGACCTTCATGATTGTGGAATGGAAATGTTTTGTAAAGATTTCATTTTTAACCACATGCACAATTATTGTCCCCAGGACATTAGGGAGTCTGAAATTAAAGCCAAACCTCATGTTTAAAAAATAAAGACTTGCATTCACACAGTGCCTTTCATAACCTCAGGACATCCCAAAGGACTTTACAGCCAATGTAGTACCTTTGAAGTGTAGTCACTATTGTAATGTGGGAAATACGGCAGCCAAATGCACACAGCAAGATCCCACAATCAGCAACACGATAATAACCAGATAATCTGTTTATTGTCATGTTGATTGTGGAATAAATATTAGTCAGGACACCAGGGAGAACTACACTGCTCTTCTTTGAAATAATGCAGTGGGATCTTTTACGTCTACCTGAGAGGGCAGACGGGGCCTCTGACAGTGCAGCACACCCTCAGTACTGCCACTGGGAGTATTAGCCTAGATTTTGTGCTCAGATTTTGGAGTGGGATTTGAACCCATCAATTGATTCAGAGGCGAGAGTGTGGTGCATTTTGATTTCAGAAGATGCATCTTTAACTTATAATATTCAGCATTCTGCGAGAGATTTTATTTTCATATATGAGCCATCAAAGGTATGGTTTACTTCATGGTTTGGCTCCTCCCCAATTCATTTTGAATAATTAGGAATCAATTTCATTTCTTACCTAACGAAGATGGTGGAGAAGGATCAGGAACCTTCCATCTGATGAAAAGCTATATTTCCTTTGTAGTGTAACTCAAAGGAAGTTAAATTAATTTATTGTTCATTGCAAAGACGTTCATTATTCAGATCATAGTTTATCTTTAATAATTGTTCTTCAGGGTCAAACAGGAAAATATTACCTCTTGTTGTCCAATAGAAATGACAGTCCAATCACAGGTAGAAAAGCTTCAGCCACAAATACTAATTTTAGTAGAAAATGCTCAATACAATACTGAAGGAGTGCTGCACTGTCAGAGAGGCAATGCTGAAGGAGTGCTGCATTGTCAGACAGGCAGTTCTGAGGGAGTGCGGCACTGTTGGAGGATCAGTACTGAGGGAGTGCTGCACTGTCGGAGGATCAGTTTGGAGGGAGTGCTGCACTGTCGGAGGATCAGTACTGAGGGAATGCTGCACTGTCGGAGGATCAGTTTGGAGGGAGTGCTGCACTGTCGGAGGATCAGTACTGAGGGAGTGCTGCACTGTTGGAGGATCAGTACTGAGGTAGTGCTGCACTGTCGGAGGATCAGTACTGAGGGAATGCTGCACTGTCAGAGGGTCAGTACTGAGGGAGTGCTGTACTATTGGAGGATCAGTACTGAGGGAGTGCTGTACTGTCGGAGGATCAATTCTGAGGGAGTGCTGCACTGTCGGAGGATCAGTACTGAGGGAGTGCTGCACTGTCGGAGGATCAGTACTGAGGGAATGCTGCACTGTCAGAAGCTCAGTACTGAGGGAGTGCTGCAGTGTCGGAGGATCAGTACTGAGGGAGTGCTGCACTGTCAGAGGATCAGTACTGAGGGAATGCTGCACTGTCGGAGAGTCACTATTGAGGGAGAGCTGCACTGTCGGAGAGTCAATGCTGAAGGAGTGCTGCACTGTTGGAGGATCAGTACTGAGGGAGTGCTGCACTGTCAGAGGATCAGTACTGAGGGAGTGCTGCAGTGTCAGAGGATCAGTACTGAGGGAGTGCTGCACTGTAGTCAGTACTGAAGGATGATGGAGAATGTCTTATTGAGGAGGGTGGAGCTATGGTGGAAATATTTAATTTTTTCATTGCTCATGATGGCAAAAGTAAAAATCTAAAGTGTATGAAACTTCGAAGGATTTGGAGCAATTGGTTGAGATCTCTCTGGAAATGAAATTGGTTGTAAATAAGATTTATTAGAACTCAAGGTGGTTAAATCATTTAGCTATGATCCCAGGGAAGGATAAACCAGGTCACCATTGACCAATTAGACGAATGTCAGTTTTGAACAAATTCTGGAAACCAATAATTCAAGATAAAATTAGTGAACATTTAAAAGTCAATGCATTAACCAAGGACAGCCAACATGGACTTGGTAGAGTCATGTTCAACAAATCTTAGTGAATCTTTTGAACAAATGACTGATTGATTAGATAGAAGGAATGCAGGGGATGCTGTGCATTGAGATTGTCAGAAAGTGATTGATAAGGTGCCCCAAAGGAAGCTTGTTTGAAAATTCAGGGATCTGATGGGAGGAGAAAATGTCGTAGCATGGTAGACAGTTAGCTGAGATACAGGAAACAATGTGTTAGGCCAATGGATGTTGCTGGGACTGGAGAAGGTTGGAAGTGGTGTTCCCCAGGGGTCTGCGCTGGCTCCATTTTTCTTCTCAGTAGAGGTGCACATACATGATTTGGATTTGGGTACTGGTACACAATCTCACAATTTACTGACATCCCAAAATACATGGTTTGACCAACAGTGAGATGACCGTAAAAGACTTCATGAAGATCTGGGTGAGTAGATTGGGCATAGGTGAACAGAATGGGCATAGGTGAACAGAATGGGCAGACAGGTGAACAGAATGGGCATAGGTGAACAGAATGGGCAGACAGGTGAACAGAATGGGCAGACAGGTGGGCAGAATGGGCAGACAGGTGGGCAGAATGGGCAGACAGGTGAACAGAATGGGCAGATAGGCGGGCAGAATGGGCAGACAGGTGAACAGAATGGGCAGGCAGGTGGGCAGAATGGGCAGACAGGTGAACAGAATGGGCAGACAGGTGGGCAGAATGGGCAGACAGGTAAACAGAATGGCAGACAGGTGAACAGAATGGCAGACAGGTAGGCAGAATGGGCAGACAGGTGAACAGAATGGGCAGACAGGTGAACAGAATGGGCAGACAGGTGGGCAGAATGGCAGACAGGTGAACAGAATGGGCAGACAGGTGGGCAGAATGGGCAGACAGGTGAACAGAATGGCAGACAGGTGAACAGAATGGGCAGACAGGTGAACAGAATGGGAAGACAGGTGGGCAGAATGGGCAGACAGGTGAACAGAATGGGCAGACAGGTGGGCAGAATGGGCAGACAGGTGAACAGAATGGCAGACAGATGAACAGAATGGCAGACAGGTGGGCAGAATGGGCAGACAGGTGGGCAGAATGGGCAGACAGGTGAACAGAATGGGCAGACAGGTGAGCAGAATGGGCAGACAGGTGAACAGAATGGCAGACAGGTGAGCAGAATGGGCAGACAGGTGAACAGAATGGGCAGGCAGGTGGGCAGAATGGGCAGACAGGTGAACAGAATGGGCAGACAGGTGGGCAGAATGGGCAGACAGGTGAACAGAATGGGCAGACAGGTGGGCAGAATGGGCAGACAGGTGAACAGAATGGGCAGACAGGTGGGCAGAATGGGCAGACAGGTGGGCAGAATGGGCAGACAGGTGGGCAGAATGGGCACAGGTGAACAGAATGGGCAGACAGGTGGGCAGAATGGCAGACAGGTGAACAGAATGGGCAGACAGGTGAACAGAATGGCAGACAGGTGGGCAGAATGGCAGACAGGTGGGCAGAATGGGCAGACAGGTGGACAGAATGGGCAGACAGGTGAGCAGAATGGGCAGACAGGTGAACAGAATGGGCAGACAGGTGAGCAGAATGGCAGGCAGGTGAGCAGGGACAATTAACTATGAATAAGTGCGAGGTAATATATTTTGGGAGAAGAAATGAGAAATTGGTGTGTGCATTGATGGAAGGACACTGAAGGGCATGGATTAAGAGAGACCGAGGGGTTCAGATACAAAATTCCTTGAAAGTGCAAATGCACGTAGAGAAAGTCATTTAAAAGGTTGCCAGAAATTTGGGTTTTATAAATAAGGGCATAAAATACAAGAGTAAAGCCATAAAGATAAATTCATTCAACACATTGGTAAGGCCACCATGAAAGTGAGCCTACAGAAAATAGGGTTGTATTACCTTGAATTTAAAAGATTAAGGAGTGATATGACCAAAATTTCCAAACTATTAAGGGAAACCATTTCTGCTGGTTGGAGAGTCTGGGACTAGGGGACTGGGGGCCATAGCCTTAAAATTAGAGCCAGACCTTTCAGGAGTGAAATTAAGAAACACTTCTACAAAAAGTGTGGAATTCTCTCTTGCAAATCTGAGATTGATGGGCTGGGATTTTATCTGGGCAATGGTTGTCTCGGCCCCCAGCTAAAGCGCCACGGCAAGAGCCCCACGTCGCCTCCTCTGGGGAAGACCTGCTGCATTACGTGCCAATTAGGCAGTTAAGTGGACAGTGGCAGGCCTTCCCAGGGATGAAGGATGTCAGCGATGGATGTCCTGTCCCTCTGAGACCTGTCAGCCAATCAGAGGCCGGAGGCGCATTAACTGAGCAGTGCCACCGCGGAAATGGTGGCTGCTGCTGGTTTTGGACTCACCAGGTGAGTCAGGACGGAAGGGTTTTTGCAGGGTGGGGGTTCACGGGGGAAAGGGGTGTGGGGGGGTGGTGGGTTGGCAGCAAGAGCAAGGGTGTAGCTTTCAGCGGGCCCCCCCCCTTTCCAACGCCAGGTTTCTCGATCAGGCACTAAGTGCCTATGAACGAGGGACCCCCTCCACACTGTTCCCCACCCCCCTCCCCCACAACTGGAGTTGGCAAGCAACTCGCATGTGTTTGCTTGGCATGCTCCCTGTGTGGCGACAGACCCACCCGCCTCTGGGCTACTACTGATGGCGGTGGGCTGAGGCCCTTAATTGGGCATTAATTGTGCACTTAAGGGCCTCAATTGGTGGCGGGATGGGCACTTAATATGGGTAGAGGTGGGAAGGGAGAGGAGGAATTCCCACCACCATCCCGCCGAATTATATGCTCTCCCTGCCTGCAAACCCGACGTGGGTGACAGCATAAAATTACTCCCATAGATTTTTGTTAACCAAAGGTATTATGGGATGTGGGGCAAAGATGGCTAAGAGTTATGATACACATCAGCCATGATCTCATTGAATGGTGAAACAGGCTCGAGGGGCTGAATGGCCTCCTCCTGTTCCTGTGCACATATTTTTAATGGAAGCTTTGAAAATCCTGAAGGGTTGTGATAGATTGAACCGGGAGAGACAATTTCCTATGGTCAGGGAGTCAGTGGCGCAGTGTCATCAATTTATAATTGTCATTCAGAGAGTCAAGAGGAAATTCTTTATGTAGAGTTATGAGAAAATGAAATGCTTTGGCAAAAGGAGTGGTGGAGGCAAAGACCATTGCATGTTTTAAGGGAAAAGTTGATAAGTACTTGAAGCAGACAGAGATGCAGGGTTATGGGGAGAGAGTGCAGCGGTGCAATTAGTTTGTGGATTGCTCTGGTAAAGAGCTGGCATAGATACAATGGGCTGAATGGCCTCTTTCTGGGCAGGAAACCTCTGTGGTTCTATGTTTGTTACTGGGAACAGTAAAGCATTGGATTAAATATTGTAATCCTGTTCATAGGTGGTTGTCGCATTAGAAGATCACTTTGTAACACGGTTACTAATGAGCCAGCTAACACTCCCCTTTTTAATGAAAACATTTATTTTGGTGGAATATTTGCTAAGGAGCTCTTATATCCTCCTGCATTTGTACAGCTGTCTGCTAAGTTAAAGTGGTCATTTAAGGAGAACATTATGACAGATACAGAAAATATTCCTATTCACAGATGCAGGCTATTTGATGCAGTTGATGTTAAATAGAGGGACAAGCAGAAGGCTTTTTTTTCAGATTGTCAGTCTGGCCACATGTGTGCTGCTCAATGCCAGTGGCTGGTATAATAACAGTCCTGGCACAACACAAAGATGAAAGATACACCATATAGCTCATGTACCATCAGCAGGCACAAAGCGAGTCACAATACAGGGGCAAATGTTTTGCTTTATAACATAGAAACATTGAAGGATTTATGGCACAGAAGGGGGCCATTCAGCCCATCATGTCTGTGCTGGCTGAGAAAGAGTGATCCAGTCTAATCCTTCCTTCCAGCTGCTGGTCTGTAGCCTTGTAGGTTACAGCACTTCAAATGCATATCCAAGTGTTTTTTTTCAATGTGATGAGGGTTTCTGCCTCTACCACCCTTTCAGGCAGTGAGTTCCAGATCCCCACCACCCTCAACTCCCCTCTAATACTTCCACTATTTACTTTAAATCTATGTCCCTGGTTGTTGAACTCTCTGTTGAGGAAAATAGGTCCTTCCTAGCCAGTTTATCTAGAAGGTTAGATCATATGTTATATACCTCATAAGTAGCAATACTGTATTTACATTTCTCTGAACCATTTCCAGCCCAGATTAATCCCACCTCCCACCCTGCCCCTCTCCTGCACTCACCCCTGATCCAGATTTACAGTGCTGTGTATGGTGATTTATAGCAAAAGTTACAATCAGTGACTGCAACCGTTTCTTACTGCGTGGCTTGAGAAACAGATAGACTTACATGAACTTCAGGATTTACATGCAAAATCAAGATACCTTCTGGTGATCTGTTTCTGTGATACCGAGTACTATTCCTTCAAACTGCTCAGTACACCCACTTTCTCTCTCAGTGACAGGTCCCTGGGCTTTTTTTCTCATTGAGACCTCTGAGAAATCACCGGCCATTCCACCTTGACCCTCACAACATGAACAAACAAGTGGAAACTGGTTCGCAGGCACAATGATCTCTGAACTCCAGTCATATTGAGAGGCGACTGCCACCAGGTTCAAAGGTGACAAGTCCAATTAAGCAACAACTTGCATTATATAGCACACTTAATGTAGTAAAACATCCTAAGGTGCTTCACTGGAGCGTTATCAGACAATATTTGATCCAAGCCACGTAAGGAGATATTAGGACAGGTGACCAAAAGATTGGTCAAAGAGGTAGGTAATAATGAGCATCTTAAAGGAGAAGGGAGAAGTAGAGAGGTGGAGAGGGAATTCCAGAGTTTAGGGCCCAGGCAGCTGAAGGCACAGACACCAACGGTGGAACAATTAAAATCCGGGATGCTCAAGAGGCCAGAATTGGAGGAGCGCAGAGATCGCGCAGGGTTGTGTGGCTGGAGGAGATTACAGAGATAGGGCAGGGTGAGGCCATAGAGGGATTTGAAAATCAGGATGAGAATTTAAAAATCAAGGATTAACAGCGGGATTCCTGAACTCCACACCTGCAGTAAATGAAATTGCAATAATACAATTGTTTCACAATTGGAAGTACAGCAGGGGAAAGGGGGAATTTAAAAATGGCGGCATTAAAGTGAGAACTTTAATATCACGAAGGTCGAACCAAAGGATCATGTGATCACGCAGCTCCAACATCACGACTTAGCTACTCAGTTGTTCCCTCTGTTTCTGCTACATTCAACGTGTCTGCTGCACAGCACTCAATAGAAGCTTGAAAAACTGACTGTCCATTATAAAGAATAACACATGTTTGGCAACCTTTACCAAGCTGTAATTTCGTCTCTCAGATCTAAGGAGGCTCATAAACCAATTGAGATTTGCTCGAAAAGTTTACAATGCCACTAAAAGCCTTTGATTGAATTACCTCCTTGAAAGGCAGTGTTTATTATCTGATGCAGCAAGGTTGATGCAGTGACATGGGAGGGAATTTCCCAGTGCCTTGAAGTGTGTTTGGAGGTGGGGTGGGGGCAGGAAAATCACAGACAAAGAGGTTGGGCTGGTTTCCTCATGCGTTGCCTCCTCCTACTTTTCCCGGAGGCGGCTTCAGTACGGTGACAGCAATCTGCCTGGCACGAAGCAGCCAATTAGCAGCAACTTTCAGGTGTAAATATGATTTTACCTGCGTCACACGGGACACCCGCTGTAACTGCAGCTTGTCAGGTAACAGGAGGCGGGTGCAGAGCGGGCAGTCTGAGCGCTACGACAAATAAATTAAATCTACCACCTTAAGATGCAAATTGACCAGCCCGAGCTCCTCTGCAGACAGAGGCTTTGCAATTTCCTTCCAATCTCCAGGAGACTGCAGTAAGGAACAGTGCTGGTGATGAGGAAGTGGTGGCCGTTGTCTCCAGCTGTTTCACTGCTCCATTTTGTCCAGGCCCTCGAGTGTCCCACGCACACCAGTGACACTCTCACTGCAGACACAGTGAAGGCTGCCAAGCAGCCTTGCAGTCTCACACGCTGACCCGTCCTCCTGCCTCCACAAACCACCCACCGTCCCTAATTCCATGGCGATCCTGGGCGCAGTCTCTTAATTCGGTGCCTACTGTAAAACTAGCCCGGAAGGTGCTCCTGCTGCCCTGAATGGGGTCGGAACCCAAAAACAGTCCCAACACCGAAAACTTTCAAAGTTGGAAGATTCAGCCTGACGTGTGTTGAGTGGAGTGTGCTCGGGAGGAACATGTGACTTTGGACCGATGTTTTCCAAAGATCTCCATCACTGGGGGTTTTCCTCACCTCATGTCTGGATCTGTTGTAAATTCATTGATAGAGATTGATCACTGTGATTGGTCAATAACTCAATTATCATTGTATCATGTGACCAGCAGGATGGGTGATGGTGAATTGGGAACAGGAGGAGGCCATTCAGCCCCTTGAGCCTGTTCCATCATTCAGTTAGATCATGGTTGATCTGATTCTTAACTCCATCTACCCACCTTGGTTCCATAACCTTTAATACCCTTACCTAACAAATATTTATCAACCCCAGTTTTGAAATTTCCAATTAACTCCCAGCTTCAACAGCATTTTGGGGGAGAGTGTTTCAGATTTCCACTCTCCTTTGTGTGAAATGTTTCCTGACATCACCCCAGAACAGCCTGGCTCTAATTGTTCCCACTTGTTTTGGGCTCTCCCACTAGATCAGCCTTTGCTCTTTTCTGGTCATCAATTTTTATGGTCCAGGAAAAGGTCAAACTGTGTGTGATTCACAAGAGTAGAACCAGTGATTGCAGGAGACTTGCAGGATGGTTTCAGTATTGGTGCTGTACCCATGGTGACTGCCCAAAACGGTCACTGCACGAACCATTTTCCGGTTAACATTGAGTCAGCCAATCAAATACGCTGCAGCATGTTGGTCTCCTGGGCGGGACAATTGACCATGTACGGCACGCAGACGGTCAGTGGACATGGCCTGTTCCAGGTTTGGGGGGTGGCAGGGTGACAGCAAGCCAGAGGATTTTTGGGAAGCTCAGGAGAAAACTCCCACTCCTCCTGATCTCACAGAAACCTTGAATAAAAATAATCTGGAAATTTTCCATTTTGGAACAGGATCCCAGTGATCTCTTTAAGCATCTCACAAACAGCTAGAGAAATGGGACTAATATTCACCACATATGAGTCACTCATTTCCCCTTAATAGTTGCTATTGATGTCCTACCATAGGCATAGGACCCTGATTTGCATATTGAAGCAGCCTCCTGCCTGTTTAAGGCCTGGGGTGTTGGATGCTCATTTATAGGCCCACCTGAAAGTTGATGCAGGCATCAAATGGGCAGCCAACAGATGAAAGACTCGCTCTTTGTCTTCATCCTGTCTATCCTGATTTTGTCCTCCTTTTTCTGTCCCCTCCCTCCTCTGTATTTCTGTACAAGTCTGTATGCAGCTCACACACCCCTTTACTGATTTACTGAATTTGTATCTCACACATGCTTTTTTAAAGAAAAGGCCCGGACATGCAGCTTCTGAGCTGGGAATCTGGGAAGAGACTGCGTTAGCAAGGATGAACCGATATGACTGCAAAGCAACAGAGGGTCTGGGGCCTGGGAAGGGGCACAAAGTAGGCAGAGAGGGGGAAACTATCTGGGAGGGAGGAGAGGGAACAGGAGATATCAGGATGGCTGAAATTGGTCAAACATTTAACTCAGCAGGCAATTAGGATGGACTAAATGTTGACATCTGATTGATCCTTGGTGTCACATTAGTAGCCTGGAAAAATCAACACTGTGTCATGCTAGACCCTGACCTGCTAAGAATGAGGCACATTAATTTTGTCATGAACATTGATCTTAAACTGTTGCTGGAGCAAGGAAATGACTTGTTAAATAGATCAGCTGTGGCTGGAAAAGATATTTACATATTAACAGACAGTGTTTGGAAGGACAAAGTACCATTCCCTGACACATTCAACCCGCAATGGTATTGTGTGTAAGAGGAGCATGCCAGAGACTGCTAAGGTGATACAATCCAGGACTGGTTAGACCAGCGAGTCACATGACTAACTGGTTGCTCCAGGGAGTTTGAACTCAGAAAGACTGTTTGGTCCTGGACTGAGAAGATCTCTCCTTCTGCTCCCATCTCTTTCTTACAAGCCTTTGAAGACACATGTACCCCAAAAGGGAAGTCTCTGACAGCGAACAAGGTTTAAGAAGAATAGTGGGCCCCAATGAAAAGCATGATCTACCCACAATCAAGGACTCTACAGTGAGCTCGAAGAACCATAACAAAAACTCTTCAGATATTGTCTCAAACTTTTTCGCTTTATTTTTCTTCTGCTCTTTTCTGTCTCCATTTGCATGTGTGTATCGCGTATGCATGCTAACGTGGGTACGTCGTTTATCTGTAGGCATCAACCGAATTAGAGTTTAAGTTTAATAAATTTCAGCTTTACTCCTTTAAACCTAAGAAAGTCTTTGCCTTACAATTGCAAAGCAGCGAACAAAGATTCACCAAGAAGGAGCTAAAAACAGTGTTTTTAAAATTAAACCCTGTTACAGTAAGACCAGGTGACGGCTGAGAGGGACCCCCGGACACCTTTCTCACCTGGTCCTAACAGAAATCTGGGGGCCAGCATCCCAAATTGACCCACAGACAAACAAGAGAAATTGGAAGTGGGAAGCCAAATTGTTCCCAATCAAAAAAGAGCAAGATTTCAATACAAGTTTTCTTGTAGTTGTGTGTGCCAGAATACTAACATGTCTGCGATTGAAGCTAGTAGCTCCCCAAGCCAGGGTGAAGTAACTTGGGATAAGTTAAAAGCACTGTCTATGGAGGAGTTGAGGAAAATGGCTGAACAGTGTGGGATCACTGTATATGGCAAGGCTAGGAAGTCTGAACTCCTAAGACTAGTGGTCAACCATTTTTCCCTTGAATCTGAAGAAGCAGAAGCAGGGTTAGAAGCAGACCCAGACAGGGTACTGCTAGCAAAGATACAATTGGAACGAAGGAAACTTGAATTAGAAGAGAGGGAGAAAGAGTGAGCCTTCCAGAAGGAACACAAAAAAAAAGAAAGTCAGGAAAAGGAACGAGAGAGAGAGGAGAGAGAGAGAAAGAATATTCTGGAAGGACTATGAAGAGAGAGAGCTGAAGTGGCTTGAGTAAAACAGGGGGCGACAGAGTAACCCCAGTGAAAGCAAGGCCAATATGGAGGAGCAGAATTCAGGGCTGGGTATAGAATTGTTAAAGCTAGCGCAACTAATTCCAAAATTCAATGAGGAGGATGTAAAAGAATTTTTGTGTCCTTTGAGAAACTGGCAAGGCAGATAAAATGGCCAGCTGAGACCTGGCCTCTTTTACTACAAAGCAGGCTAACAGGAAAAGCCCATGAGCTTTATTCCCTGTTGCCAGGTGAGAGTTCATCAAATTATGAACTGACCAAAAATGCTATCCTCGGGTCATATGAATTAGTACCCGAAGCCTATCGCCAAAGGTTTAGAACCCTCAAGAAACAAGCTAATCAAACTTATCTGGAGTTTGAAAGAAGTAAACAGCTGGCTTTTGACCAATGGCTGAGGGCCCTTAAATTACAGATCAGCTATGAGAATCTCAGAGAAGTAATTCTGTTACAGGAATTTAAACACTCTCTCCCACTCTCCATAAAGACCCATGCAGAGGAGCAGCGGGTTCAGAGAGCTCAGCAAGTGGCCGTTCTGGCCGATGAGTTTGCTTTAATTTATAAGTTGGTTTCCCAGGGGAGAAAATTCCTAGTCACCCCCACAGATCCAAAAAGGACAAAGGGTCGGAAGGTGATAGTAGTCCAGGTAGTCCTGGGAGAGAAAGGAAAGCAGGAGACGGGGGGTGGGGGGGGGGGTGGGTGGGAGGGGGGTGCGGGGGTTGCCTCCTCTAGCCAGAAAGGAAGGTGCTGTGAGCAAGAGTGAGACCCGGAGACCTGTGTGCTTCCATTGTAATAAAGCTGGGCATTTAAAAGCTGACTGCTAGAAACTAAAGGGAAAACCTATCAGGTTAATCAGGGCACACCTGCTCAGTGAAGAAGAGAACCAGGTGGAAAGCACAGCAGAACAAGCTGTGGCTTTAACTCCATAGAGTCATAGATTCACAGAGTCGTACAGCATAGAAACAGGCCCTTCGGCCCACTGCGTCCATGCCGACCATAATGCCTATCTATACTAATCCCACCTGCCTGCATTAATTCCATATCCCTCTATGCCTTGATCATTCAAGTACCTGTCCAGATGCCTCTTAAATGTTGCTACTGTTCCTGCCTCCACCACCTCCTCAAGCAGCTCATTCCAGATACCCACTAGTCTTTGTGTGAAAAATTTACCCCTTTGATCCCCTTTAAACCGCCTCCCTCTCACCTTAAATCTATGCCCTCTAGTTTTAGTCACCCCTACCATGGGAAACAGACTCTGGCTATCTACCCTATCTTTGCCTCTCATAATTTTATATGCCTCTATCATGTCCCCTCTCAGCCTCCTACGCTCCAGGGAAAACAGACCCAGCCTATCCTATCTCTCTTTATAACTCAAGCCCTCCAAACCAGGCAACATCCTTGTGAATCTTTTCTGCACCCTCTCTAGCTTAATCACATCTTTCCTGTTGTGCGGCGACCAGAACTGCACACTGTACTCCAAATGCAGCCTAACCAACGTTATGTACAACTGTAACATGACGTCCCAACTCTTGTACTCATTGCCTCGGCCAATGAAGGCAAGCATGCCATACGCCTTCTTCACCACGCTGTCTACCTGTGTTGCCACTTTCAGGGAACTATGTACTTGCACCCCAAGGTCTCTCTGCTCAAGAACACTCCCCAGGGCCCTGCCATTCACTGTATATGTCCTGCCCTGGTTTAACTTCCCAAAATGCATCACTTCACACGCCTGCATTAAATTCCATTTGCCAATCCCTTGCCCACTTTCCCAGTTGATCTATATCCTGTTGTAACCTTAGACAACCTTCTTCACTGGCCACTATACCACCAATTTTGGTGTCATCTGCAAACTTACTAATCATGCCCCTTACATTGACATCCAAGTCCCTGCGGCACACCACTGGTCACTGGCCTCCAATCTGAAAAATAACCCTCCACTACCACCCTCTGCCTCCTATCACCAAGCCAATTTTGTATCCAATTTGCTAGCTCACCCTGGATCCCATGTGTTCAAATCTTCTGGACCAGCCTACCATGCGGGACCTTGTCAATGGCCTTGCTAAAGTCCATGGAGACAACGTCCATCCCCCTGCCCTCATCAATCCTCTTGGTCACCTCCTCGAAAAACTCAATCAAATTCGTGAGACATGATTTCCCACGCACAAAGCCATGCTGACTATCCCTAATCAGATCATGCCTTTCCAGATGCATATAAATCCTGTCTCTCAGAATCCCTTCCAATATCTTTCCCACCACTGATGTAAGGCTCATCGGCCTGTAATTCCCTGGCTTATCCCTGCTGCCCTTCTTAAATAAAGGCACAACATTAGCTATCCTCCAGTCTTCCAGTACCTCACCCGTGGCTAACGATGATATAAAAATCTCTGCCAGGGTCCCAGCAATCTCCTCCCTTGCTTCCCATAGCATCCTAGGATACACCTGGTCAGGCCCTGGGAATTTATCCACCTTAATGTGCTTCAAAACCTCCAACACCTCCTCCTTTGTAATGTTGATATGCTCCAGGATATCGCTGTTCCCTCCCTTGAACGCATTAGCTTCCATGACCTTTTCCACGGTAAATACAGATGAGAAGTATTCATTTAAGACCTCGCCCATTTCCCATGGCGCCACACACACATTACCACACTGAACCTTAAGGGGACCTACTCTCTCCCTAGCTACCCTTTTACTCTTAATATACTTATAGAATCTTTTAGGATTCTCCTTTATCTTATCTGCCAGAGAAGAGTAAGACCCAGGAAGTTTACTACTTCAGGTTCAGGAAAAGTTAGTAGGATTCCTGAAGATTATCAGTGTTTTGCGTCAGAAGGAAAAGTAACCCTATACCCCTTGAGTGGGGCCAGCAAGCCCATAGTGATTTTCAGGGCCACAGGGGCCACCAGATCCATTTCCCCCAGAGAGTGCAGTGAACACCACACTCGTGGTGAATGGTATAGGAGGGCAGTGTATGCCTGTACCTATACACCGGGTGCATCTGGAGTGTGACCTAGTTTCGGGACATGTGACCGTAGGGATTGTCCTGAGTTTGCCTGTAGATGGGGTTGACCTGCTCCTAGGTAATGATCTGGCAGGGGTGAAGGTGGAAGCTTTTCCAGTAGTGAAAGAAAGACCGCAGGAGATCAGAGAGATCCGGCAGTGGCAGGAGACAGTCCCCTGCAGTTTCCCTGAATGTGTAGTTGATCAGACCATGATCAAACCAGCTCCCCCAGAGGAGACTGCATTGACACTGCAGACAGATGACCATGAGGTCTGCCTGTCCAAGACTTTCTTTGGAAAGTTAGGAGAACCAGGGAATGAGTTCAATAGATTTTCCCTAGCTGAGGCTCAGCGAGCTGACCCAGTATTGCGAGAGTTAGCACAGGCTGCCCAGGCTAAAAGTGAAGCAGAGGGAGTCCCTGATTGCTACTATTTAAAGAATGAGGCACTGATGAGGAAATGGAGTTCTCCTCACAGACCTGAGAGCGAGGAGTGGACAGTGGTTCAGCAGTTACTGGTGCTGCAGAGGTACCGGAGAGAAATATTAAGAATGGCCCACAAGACTACAGTGGCTGTACATGCCGGTATATGAAAGAGCAAAGCCTGCATAAGACAGTAGTTTGACTGGCCAAAACTCCACAAAGATGTGGAGGAGTACTGCAGGAGTTGCCACATGTGCCAGGTTGAGGGGAAACACCAACGCACAGTGAAACCTGCACCCCTAAGTCCTGTACCAGTATTAGGAGCACCCTCCAGTAGAGGGCTGGTGAACTATAATGGATCCCCACCGATAACAAAAGGGGGCAGGCAGGCACAAGGCTCTCAAAAGTTTAGAAAGGGAAGGGGAAAATGTTAAAGGAAGTCTGGGAGGAATCCCAGATGCAAACCCTTATTGACCGGTCAGCCAACCCCGTAAAATGTGAAAAGTTAGACCCCGCATCCTCCTACGTAAATGCAGACACTAGAAGCACCCCACCAGAGTTGTGAACAGCATTTACAGGAACCTGCAGAAACAAAGAAAGACCTCGAGGGGCAGAGCAACTGTGTATGTGATGCCTCACCTAGTTGAAGTGCCATAGGGGAGTACAGTAGAGTCTGCACAAGTACCTGCAGGCAGGAGTATCCCAGAGGACAAACAGGAGATTAGCAAAGAATTCTCCCCCACAGTCAGAACCAAAGCGAACCACCCTGAAGGCAAAAGCCTTTGCATGACTCAGCACTGAAACAGAGTTCAGGATAGACCTGCCCACTACTGACTCTCCTTAAAAAAAAATTACTTCAGCAGGAACAAAGACCCTAGGCAATGATGGAAATGGGAAAATGGAAGAGAAACCTCCCCAATAAAGAACCACATATTTATTGGGATGCCAAAAAAGGGGCGATTTTAATAAGTTTTAGGATTTGTGAATGAATGAGAGAAATGCATGTTTTTTTTCTGTATCTTATATTTTCTCTTGACTCTTTTAATGAAATGCGCTTTTCTCAAATCGCATTTCATTCCACTGGGTGTGGAGGTGTCTTGCCAGGCCCCCACCTGCCAAGAATGAGGCACATTAATTTTGTCATGAACATTGATTTTAAACTGTTGCTGGAGCGAGAAAATGACTTGTTAAGCGAATCAGCAGTGGCTGGAAAAATACATTTGCATATTAGTGCTTGGAGGGACTCCAAGACACATTCAACCCACAATGGACCTTGATCACCAGGTATTGTGTGCAAGAGGAGCATTCCAGAGACTGCTAAGGTGATACAAACCAGGATGGTTTAGACAAGCTGGTCACATGACTGACTGGCTGGTCCAGGGTTTTTTCAACTAGCCACAAAGAGTTTGAACTCAGAAAGACTGTTTGCTCCTGGACTGAGAGGATCTCTCCTGTCTGCTGCCATCTCTTTCTCACAAGCCTCTGAATCCACTGAAGACACACGAACCCCAAACAAGAAAAGTCTCCTACAGCGAACAAGGTTTAAGAAGAATATTGGGCCCCAACGAAAAGCAAGCTCTACCCACAATCAATGACTCTACAGTGAGCTCAAAGAACCGTAACAAAAACTCTTCAGATATTGCCTCAAACTTTTCCAATTTATTTTTCTTCTGCTCTTTTCAGTCTCTATTTGCATGTGTGTATCGTGTATGCATGCAAGCGTGGGCGCGTTGTGTATCCGTAGGCGTCAACTAAATTAGAGTTTAAGTTACTTAAATTTCAACTTTTCTTCTTTAAACCTAAAAAAGCCTATTTGTGTTTGTTTCTTTGCCTTATAATTGGAAAGCAGTGAACAAGGATTCACCAAGGGGAGTTTAAAATTAATTCCTGTTATGGTAAGACCAGGTGAAGGCTGAGAGGGATCCCCAGACACCTTTCTCACCTGGTCATAACAAATGTTACAAGAATAAAAGATAAATTTCTACAGACACAAAATAGACGAGGAATCATTGTTTTCAAACAAGACAGGAGCTGAGTGTATTTGGAAGGGAAAATTTTGAGTCTGTGATTTTTCTAATTTACAAGCACACTGTATAACCCTGGAAACAAACTGAACAGTGGGAATTGGGAATTTTGTACTTTATTCAGCATGAGATGGTTACAGGGAGGGGACAGAATGATTTGTAAAACATAAGAAACAGCATCGACCAAAAATGGTCCTGACTACCGAAAACTTTCAAAGCGCGGAAGATTCAACCCGTTGGTTTATACCTCAAGCTTCAATGCATTTTTCATTCAGACTTCCCAAAGGATTTAGCATGGGGTTAAATCCCCTGGTAAAAACTTTACACTTCACATTTAACTTGGATATTCTGTGAACACAGCCTCTGGCAGAGGGAAAGGGAATGGCTTATTATCAAAGAAATTCATTGCTGGATTCAGATGTTAACAGATGCAGCTGGATTGTTCATGTAATACAGGACAGTAAGGATCTTCCATAATGGAAAGAATAAAAGAAAGACTTGCATTTCTACAGCGCCTTTCACAACCTCAGGAGATCCCAAAGCACTTTACATCCAATGAAGTACATAGAAACATAGAAATAAGAGCAGGAGTAGGCCATTTGGCCCTTCGAGCCTGCTCCGCCACTCATTACGATCATGGCTGATCATCCAACTCAGTAACCTGGTCCCTCTTTCGCCCCATATCCTTTGATCCCTTTAAACCCAAGAGCTATATCTAACTCCTTCTTGAAAACATACAATGTTTTGGCCTCAACTGCTATCTGTGGTCGTGAATTCCACAGGCTCACCACTCTCTGGCTGAAGAAATTTCTCCTCATCTCAGTCCTGAAAGGTTTACCCCGTATCCTTAGACTATGACCCCTGGTTCTGGACTCCCCCACCATCGAGAACAACCTTCCTGCATCTACCCTGTCAAGTCCTGTTAGAATTTTATAGGTTTCTATGAGATCCCCCCTCACTCTTCTGAACTCCAGCGAATATAATCCTAACTGACTCAATCTGTCCTCATACGTCAGTTCCACCATCCCAGGAATCAGCCTGGTAAACCTTCGCTGCACTCCCTCGATAGCAAGAACATCCTTCCTCAGATAAGGAGACCAAAACTGCACACAATATTCCAGATGTGGCCTCACCAAGGCCCTGTATAATTGCAGCAAGACATCCCTGAGTCTGTGCTTGAATCCTCTCGGTATGAAGGCCAACATACCATTTGTCTTTTTTACTGCCTGTTGCACCTGCATGCTTACCTTCAGCGACTGGTGTACGAGAACACCCAGGTCTCACTGCATATTCCCCTCTCTCAGTTTATAGCCATTCAGATAATTTGCCTTCCTGTTTTTGCTACCAAAATAGATAACCTCACATTTATCCACATTATACTGCATCTTCCATGCATTAGCCCACTCACTCAACTTGTCCAAATCACCCTGAAGCCTCTCTGCATCCTCCTCACAACTCACCCTCCCACTGTTTAAATGTCGGCAATGTGGCAGCCAATTTGTGCACAGCAAGCTCCCACAAAGAGCAATGTGATAATGACCAGATAATCTGTTCCTGTGATGTGGTTTGAGGGATAAATATTAACCAGGTGACCGGGGAGAACTCCCCTGGTCTTCTTCAAACAATGCCATGTGATCTTTTATGTCCAACTGAGAGGGCAGATAGGACCTTGGTTTTACATCTCATCCTAAAGACAGCACCTCCAACAGTGCAGCACTCCCTCAGTACTGCACTGGAGTGTCAGCCTGGATTATATGCTGAAGTCTCTGGAATGGGACTTGAACCCACAACCTTCTGACTCAGAGGTGAGGATGACACTGTATGATGCAAGAAGGACTTTTTTAATTTCCTGGGACTTTTCCAATTTCCATTTTGAATTCAATAATAGAAACAGTGGCCTGTTTGTTGTTTGCTGTTTTGTTTTGTCATGTTTCTATCACATGCATAGGAGAATTAACGAGAGAAAATCCTGAAGGTAAAAGAGATTCAACCACAAAACTTTGTGAAATGTATAAATAAATAAATCCTTTGATTTTAGGAAATCTAATGGGCTGGAAAATTGAGCGTAAAAAGGATTTTAAACACATCAAAAATGCCCGATCGACAAATAGTGATGAAACTTCTAGCTGCAACCCTATGTTGTGAGCTGCCAGGACCTGTAAATCATCATTGTCCACGCCACTGAAGGCTTTTTTGTAGAATGACATGTGCGTGAAACTGTAACTGATATCCTGGTGTCTAGACTGCAGCTTTGTGTATGCACTTGGTGTTGGAAAAATGGTATTAATGCAGAAGAGCAAAGAGCAAAATAAGGTGGAATGTCCAGCTTGGTAGAGTCCTGATTTCAACACAATGAGAAGGGATCTATCAGGGTAGAATGGAACCAAAGACTGGCAGGAAGAGCTGTATCAGAACAATGGGTTATATTTAAAGAAGAGATGCTTCAGGTACAGGCTAGGAACATTCCAACAAGGGCAAAAAAGAGGGCTCCTTGGATGATGAGGGAGATAGAGATTATGATGAAACAAAAAAAGAGGGTGTATTATGCATGTCAGGTCAACTCATCAAGTGAGAACCAAGCCATATACAATAAGTTGAGAGGGGAGGTGAAGAGAATACTAAGACTGGCAAAGAGAGAATATGAAAATAGAATGGCAGTCAACACAAAACGGAACCCAAAGATCTTCTACTGGCATGTAAATAGTAAGCAAATAGTAAACGGTGGAATGGGGTCTATTAGGGACAAAGAGGCACAGAGGCACAGGACAAGGCTAATCTACATAATGAGTACTTTGTATCAGTGTTCACTAAGGAAGTGGAATCTCGACAAAATATCAGTAGAAGCAGAGAGGGTAGAGGCAATGGACAGGATAAAAATTGAGAGGGGGAGGTACTAAAAAGGTGGCTATTCTTAGGGTAGATAAGTCACCTGGTCCAGATGGATCGCATCCCAGGTTGCTAAAGTAAGTGGGGATGGAGATAGTGGAAGGGTTTGCCATCATCTTCCAATCTTCTCTGGATATGGGGGAGGTGCCAAAGGATTGGAGAGTGACAAATGTGACACCCTTATTCAAGAAAGTATGTAAGGACAGTCCTAGCAACTACAGGCCAGTGAGTTTAACATCAGTAGTGGATCAGGTTTTAGAAACAATAATCAGAAAAACAATAAATGGGCACTGAGCTCTACTCCTCCATTACCTCTGACAGCTCGTCCCCTTCCCACGGCACCTTCCCATGTGATCGCGGGAGGCGTAATGTCTGCCTTTTTACCGCCTCTCTCCTCAATATCCAAGGCCCTAAACACTCCTTTCAGGTGAAGCAGCGATTTACTTGTACTTCTTTCAATTTAGTATACTGTATTCGCTGCTCACAATGTGGTCTCCTCTACACTGGGGAGACCAAACGCAGATTGGGTGACTGCTTTGTGGAATATCTCCACTCAGTCCTAAAGCATGACCCAAGCTTCTGGTTGCTTGTCATTTCAACACTCCCCCTGCTGTCATACCAACATTTCTGTCTTTGGCTTGCTCCAGTGTTCCAGTGAACATCAATGCAAGCTCGAGGAGTAGCACCTGATCTTTCGATTAGGCACTCTGCAGCCTTGTGGACTGAATACTGAGTTCAATAACTTCAGAACATGACTGGCCTTTTTTAATATTTTATTTTTTAACCATGTTTCTGCTTTTCCTGCAGTCAGAGCTGCTCATCATTCTGCTATTAACATACTCTCTGGACTAATTCTTTGTCTTTCATCACAAGCATTAACACACTCTTTGCCTTTGTCCCAGGGCAGCTTTGTTGTTTAATCTCTCCTGCCCTCTGCCCTATCGAACACCTTCCCCTTTGTTTTCTCCCCCACGCCACTACCCTTCAGTTGCTTAAAACCTAATTCTTTTCTAACCTTTGCCAGTTCTGATGAAAGGTCACAGACCTGAAACGTTAACTTTGCTTCTCTCTCCACAGATGCTGTCAGACCTGCTGAGCATTTCCAGCACTTTTTGTTTTTATTTGAGATGTAGAGGGATTTGGGGGTCCTAGTGCATGAATCACAAAAGGTTATTGTTATAATGGTGCTTCTATATTTTTTGTTAATTTTATTAAGGACTCATGTATTTTAGAATTGTTTTATTTGGGAAAACTGAAAAGGATTCCATGGATGTTTTTTCACTGGAGTCATTGATAGGATACTGTGAGGTCTTGTTTGAAAACAACATTTACTGAAAGTCACCAGTCTTCGGATAAATACCCGGCAGTGGCTTTTTGATTTGGGGGAGATTTTTACAGAGAAGTGACAGGTCAAGATTTATAGGGGTCAGGAGGCTTGACCCTTGAGATATGTTTTTGGTTTCACTATGGACAGTGTGTTGGGGTGTGAACTGTTTTGAAGGCAGTTGGAGAAAACCAGTCAAGAGAGCAGTCACCATCAGCACCCTCTTCCGTCTCTTTAAGAACTTTGAGAATCAAGTGTAAGAAATAGAGAAACCGATGCTGCACTTCTCCTGGAAAGCCTGCCAAACTGATTTTCAAAGTCACCTGAAAAGAACTGTTCTAGAAAGGTCCCAGTGACAGCTGTGTACGCGTATTTGGGACGCCAAACCAAAAATGGACAATCGCGATCTTTCCATATCTTCTGTTTTTGCTTCAAGAATTAGCAAGTATTTGGCCAAAGTATCTTTTTTACTGTAACAGAGCTCTAAAGAGAAAATCTCTAGTTTTCGGTTAACTGTTGTGTGTATGTATATGAGGGACTAAGGTAAAGGGGAACTTTCATATTTCAATCTGTATGTTAATGCTTTGCTTCATTACTGGTTATGTCTTGTTTTATAATGAACTGATAATTTTGTTATTTATTAAAGAAACCTGCTTGGTGTATGTTACTCTGGGATAAAGAGTAGAGTCTATGATTGATCACATCGGTAACTGGGTAAACATTTAAATATATGTTGTGACCTGTGGAGAAGTGGAACTAGAAAAGACAGTGCACTCCTCCCATCTCAGTCGTAATAGTATGCTGGTTCAGCAAGTAATTAGGAAAGCTAATAGAATGTTATCGTTATTGTAGAAGTTTATTGATTATTGTGAAGGGAATAAAAAAAGCTACACTAATGGTGACCATGAAACCATTGTCAATTGTTGTAAAAACCCATCTAGTTCACTAATGCCTTTTAAGGAAGGAAATCTACTGTTCTTACCTGGTCTGGCCTACTTGTGACTTCAGGCCCACAGCAATGTGGTCGACTCATAAATGCTCTCTGAAATGGCCAAGCAAGCCACTCAGTTCAAGGGCAATTAGGGATGGGCAATAAATGCTGGCCTAGTCAGCAACACCCACATTCCACAAAAAATGAATACATTTTTAAAAAAATTGAATACAAAAATAGGGAGGTTATACTTCAGTTACACAGGGCATTGGTGAGACCATATCTGGAGTACTGTGTACAGTTTTGGTCTTCTTATTTAAGGAAGGATGTAGATACGTTGGAAGCAGTTTAGAGAAGGTTTACTAGACTAATACCTGGAATGGGCGGGTTGTCTTATGAGGAATGATTGGACAGGCTAGGCTTGTATCCACTGGAGTTTAGAAGAGGAAGAGGTGACTTGATTGAAACATATAAGATTCTGAGGGACTTGACAGGGTGGATGTGGAAAGGATGTTTCCCCTTGTGGGAGAATCTGGAACTAGGGGTCACTGTTTAAAAATAAGGAGTCACCCATTTAAGACAGAGATGAGAAGAATTTTTTTCTCTCAGAGGGTCGTGAGTCTTTGGAATTCTCTTCCACATAAGGCAGTGGAAGCAGAGACTTTAAGTATTTTTAAGCCAGAGTTAGATAGATTCTTGATAATCAAGGGGGTGGAAGGTTATTGGGGGTAGGTGGAAATGTGGAGTTGAGGTTACAATCAGATCAGCCATGATCTTATTGAGTGGCGGAGCAGGCTCGAGGGGCCGAGTGGCCTACTCCTGCTCTTAATTCATATGTTCGTATGAGGCTCATGGAATAGGAGGGTCAATGTCCAACTGGATAAAAAATTGCTTAAGGACAGAAAACAACAAGTCATAGTAAATGGTTGTTTTTCAGCCTGGAGAATGGTAGACAGTGGTGTTCCCCAAGGGTCAGGGCTAGCACCACTGCAGTTTTTGCTGTATATAAATGACTTGAATGTAAAAATACAGAGAAGAATCTCAAAATTTGCTGATGACACCAAATTTGGAGGTGCGGCAAACATTGAGGATGTTGTGAACCACCTGCAATAGGACATTGATAGGTTAGCGGAGTGGGCAGACAGGTGGCAGATGGAATTTAATACACACAAGTGTGAGGTGCTGCATTTTGGCAGAAGGAATAGGAAGTGGCAATATATACTTAATGACACAGTTCTGAAGAGTGTGCAGGAACAGAGGGACTTGGGAGTGCATGTGCAGCGATCTTTGAAGGTGGCAGGACATATTGAGAGAGTGGTTAGTAAAGCATATGGGATCTTGGGCTTCATAAATGAAGGCATTCAGTACAAAAGCAGGGAAGTTATGCTGAACCTTTATAAAGCTCTTGTTAGGCCCCAACTGGAGTACTGTGTCCAGTTCTGGTCATCACACTTCAGGAAGGATGTGAGGGTCCTTGAGAGGGTGCAGAGGATATTTACAGAATGGTTCCAGGGATGGGGGATTTTAGTTACAAGGTTAGGTTGGAAAAGCTGGGCTTGTTCTCAGAACAAAGGAGATTGAGGGGAGGTTTAATAGTGTCCGAGATTATAACAGGCTTAGATAAGTTAGACAAGGAAAAGCTGTTCCCATTAACAAATGGTACAAGGACTAGGGGACACAGATTGAAGGTTTTGGGCAAAAGATGCAGCGGGAATGTGAGGAAGAACTTTTTTTATGCAGTGCGTGGTAATGACCTGGAACTCGCTGTGCACAAGAGTGGTGGAAGTGGAGACAATCAATGACTTCAAGAGAAAGTTGGATGGCCACTGAGGGAAATAGACTTAGAGGACTATGGGGATTGAGCCGTGGAGTGGGACTGACTGGATAGCTCTGTGGAGAGCCAGCATGGGCCGAATGACCTCCTTCTGTGCCATAGATGACTTTATGACTCCACAGAAAAGAAACCTGTAACAAACCCTGGTCAGATTGGCCTTAAATTGGAACCACAGAATTTGAGGTGTTTGCAGATCAAATAAGGTGCCATTCATAACTATGGAAGCTGCAAACAATTAGAAAACACAGAGGAAGCTAAATGAATATATCTACTGGGATACCTTGCCTGCAGTGACAGAGTCATGAGAGCCTTTCTTCCATTCCCTCTCTGTTCTTTCTGCCATTCTACTTGTTCCTTTCCTTTAACCTCCCACTTGGTGCCAAGCTGTGGTTCGGTGGGTAGCACTCTTGCCTTTGAGATAGTAAGTCATGGATTCAAATAACATTCCAGAGGCTCGAGCACAAAATCTAGGCCCATTGTGCCTGTGCCGGTTCTTTGAAAGATCTATTTATTAGTTTCACTCCCCGTTCTTTCCCCCCTGTCCCTGCAAAATTTTCTTCCCTTAAAGTATTTATCCAAATTGAATTCCTGCCCCTTGCCCCAGCCCACAGAATCAGTCGTTTTTGCTGACAGTAGTCAGGAAAGGATGAAACACGCTAACTGCCCCTTACACATTCCATCTGTCAAAACCACAGGCACATTGTATTTAAAATGTTACACATGTGTATCAGCAGTTCACAGCCCACTTCAGTCTATCAATGAAGCTGGATTTGCAAAGTGGTCAAAGGTTTCTAATTAACTTACCAACTAATATTCACAGCTTTCAACAAACCACCTTTGATCTTTAAAATGGTTTTGTGGAAGGGTTTATAGTTGTACATCTGAAAAATGGGGAAAATCTCTAGTAAAGTCGGTTCATTATTCCTGAAAACCACAGCAGAACATCTGGAAGTGGGGATCTCACTGCTTCATGTGTCATAGGTAAAGGATGTAACTATTTGAAAGAACTGAGCTGGAGAGTCTCCTTGTCCCATATTTGGTGAAGGAAGAAAGCTAGAAAGAAAGACTAGCTTTTCTATAGCATCTTTCACAACATCAGGATGACCCAAAGCGCCTTCCAGCCAATTAAGTACTTTTGAAGTGTAGACTTCGTATAGACAGGCTTAGATAAGTTAGACAAGGAAAACCTGTTCCCGTTAGCAAATGGTACAAGGACTAAGGGACACAAATTGAAAGTTTTGGGCAAGAGATGCACGGGGAATATGAGGAAGCACTTTTTTACGCAGCGGTGGTAATGACCTGGAACTCGCTGCCCACGAGGGTGGAGGAAGCAGAGACTATCAATGACTTCAAGAGGATGTTGGATGGCCAACTGAGAGAAATAGACTTGCAGGGCTACGGGGATCGACCTGGGGAGTGGGACTGACTGGATAGCTCAGTGGAGAGCCGGTATGGACTCGACGGGCCGAATGGCCTCCTTCTGTGCCATAAATGACTTTATGACTCCACAGAAAAGAAACCTGAGGCAACCCCTTATCAGATAGGCCTTAAGTTGGAACCCCAGAATTTGAGGTGTTCGTAGAGCAAATAAGGTGCCATTCATAACTGTGGAAGCTGTAATCAATTAGAAAATACAGAGGAAGCTAAATGAATATATTTACCGGGATACCCAGCCAGCTGTGACAGAGACACGTGAGCCTTTCATCCATTCCCTCTCTGTTCTTTCTGCCATTCTTGTTCTTTTCCTTTAACTTCCCACTTGGTGGGATGTTGTGTCATGTGTCATGTCTTGTCATGTAGGAAAAGCAGCAGCCAATTTGCACATAGCAAGATCCCACAAACAGCAACGTGATAATGACTAGACGGTCTGTTTTTAGTGATGTAGGTTGAGGGATAAATATTGGCCAGGATACCGGGGAGAACTCCCCTGCTGCTCTTCAACAAAGTGCAATGGGATCTTTTACATCCACCTGAGAGGACAGACAGGGCCTTAGTTTAACATCTCATTTGAAAGACAGCACCTCCAACAGTGCAGCACTCCTTCAGTAAGGCAATAAAGCATCAACCTGGAATATGGGCTCAACTCTCAAGACATGGTGTCAAATTGTAGTTAAATAGCTCTTGAATAGGCTTCTAACAAGCCCACACCAGTTTAAGTGTCTGCCCTACTTCACCAGAGATCTGGAGGAAAAGCTAGACTCACCAAATGATGAGTCACTCTGGGACCAGCTTGCAGAGATTCCCTGTGGTTGACATAGATGCCTATCTACAACTGATCAACCTCGGAGTTAATTCAGGATGTAGAACATTGAAAGACCTGTATCTTACAATTTTAACTATGAGAGAGGAACTCGTTCCGGGTGGATTGTTGTGGATGTGCTACAAGTGCTACAAGGATCTCCTCCTCACATCGATATTTCACACTGAACAAGTCAGCATATCCCTCACATATGCTGATCACTGACTCCATTGCGCTCCCTTACTGTCTTGTTGACCACAGGTGAACTGAGTTAAAATTGATGTTGATTTACATTCTTCTGAAATGTAGAACAGAGGAACATAGAATCAGGAGGAGGCCATTCGGCCCTTCAAGTCTGTTCCACCATTCAATAAAATGATGGCTGATCTGTATCTTAACTCCATCCACCCACCTTGGTTTGGTAGCTCTTAATCCAACAAAAATCTATCAATCTGTTTTGGAATTTTTCAATTGCCCTCCAGCACTCACAGCCTATTGGGGGAGAGAGTTGCAGATTTCCACTCCCCTTTCTGTGAAGAAGGGCTTCCTGACATCACCCCTGAAAGGCCTGGCTCTAATTTTATAAGGTTATGACGATGAAATTGATTAGGATCCGGAGTGTAATAATTGAGAACATACCACTCACATGTAATGGCAGTTGTGTGGAGATAGGTCCACTGTATGAGGACAGTTAACTCCATTCTCTGATCACAGCATGTTTGAAAGTTACTATGGGCAGAAATAAAACATACAGCTTCTGGACAGTTCTCCTAAATCAGTTCAATGCACCTCCAAAACCACTTAGGTTACGGGTGCCCAACAAACCACATCAGACAAAGCACTGACCGTGAGCTGTCACCTGTTGTATTATATCTTTCTAGATGAATACAAATGAAGCTAAAGGGCAGGCATAGAGACTGAGCACAGAACTTTAATGGAGACTTATTGTTGCTTCAGCTTACAGGTACTAACTGACTATGCAAGAGGATTGAATCAAATGATATTGCATCATTTCCTGTGATGACAAACATATTAGAATAAACATATTTAAATGATTATATTTAACATACTAACCAATACACTATCACAACAACCAGTGGGTGATGGAGCAGGTCTTTGGACATAGCACCTGCCAGTATGATGAACATTGCTCATGCCTCACAGCTTTATGCAGAAATAATCTCAAAGTACGTTTCCCCTGGGCAGCAGGGATGTAGGATTTCAGTTATGTGGAGAGACTGGAGAAGCTGCGATTGTTCTCCTTAGAGAAGAAAAGGTTAAGGGGAGATTTAATGAAGGTGTTCAAAATTATGAAGGGTTTTGATAAAGTAAGTAAATAAGGAGAGACTGTTTCCACTGACAGGATGGTCAGTAACCAGAAGATCAGATTTAAAATGATTAGCAAAAGAACCAGAGGGAGAGATGAGAATTTATTTTTCTGCAGTGAGTTGTTGTGATCTGGAACGCACTCCCTGAAAGGGCGGTGGAAGCAGATTCAATAGTAACTTTCAAAAGGGAATTAGATAAACACTTGAAAATGAAAGATTTGGAGGGTTATGGAGAGAGAGGGGAGAGTGCGACTAATTGGATAGCTTTTTCAAAGAGCCAGCACAAGCATGATGGGCAGAATGGCCTTCTTCTGTGCTGTATGATTCTATGGCTCGATTGAGGATCAGAATCAGTGACTTATAGCAGATAAAATTCTTTGAACTATGGCTTGGAAATATTTGGGGAAAAATATCAGTTTACTTTGAAGCGCTCAGTGTAATAACAAGATAAATTTTAACAGTCTATTTAAATTCCATTTACTTCAATTGTACCAAGATGAAGAGCTTTCTACAACTGAATGCAATAATGACAGAGAGTCAACCCTGGATCCTTCCAACATGCATTTAGAGACATTTGTTCCTAAATACACTGTGTTTTCAGAAACCCTTTATCTGTGAGTAAAGGACACAGCAATTAGCTTTTTATATGGTTAGAGAAAAGTATGGGAATGCAGAGGCAGAAAGAAATGGTGTTTTACAGAGTAAGAGATGGACAAAAGAGAGTGAAGCCAATTAATAAAGATATTGAGCATTCCGAGGTAGAAGAAAATGAGCTGACTTATTCGAGGAATGTCTCCTCTGTCTCTCCATATTGATCTCTTCATTAATAAACAGAATGAAACTGGAACTTGGAATATGTTTAAAGGCCAAGAGAAATACTTGCATGTCTGACAGTAAGGATCAAATCGTAAAATCCTTCTTGGGAATAATGAATAAATCAACAGTCTCATATCATCAGGGACAGACTTGGCACAAAAACAAAGCTGAATTGTAAAAACTTTTTTTTTATGTCTCATTTCTAAACAGCTCAGTGTGCTCATTCTTGATCTGGTAAATCACCTGTTTATGGACTTTTCCCAGAAGAAGGCAGATATACCACTGTCTGAGGCTGATCCAGACCCTTTGCAACCTTGGTGTCCTGTTTGACCCTTAGCTGAGCTTCCGACCCAATATCTTTTCCATGACCAAGACCACCTACTTCCACCTCCATAATGCTTCCCATCTCCGCCCTTACCTCAGCTCATCTGCTGATGAAACCCTCATCCATACCTTTGCTACCTCCAGACTTGACTATTCCATCACTTTCCAGGCTGGTGTCCCATCTTCCACCCTCCAGAAACTTCAATTCATACAAAACTCTGCTGCCCGTGTCCTAACTCTCAACAAATCCCGTTCGCCCATCACTCCTTGTGCTCACTGATCTACATTGGCTCCCATTGAACAACAACTCAATTATAAAATCCTCATCTTAGTTTTCCAATCCCTCCATGGTCTCACCCCTCCCTATCTAGTAATCTCCTGCAGCCCCACAGCCCTCCAAGACAACTGCGTTCCTCCAAGTCTGGCTTCTTGAGCATTCTCAATCTTAATCACTCCACTATTCGTGTCTGTATCTTCAACCTGCATTCTACGCTCTGAAATTCCCTCCCGAAACCTCTCTAACTCTCTCTCTCTTCTCCTTTAAGCCATACCTTAAAACCTACCTCCTTGTCAAACCTGTTCTAATAACTCCTTAGCTGGCTCCGTGGATTGGTGTCCAATTTTGTTTGATAATGCTCCTGTGAAGTGCCTGGAATATTTTAGTATGTTAAAGATGAGTTGTTATTGTGGGCATATATTCATTTCAGCTTGGAGGTTCACCATTCAGCTCCCTCATTCCACTTACCTGCCCAGTCCCCAAACCCTGTCTACGGTCAATGCATTCAAAGATTTACAAGAATGATAACAGAACTGAAAATTTATAATCATTATGAAAGACTCAACAGGCTGGGACTCTTTTCACCAGAAAAGAGAAAGCTGAGGAGTGACCCGATAGAGTAAAGGCCTGCTCAGGTCTGCAAGTGAGACAAAACCCCAGCCCGACAGAACCCTATCCGACTCCGAGCCGGACCCGGCCTGATTCCTTCCATATTTTCCTGTGACCAACCCCACCATCAATTAACTTGCCTTCCGTTTTTCACTTTGTTCCTTACCTGCACAAGCTTAAAATAGCTGTAGCAAAACCACCTTTCAAGTCCAAAAAGTAAATTAACATTCGAGTCACTTACCTGAGGTGGTGATAGAGAGTGTCCGATCCGGCCCGACCCGACCCGGCCCGAGCCCGAATGCCGGACCCGGAAGTGTGTCCCGACCCGACCCGAACCCGACACATGTCGTTGGGTCCCGTCGGGTTTGGGTCGGGTAGCAGGCCTTGACGATAGAGGTCTTTAAATTTGAACATAATTTCTCTGCTTTGCAATTCGATCCTTCTGTAAATGAACCCCGTCACTATTTTTAGTGCTTACTCCTGAAAGGCTTTCTAACACACACTAATGCCAACAAGAAATCATCCAGCATATTTTTAATTTGGTGCTTTGTACCCCCATAAATATCCAGTAACATTTCCCACAACTTTCCTGCACTGAAGGAGTTAATGTCATTAAAATACTAACAAGGCCTCCTTGTTGGTTTAGGGAACTTTCTTTTGTCTTTCTCCTCCCACCCACCCCCGCCTACCATCACCACTCCCACCAATCCCCCCTCCCCCAAACAACCCGCCACTGCCCTCGTCTTTCTGTCCTAGTCACAATCTAAATGTCACAGGATACATAAAACAAAATCAGTGATATAACTACTCATCTCATCACTGGGCAGAGTATAGCATAATAGTGAATATTCTACCTGCTCCTTTGCCCCAGGCCTGCCTGAGTTTAAATAGCACAGAGCAGGCTGCCTGGGCACAAAAGAAACCAATAACCAGACCGCAACTTGTGGCGGTGCCCAAAACTAGGGTGTGTAAATCATAGAATTATAGAAAGTTTATGGCATGGAAAGAGGCGACTTGGCCCATTGTGTCAGCGCCAGCCGGAAAAAAGAGCCACCCAGCCTAATCCCATCTTCCAGCATTTTGGTCCCTTGCCCTGCAGGTTATGGCACATCAGGTGCACAACCAGGCACCTTTTAAATGAGTTGAGGGTTTTTGCCTCCACCATCATTTCAGGCAATGAGATCCAGACCCCCACCACCCTCTGGGTGAAAATGTTTTTCCTCATCTCCCCTCTAATCTTTCTACCAATCACTTTAAATCTATGCCTCCTAGTCACTGATCTCTCTGCTAAGGTAAATAGGCCCTTCACCTCCACTCTATTCAGGCCCCTCACAATTTTGTACCTTTCCTTCAAATCTCCCCTCAGCCTCCTCTGTTCCAAGGAGAACAACCCCAGCCTATCCAATCTTTCCCCATAGCTGTAATTTTCCAGTCCTGGCAACATCCTTGTAAATTTCCTTTGTACCCTCTCCAGTGCAATTACATCCTTTCTGTAATGAGGTGACCAGAACTACACACAGTACTCAAGTTGTGGCCTAACCAATGAGTTATACAGCTCCAGCATAACCTCCCTGCTCTTATATTCTATATCTCGGCTAATAAAGGAAAGGATTCCATGTGCTTTCTTAACCAGCTTATTGACCTGTCCTGCTACCTTCAGGGATCTGTGGACATTCACTCCAAGGTCCCTCACTTCCTCTACACCTCTCGGTATCCTCCCATTTGTCGTGAATTCCTTTGCCTTGTTTGACCTCCCCAAATGCATCACCTCTCATTTCTCCGGTTGAATTCCATTTGCCACTTTTCTGCCCACCTGACCATTCCATCGATATCTTCCTGCAGCCTACAGCTATCCTCCTCGCGATCTACCACACGGCCAATCTTTGTGTCGTCTGAAAACCTTTTGATCATTTCCCCTACATTTACGTCCAAATTGTTAATACGCACCATCGAAAACAGTGGACTAGTACTGAGCCCTGCAGAACCCCACTGTAAACATACAAGATAGTCATTAATAAACCCAATATGGAACTCAGGAGAAACTTCTTTACCCAGAGGGTAGTGAGAATGTGGAACTCGCTACCACAAGGAGTGGTTGAGGTGAATAGTGTAGATACATTTAAGGAGAAGCTAGATCAAGACATGAGGGAGAAAGGAATAGAAAGGTATGGTGATAGGGTGAAATGAAGAGGGGTGGGAGGAGGCTCGTGGGGAACATCAACACCAGCATGGACCAGTTGGGCTTTATTCTATTTGCTCATGGGATGTCAGCTTTGCTGGCAAGGCCAGCATTTAGTGCCCATCCCTAAATGCCCTTGAGAAGATGGTGGTGAGCTGCCTGCTTGAATCACTCCTGTCTATGTGGTCTATGTACACCTTCGGTGCTGTCAGGAAGGGAGTTCCAGGATTTTGATCCAGTGACAGTGAAGGAACGGCGATATAGTTCCAAGTCAGGATGGTGTGTGACTTGGACGGGAACTTGCAGGTGGTGGTGTTCCCACGCATCTGCTGCCCTTGTCCTTCTAGGTGGTAGAGGTCGTGGGTTTGGAAGGTGCTGTTGAAGGAGCCTTGGTGAGTTGCTGCAGTGCATCTGTAGATGGTACACACTGCTGCCACTGTGCGTCGGTGGTGTTTAAGGTTGGGGATGGGGTGACAATCAAGCAGGCTTCTTTGTCCTGGATGGTGTCAAGCTTCCTGAGTGTTGTTGGAGCTGCACCTATCCAGGCAAGTGGAGAGAATTCCATCACACTCCTGACTTGTGCCTTGTAGATGGTAGACAGGCTTTGGGGAGTCAGGAAGTGAGTCACTCACCACAGAATTCCCAGCCTCCGACCTGTTCTTGTAGCCACACTATTTATGTGGCTGGTCCAGTTCAGTTTCCGATCAATGGTGACTCCCAGAATTTTGATGATGATTTTCAGTGCTAGTAATGCTGTTGAGGGGAGATGGTTGGATTCTCTCTTGTTGGAGATGGTCATTGCCTGGCACTTGTGTGGCCCAAATGTTCCAGCCCAAGCCTGAATGTTATCCAGGTGTTGCTGCATGTGGGCAAGGTCTGTTTCAGTATCTGAGGAGTTGTGAATGGTATTGAACACTGTGCAATCATCACTGAACATCCCCACTTCTAACCTCAAGATGGAGGAAAGGTCATTGATGAAGCAGCTGAAGATGGTTGGGCCTAGGACACTACCCTGAGGTTTCCTGTGGTGATGCCCTGGGACTGAGATGATTGACCTCCAACAACAACCACCATCTTTCTTTATGCTGGGTATGACTCCAACCAGTGGAGAGTTTTAACCCTGATTCCCATTGACTCCAGTTTTGTTAGGGCTCTGTGATGTTGCACTCAGTCAAATGCTGCCTTGATGTCAAGGACAGCCACTTTCACCTCACCTCTTGAATTTAGATCTTTTGTCCATGTTTGGGCCAAGACTGTAATGAGGTCAGAAGCCGAGTGATCCTGGCGGGACCCAAACTGAGCACTGGTGGTCATGCAAGCTGCTTTATAAATGCAAGTTCTTTCTTCCTTTTTTCCGGGAAGATTAGCTCCCTGTGAGGTGTGTGAGGTTGTGGAATTTCCCCTTTTGTCCCTGATTTAAAAAAATTCATTAATGCATTAAACAGGATCGCGCTGACACTTCACAGAGAGTTCTACTGATCTCCCACTGTCACTCCAACTCCCTGGTGGCTTCTTTTTCCAGTTATTGCTGGATCTCACATTGCCAACTTTAGTTGGATGTATTCCTGGAGTTATCATGGAACGTCTTGCCTCCAACTGCCCCTTCCAACCATAAATGCTCACCCCTCACCCCCACCCATCACCTCCAATATTTTTATAATTAATAAACAGATGTGTTAAAAAAATGTAAAAAAATTTAAGCTTCAATAAATAATTCTCCCTGGAATTTTGCCTGCAACAGTGTCCTGAGTGATTAATCGTCTATTCTGGGAGACTCTAGGACAATGCTGTAGGGTTGGCAAGTCTACTGGAGAATGATAGAAATCCCAATGGCTGGCGACATGAAAAGATAGTTGAGAGAGAGAGAGAGAGACAGATGAGGGGGAAGAGAATGAGAGTACTCTGGGGTGCAGAGGGATATAGGTGTTCTAGTGCATGAGTTACAAAAGGTTAATATGCAGGTACAGCAAATAATAAAGAAAGCTAATGGAATGCTGTCCTTTATTATGAGAGGAATTGAAAATAAAAGTAAGGATGTTATGCTTCAGGGCATTGGGGAGACCACATCTCGAATACCATGTGGAGTTTTGGTCCCCTTATTTAAAGAAGGATGTAAATGTGTTGGAGGTGGTTCAGAGGAGGTTTACTAGATTGATACCTGGAATGAGTGGGTTGTCTTATGAGGAAAGGTTGGACCGACTGGGCTTGTTTTCACCGGAGTTTAGAAGAGTTGAGGGGGAACCTGATTGAGGTTTGTCAGATTCTGAACAATCTTGACAAGGTGGATGTGGAGGGGATGATTCCTCTTGTGGGTGAGTCCAGAACTAGAGGGCACGGTTTTAAAATTAGGAGCTGCCCTTTTATGACAGAGATGAGGAGAATTTTTTTTCTCTCAGAGGGTTGTGCAACTTTGGAACTCTCTGCCTCAGAAGGTGGTGGAGGCGGGGTCATTGAATATTTGTAAGGCGGGGGTAGATAGATTCTTGTTAGGCAAGGGAATCAAATGTTACTGGGGGTAGATGGGAGTGTGGAATTCAAGATACAAACAGATCAGCCATGATATTATTGAATGGCAGGGCAGGCTAGAGGGGCCGAATGGACTACTTCTGCTCATAATTTGTATGTTTGTACGTTTGAAAAAGAAGCATTGACATGGGGGTCGGTGAGATTCTGTCACTGTACTTAGAGCAACAAATGCGCATTGTGCGAGTTCCATCTCTCCAAACGCTTCATTGAACTGCTTGATTTTTAATCTTTAAATCTGCAACGGGCCTCCAAGTGAATGTGGTCAGGCTGCTTAGACATTCCAAATAGTACAAGAACCACATAAAAATAATCGCAGCCTTACCAAGATGCCAGGAGTCTCTCCGCTGCTGGCACCGTCAACGGCAAAGATTATTGTAGCAGGCTGTACACTCAGCCGGGCCTCCGCTTAGGGGCCATTGACGTCAGCGCTTCTCCCGGTTCAACTTATTTCATTGTCCCCCTAAGCGTGAAGCCAAGCCGCAGACGGAAACTCTGACTAAGAACACTTGCAGAGTGTTTGCGTTGGAACAACAGTGTCCGGGAGAATGAGTGGGCACACAGGCCTTAAAAACTGGCTTCCAGTCCTTTAAAAAAAAATTAAACAAGTGGAGCTTGAAGACCATGACTGACTGCTGCTTACGCAAACACGTGCAGTTTTATTTACAGTGTTATGCATGTTCCCTTTCCAAGTACTTTAGCTTAAACAATTGGACAGTGAGTCAGCATTTCTCCTGTGCTGAATGAATGCAGATGAAAAAAGGTGCCGATTTGCAAATTTTTTCCCCTGACCCCGTAGTTCCAAAATCAATCTGGTAAATGAGAGCGCTGCAATCAAATAAATCTAGCCAATTGTTTTTAACATAAATGTGAGATAACAAAACCCAACAACCGGGTGCATCTACGTCAAGACTTTAACTTAAAAAGTCTTAAAATGTTACACAGAGGCAGAATAATACAATGGAATCATAAAATCATAGAATCATAGAATGGTTACAGCACAGAAGGAGGCCATTCGGCTCTTTGTGTCCATGCCAGCTCTCTGCAAGAGCAATTTAGCTAGTCCCACTCCCCTGTCTTTCCCCCTAAACCAATACAAGTGGTTTTTCTCTTCAGATAACTATCCAATTCTCTTTTGAAGGCCACAATTGAATCTGCCTCCACCAGGTTGAATGATTGCCCAGAAGGTTTTACCATAACCAGATCCAGAAGGGTTGTCAAACCCACTGAAACAATATACGGATTTTTAAGCCTCTGCACTTATAAATTTCACAATCCCTATCCTTGTATCTGTAAACTTTATAGTCTGTACCCCCGTATAACTAATTTTGATGTTATCTGTTTTTTACTTGTAGCATACAAGACTTATCTTTGGAAAGAAAGGGGCTGTTGTATGATTGCTTAAGAGTGATGACCCTTCAAAATCTCAGTATCCGAATGAGCCAAGTACCAGGATGTAGTCATGTGAATCATGTAACACCCAGATGAAGGTTCTGTAAATAGTTTTCTCTGTACTGTATATACTAGTTTAGCTGTTAATAAACCTGTTAGAGATCTTTAGCATAACTGGACTCCACGTATCTCATTTATGTTGCATCAGACAACATAAAGAACACATTACACACCATAGTCTCAGGCAGTGCATTCCAGATCCTAACCACTTGTTGTGCAGAAAAGCTATTCCTCATGTCATCATTGGTTCTTTTGCCAATCACCTGAAATCGGTGTCCTCTGGTCCTTGACCCTTCGCCATGGGAACAGTTTCTCCCTATCCACTCTGTCTAGACCCCTCATGATTTTGAACACCTCTATCAAATCTCCTCTCAACCTTCTCTTCTCTAAGGAGAACACCCCTGTTTTTCCAATCTAGCCACATAACTGAAGTCCCTTATCCCTGGAACCATTCTCGTAAACCTTTTCTGCACCCTCTCTAAAGCCTTAACATCCTTCCTGAAGTGTGGTGACCAGACGTGGACACAATACTCCAGTTGAGACCAAACCAGTGTTTTATCAGAATCAGTACAAAATGGATGTTGAGCCAAAGAAGGCACTATTTAGAGGAGAGACCAAAAGTGTGGGTAGTGTTTCAGGAATGTCTTAAAGGAGGAAAGAGCCAGCGAGGCAAAGATGTTTGGGAGGGAATTCTGAATTCTGCTTTGTGTGGCATTGACAGCTGAAGGCACAGCCACCAATGGTGGGGTGAAGGGAGGAAGGTTCACAAGAGGCCAGAGTCAGTCGAAGAGATATGCTGGAGGGTTGTGCGGCTGGAGCAGGTTACAGAGATAGGGAGAGACAAGGCCATGGAGAGATTTGAAAACAAGGATGAGAATTTTAAAATCGAGATGTTGCTGGACAAGGAGTCAATGTAAATCAGTGAGCACAGAGGTGATGGGTGAAGGGGATTTGGTGTGCATTAGGACACAGGGCAGTGGGCTTTTGGATCAGCTGAAATTTGCAGAGGGTAGAAGATGGGAGGCTGGCCAGGAGAGTATTGGAATAGTCAACTATGCAGGTGACAAGGGCTTGAGCAGCAGAGGAGCTGAGGCAGGGATGGAGTCAGGTAATGTTATGGAGGTGGAAGTAGGCGGTATTAATGATGGAGAGGATATGGAGTTGGAAGCTCATCTCACAGTCAAATAGGATGCCAAGGCTACAAACAGTCTGGTTCAGCTTGAGACTGTGGTGAGGGAGGGGGATGGTATCAAATCCTAAAATATCTAACAGAATTGGGTCTGCTGATGTAGCAGATTTCACCTGGGATTGAAATGGGGAGCTCATTCTGCTATGGGAAGGCAGGTGTGTGTAAATATCTGGTAAGTACAAGACTGGGCTCCACTCAATCTACTGCTGTTACTGGTTCTCGGTCTGGCAAGTTTAAAATTCTCATCCTTGTTTTCAAATCCCTCCATGGCCTCGCCAATCCCTATCTCTGTAATCTCCTCCAGCCCCACAACCCGCCAAGATATCTGTGCTCCTCCAATTCATGCCTCTTGAGCATCCCTGATTTTAATCGCTCCAGCATTGGCGGCTGTGCCTTCAGTTTCCTGGGCCCGAAGCTCTGGAATTCCCTCCCTAAACCGCTCCACCTCTCTCTCCTCCTTTAAGAAGTGCTTTAAAACCAATCTCTTTGACTGAGCTTTTGGTCACCTGTCCCAATATCTCCTTAGGTGGCTCAGTGTCAAATTCCGTTTGGTAACGCTCCTTAGGATGTTTTACTACATTAAAGCCACTATATAAATGCAAGTTGTTGTTGCTGTATGGCGACCCACACGTTCAAGTGAGGAGAGGGCAATGTAAATTTGTTTCCCAAAAGGTTCCTGATCATGTTCTACTCTTGCGATTTAGTGCACAATACAGAGTAATTTCCCTGGTCTGCATGGAATTGAAAGATTAGCTGATTTCCAGATTTCTGTCCTTGTAGCCTTACAAAGTTCTAAATGAGCTCACAGGGAATGTTAGGAACAATAATGAGTAACCTCTGGCATCAGAAGCTGAAATCAATCTCATATTTAACTGATGCGCAAGATATAGAGGTTATGTAGAGTTGGGAGTCAGTAAGGAGATTGTAATTTAATCAGTGTTTCAGATGATGTCATATAGTTTACAGGCATTATCTGAAACCTGGGATTAAATTGCAGCCTTTTACTCACTCACATCCCTTGGCTTAATTTACATGGCACTGACACAGCACCCCAATCCCAGTAAGACGACTGGGCTACCTGAGGGCCCACCCACTCATCATTCCTGGGGTCTCAGCCTTGATCTGTCCTCCTGCCTGTCAAACTGTCATAGCTGATGTTCTGAATCCACCAGTTTTAACGTCTTAGCATCCTGATCAAGGCTCTGAAAAAAATAAAGACATTCGTGCTAAACCTTTCAAAAATCATTGGTTAGGTCTCAGCTGGAGTATTGTGTCCAATTCTGGGAAATGAGGAGCATTTTTTCACGCATCGAGTTGTTGTGATCTGGAATGCGCTGCCTGGCAGGATGGTGGAAGCAGATTCAATTGTAACTTACAAAAGAGAATTGGATGTATAGTTCAAAAGGAGAAATGTGCTGGGTTATGGGAAAACAGCTGGGGGAGTTTTTTTTATTTGTTTCATGGGATGTGGGCATCGACAGCCAGGCTAGCATTTATTTCCCCATCCCTAATTGCCCTTGAGAAGGTGGTGGTGAGCTGCCTTCTTGAACCGCTGCAGTCCATGTGGGGTAGGTACACCCACAGTGCTGTTAGGAAGGGAGTTCCAGGATTTTGACCCAGTGACAGTGAAGTGACTGATACAGTTCCTAGTCAGGATGGTGTGTGACTTGGAGGGGAACTTGCAGGTCGTGGTGTTCCCATGCATTTGATGCCCTTGTGCTTCTAGGTGGTAGAGGCCACGGGTTTGGAAGGAGCTGTCGAGTGGGACTGAAAGAGACGGCACAGCAAAATAGGCTGAATGGCCTCCTTCTGTGCTGTAATTTTTTTTATTGGATAACTGCCCTTTTACTACCTGATGGGAATTGTTCAGATGGCATTGAGTGGGCATTTAAATTATTGCCAACTGGATTCAGCCAGTGTCGTCCAATAGAAATCGTTAACTGGCTACAAATGTTGCTGCGGCAACACCATTTTATCCACATGCACTAATTTTAAGCAGAAAACTTCTTACACACAGTAAAAGTATTCTCCTGTGTCCATTTACTTAACAAGCATCTCCCACCGTTCTGTAAGCAAGGGAGAAAAGTGTTCACAATGATCAAAACACACTTTGCTTTTCATCTTAACATTTGAGCCTGCAATGAAGAAAAAGATTAAAGTTCGCACCTTGTGAATTGAGATGCAAGGGAAGGCAAAAAGGTCTTATTTTCTGGGCTATGTCCGAGGCCTCAAAAATGCCTGAAATACGTCCAATCCCATCTTCAGTTGGGTGTTTTCCAGGCATCACTGATCGCCACTTAAAGTGGGTGTTAAGCCCTCCTACATATGTTAATGAGGGGCCAAAGACCTAGGGTTGCCAACCCTTCAGAATTGGTCTGGAGTCTCCAGGAATTGAACATTAATCTTCAGGACACTGCTACAAGCAACCCAGGTGAAAGGTCCATGGCCTCCTCACCCCTCCCTATCTCTGTAATCTCCTCCAGCCTCACAACCCTCAGAGCTCTGCACCCCAATTCTGGCCTCTTGTGCACCCCCGATTTTTATTGCTCCACCATTGGCAGCCATGCCTTCAGCTGCCAGGGCCCTAAGCTCTGGAATTCCCACTCTAAACCCAGCAACCTCTCTCTCCTCCTTTAAAGCGTTCCTTAAAACTTACTCTAACCATCTCAATATCTCCGGATGTAGCTCTGTGCCAGACTTTAGATAATTGCTCCTGTGAAGTGAGACATTTTACTGCACTAAAGGTACTATATAAATGCAAGTTATTGGTTAGGTGGATGTGGGGTGAAATTATAATAAATCAGCTTAATAACCAAAAACTAACCACTGAACCTCCACTAAAAACTCCAGGAAGGTGTTGGGAATAAATGGGAAGAACATTGTCAATAATCTGTTTGAAGCACAAAGTGGAGAGCACCCTAAGAACAATGATGTCAACTTGCCTTTTCTCTTGGTGAATTTTGTTTGCAATCTTCGTGTGATTTGAAGCAAAGCTCACAGAAGTTGAGAGAAATGGAATCCATTATTTTGCTGCAGTTATGTTTGGGCTTGCTGGGTTTCATGCTGCAAGATTACTTCAGTCAGAAGTTGCTGTCAGTAACGGAGCGGCAATGATATTAAACTGGACAACCCTAATGTTTCACTGCCACAAGGTGAAACATGAGTTGGTCCCGGAGCGGAGCAGGAGTTAATAAGATCTTTACAAGAATACAGGAGGTACTGTCACTGCAATGAATATCTCCAAGAGACAATCTATTCTGCTGCGGTGCTGCATCAGTGTTGTTCAATACATTAGCCACATGTTGATGATTGGGAATCCATATGTGGTGAATTACATGGCTGATTAGTAAATGAGCAATGAGAAACAGACACCATTATTGTGTCTGTGATCTCAGTCCTCAGATTCTCACAGGGTAAACTTGTGAACTTTAACCATTTTGTGCGTTTGTTGGCAAAATATTAAAATGTAAAGCGGAATGTGCGAGTATTTTTTAATTGTTGTCAGCGCTTTATTCCCTTGGTTATTGAATGGTGGGAGAGGTTTGTTAAATAAATATCCGTCTGGGAAGTACACAGGGGCGGCACAGTGGCGCAGTGGTTAGCACCGCAGCCTCACAGCTCCAGTGACCCGGGTTCAATTCTGGGTACTGCCTGTGTGGAGTTTGCAAGTTCTCCCTGTGTCTGCGTGGGTTTCCTCCGGGTGCTCCAGTTTCCTCCCACATGCCAAAGACTTGCAGGTTGATAGGTAAATTGGCCATTATAAATTGCCCCTAGTATAGGTAGGTGGTAGGGAAATATAGGGACAGGTGGGGATGTGGTAGGAATATGGAATTAGTGTAGGATTAGTATAAATGGGTGGTTGATGGTCGGCACAGACTCGGTGGGCCGAAGGGCCTGTTTCAGTGCTGTATCTCTAAAAAAAAAGTACGTTTACCTGGAGTGTGTATGTGTGAGGTGTAGAAAGAAAGAGAGACAAAGAGAAAGACTTGCATTTATATGGCACCTTTCACGACCTCAAGAGATCCCAAAGTGCTTCACGTCAATGAAGTACTTTTGAAGCATGGTTACTGTTGTAATGTGGAGAACACAGCAGCCAATTTGCACACAGCAAACTCCCACAAACAGAAATGTGACGCAAAGATCAGATAATCAGTTTTAGTGATGTTGGTTGAGGGATAAATATTGGCCAGGAGACCAGCTCTTCTTTGCTATTGGATCTTTTGCATGTATCTGAGAAGGCAGACTAGGCCTTGGTTTAAAATTGCATCTGAAAAACAGCACCTCCAACAGTGTAGCGCTCCATCAGTACTGACCCTCCGATGGAGCGGCACTCCCTCAGTACTGACCCGGTGCGGCACTCCCTCAGTACTGACCCTTTGACGGTGCGGCTCTCCCTCAGTACTGACCCTCCGACGGTGCGGCACTCCCTCAGTACTGACCCTCCGACAGTGCAGCACTCCCTTAGTACTGACCCTCTGACGGTGCGGCTCTCCCTCAGTACTGACCCTTTGACGGTGCGGCTCTCCCTCAGTACTGACCCTCCGACGGTGCGGCACTCCCTCAGTACTGACCCTCCGACAGTGCAGCACTCCCTTAGTACTGCACTGGGAGTGTCAGCTTGGATTATTGAATTTGAATGAAGGATGGGCAATAATTGCTGGCCTAGCCAGCGACGCCCACATCCCATGAAACAATAAAAAGAAACTTGAACCCACAACCCTCTGACTCCAAGGTGAGAGGGTCACCCCACTGATGCACAGTTGACATCACTAAAATCAGCACCTCTGGCTAAACTAATGATGCAGTGGCCATGCATGTGTCTAGTCAGAGATATCTATTGGACAAGGCTGGGCTAAAAGCTAAGAAAGTTTCTACTTTGTGACGAGCTCAGAAAACTGTCCCCTCCTGGTTATACTGCAAGAACAAGTTACAGATATCATGAAAATTGTGGTTTCTACAAATGATGGGATTTTACTATTGATTTTCAAGCAATTTTCAGATGCAAAACTGAGCAAAACAGAGTATTAAGGCCGACTTTAAAAAAAAAACCAGAATTATCCTTTGTGAAAACCACTTATCCAGCATTCGCCTGACCATATTTAAGTGGGGTCAGGTCACCTTCCAATCCTATTTTATTCACTCTCAGGCCGAGAGTGTCAGTGGCAAGGCCAGCTTATATTGCGCTTTGCTGCTATCACTAAATAGCTTGCAGTTAAGAGTAAACCACATTGCAGTGGGACTAGAGACCCAGATTGAGTAAGGACAAAAGGCTTCCTTCCCCTAAAGGACATTATTGAGGCAGTTGGCTTTTGACGTCAATCCGACAGCCTCTTGGCCACTTTTACCAATAGAAGTATTTCCAAATTATTTAACTGCTATGGTGGGATTTGAACTCACATTATTTGTCCAGGTTCCTGGATTACGAGTCCATTAACATGGCCACCACACTACCAGATCTGTCTAACACGAGCCATTCGCAGATCCAGGATAAGGCTGATCAATCAGGCTGCCCCCTTCTCTTGACAAAGGCTGAAACAACACTTTCACCCACTGTGCAGCCACTTACCCGCTGGTTGGACTGCCCACTTCCCCCATGGGCTTCTTCCCAGCAAAGGGCCAAAGCTGTCTTGGCATCTCCAAATAATTATTCAAGTGAGTTGAATCATAAGGTTGGGGACAGCAACTCTTCTACCAAAGCCTCGGTTCTGCTCATGGCAAAAGACTGATACACCCGATACCCTCCATTGATATTAGGATAATGGGTTGCCTGGAGTGCTTAAAAAACAACAACCCCATAATTATTACGTAACGAGCTCCAGCAGCAGAAGCTCAACTCATTCTCAGTGTTGGGCTGGAGGTCAGGATCACAATCAGGACAAGATTCACATTGTGCAGGATAAGAAAAATGATTGATGCTCCATGCAACATTTAGACCAATGAACTTGTGTCCACTACCATCTAGAAGGACAAAGGCAGCAAATTCATGGGAACACCACCACCTGCAAGTTCCCCTCCAAGTCACACACCATCCTGACTTGGAACTATATCACCGTTCCTTCACTGTCGCTGGGTCAAAATCCTGGAGCTCCCTTCCTACAGCACTATGGGTGTACATACCCCACGTGGACTGCAGCGGTTCAAGAAGGCAGCTCACCACCTTCTTGAGGACAAGTAGGGATGGGCAATAAATGCTGGCCTTGCCAATGAGGTTTAGATGCAGAGAATGGATTTCAATAAAGAAAAAAAATCTGTTCCTCAAAGTTTGAAATGGAATAATTTTGGGTTCAGCATATTTTGCCAGACAATATAAACTAAATGAAACAATTTTAAAGCAGGTCCAGGAACATAGAAACCTGGGGATGTACAGATAAGTCTTTGAGGGTGGCAGGGCAGGTTGAGAAGGCTGTTAAAAAAAATGGGATCCTTGGTTTTATTAATAGGGTATAGTACAAAAGTAAGAAAGATATGCTAAACCTTTACAAAATATTGGTTAGGCCTCAGCTGGTGTATTGTGTTAGATTAGATTAGATTAGAGATACAGCACTGAAACAGGCCCTTCGGCCCACCGAGTCTGTGCTGACCATCAACCACCCAATTTTATACTAATCCTACACTAATCCCATATTCCTACCAAACATCCCCACCTGTCCCTATATTTCCCTACCACCTACCTATACTAGTTACAATTTATAATGGCCAATTTACCTATCAACCTGCAAGTCTTTTGGCTTGTGGGAGGAAACCGGAGCACCCGGAGAAAACCCACGCAGACACAGGGAGAACTTGCAAACTCCACACAGGCAGTACCCAGAATCGAACCCGGGTCCCTGGAGCTGTGAGGCTGCAGTGCTAACCACTGCGCCACTATGCCGCCCCAAAGTGTTCACCACACTTTAGGAAGGATGTCAAGGTCTTGGAGAGGGTGGGATGGAGATTTACCTGAATGGTATCCAGGATGAAATGGAGAGATTAGAGAAGCTGGGATTGTTCTCCTTAGAGCAGAGAAGGCGAAGAGAAGATTTAATAGAGGTGTCAAAATCATAAATGATTATGATAGAGTGAATGGGGAGAAACTGTTTCCAGTGGCAGGACGGTCAGTTACCAGGGAACACAGATTAAAATAATTAGCAACAGAACCAGAGGGGAGGTGAGAAGAAAATTTTAAGCAGTGAGTTGTTGTGATCTGGAATGTGCTGCCTGAAAGGGCGGTGGAAGCAGATTGAATAGTAACTTTCAAAAGGGAATTGGATAAATACTTGAAGGGGAGTAAATTTGCAGGGCTATGGGGAAAGAGTAGGGGAGTGGGACTTATTGGATAGCTCTTTCAAAGAGCTGGCACAGGCACAATGGGTTGAATGGCCTCTTTCTGTGTTGGATGATTCGATGATCCCATGAATTGGATAAGGGATGGGATTCTTTAGTTCTTAATGCTCCCTCACTTCAGTAGAAGGACATTTGAAGTTTGAATCTCATTTTTCATCGGGTGGCCTTAATTCCACATTACATTGCCAAACAAAATATGTTGGTAGTGCTATGCCTCATTGAACTGCTATTAGAAACAGCATTAACGTCAATGCTAATAGCAATAATTAAACCTGAGCTTTTATCTTTTACGTTGATCAGCTGAACGAGACACAGGAATCTCCAACAGAATGCACAGATGAAGATTGCGAAGCAAGGGTTCAGTTAACAGTACTGACTTCATCTGAACTCAGTAGCTGTGCAATATAAATCACCTTTTGACATGTTAGCTTTAGTTCAATTGAGCCGTCGGTCAGATGTTTGATCACATGCGAACAAGGGAGGCACTGTTTCCCCTGACACACTGCTTTATTCTGCAGTGAGCAAGTGCTGTACGCAATGCCATGAGGTTGTCAAGAGAACAAGGTCAGTGGAACCTGTTAGAAATGGTCCAGTGAGCAGCTGGTGTTGGCTGGAAGCTGCTCTGTATGGCCAGCAGATGAGCACCTGCTCACAGCTGTGCAAATCTGCTAAAAAGATCATTTATTCCACGTCACGTGAGTACAGCCTCGGAAAATCTACTGAACTCTCAGCCATGGTCAAACTAAGGCGATATCTCTTAATGTCTTCTTAAATCCCTATCTCCCGTCACCTTTAAGAACAAGTGTGTGGAGCTCACAGACTTCTTTGTCTCGAAGATTGAGACCATTTAATCAGCTACCTCTGCTGTTTCCATCCCTTCCGTCAGCCCACTGGGTAAAACTTACTCTAAAGCTTCCCGCTGCCCTAGCTCTGACCTCGCATCTTTCTCTAGTTTCTCTCCTATCTCTCCTCATGGTCTCTCCGAGATCATCTTGTCCATGAGACCCACCTCCTGCTCCCTTGATCCTATTCCCACTAAACTGCTGATCACCCAACTTCTTCATGTGAGCCAATATTGTAAACAGTTCTCTCTCTCCAGGTCCTTTTCTCCTTTGAATCTGCTGTCATAGAATCATAGAAAGTTTAAGGCACAGAAAGAGGCCACGTGACCCACCGTGTCTGTGCCGGCCGAAAAACCATCCACCGATTCTAATCCTACCTTCCAGCAATTGGTCAGTAGCCCTGCAGCTTGAGGTGCATATCCAGGCTCCTTTTGAATGAGTTGAGAGTTTCTGCCTCAACTACCCTTTCAGGCAGTGAGTTCCAGACCCCACCACCCTCTGGGTGAAAACGTTTTTCCTCATCTCCCCTCTAATTTTTCAACCAATCACTTTAAAATCTATGCCCCCTCGTCACTGACCTCTCTGCTGAGGTGAATAGACCCTTCACCTCCACTCTATGCAGGCCCTCAAAATTTTGTGCATTTCAATCAAACCTCCCCTCAGCCTCCTCTGTTCCAAGGAGAACAACACCAGCCTATCCAATCTTTCCTCATAGCTGCATTTTTCCAGTCCTGGCGACATCCTCGTAAATCTCCTCTGTACTCTCTCCAGTGCAATTACACCCTTATGATTTATACAGTTCCAGCATAACCTCCCTGCTCTTATATTCTATACCTCAGCAAATAAAGGAAAGGATTCCATATGCCTTCTTAACCACCTTATCGACCTGTCCTGTTACCTTCAGGGATCCGTGGACATTCACTCCAAGGTCCCTTACTTCCTCTACACTTCTCAGTATTTTCCCATCATCACTCCCTCTCCTCAAAAACACAATCCTTGATCCTACCATTCTTGTTAATTAACACCCCTATGAGATAACTGGACACCTGGAAAATAATTATATGATTGAGCAGAGTCAACAGAGATTTGTGGAAGGGAAATAATATTTGACATACTTGTTGGTGTTTTGAGGACTTTACTTGTAGCATAGATAAAGGAGAACCAGTGATGTGGTGTATTTGGATTTTCAGAAGGCTTTTGATAACGTTCCACACAGGTGGTTAGTAAACAAGATTAGAGCACATGGGATTGGCGTAACATACTGGTATGGATTGAGAATTGGTTAACAGACAGAAAACAGAGAGTAGGAATAAACGGGTCATTCTCAGGATGGCAGGCTGTTACTAGTGGGGTACCATAAGGATCAGAGCTTGGGCCACAGCTGTTCACAATCTATATAAATGATTATGATGAGGGGAACCAATTGTAATATTTCCAAATTTGCTAATGACACAAAACTAGGTGGAAATGTAAGTTGTGAGGAGGATGCAAGGAGGCTTCAAGGGGACATGAACAGGCTAAGTGAATGGGCAAGAACATGGCAGATGGAATATAATGTGAATAAGTGTGAAGTTATCCACTTTGGTAGAAAAAACAGAAAGGCAAGTGTATTTCCTAAATAGTGAGAGGTTGGGATGTGTTGACGTTCAAAGAGACCTGGGTGTCCTTGTTCACTAAAAGCTAGTATGCAGGCGCAGCAAGCAATTAGGAAGGCAAATGGTAATCGCAAGGGGATTTGAGTACAGGAGTAAAGATGTCTTGCTGCAATTGTATAAAGCCTCGGTGAGACCACACCTGGAGTATTGTCTACAGTTTTGGTTTCCTTATCTAAGGAAGAATATACTTACATTAGAGGGAACGCAATGGAGGTTCACGAGACTAATCCCTGGGATGGTGGGATTGTCTTATGAAGAGAGATTGCAGAAACTGGGCCTGTTTTCTCTCGAGTTTCAAAGAATGAAAGGTGACCTTATTGAAACTTACAAAATTCTTCAAGGGCGTGACAGGGTAGATATGGATAAGATGTTTCCTAGAGTCATAGAGTCACAGAGGTATACCGCACAGAAACAGGCCCTTCGGCCCAACGTGTCTGTGCCGGCCATCAAGCACCTAACTATTCTAGTCCCATTTTCCAGAACTTGGCCTGTAGCCTTGTATGCAATGGCATTTCAAGTGCTCATCTAAATACTTCTTAAATGTTGTGAGGGTTCCTGCCTCTACCACCCCTTCAGGCAGTGTGTTCCAGATTCCAACCACCCTCTGGGTGAAAAATTTTTTCCTCAAATCCCCTCTAAACCTCCTGCCCCTTACCCTAAATCTATGCCCCCTGGTTACTGACACCTCCGCTAAGGGAAAAAGTTTCTTCCCATCTAACCTATCAATGCCCCTCATAATTTTGTAGACCTCAATCATGTCCCCCCTCAGCCTTCTCCGTTCTAAGGAAAACAACCCTAGCCTTTTCAGTCTCTCTTCATAGCTGAAATGCTCCAGCCCAGGCAACATCCTGGTGAATCTCCTCTGCACCCTCTCCAGTGCAATCACATCCTTCCTATAGTATGGTGACCAGAACGGTACACAGTACTCCAGCTGTGGTCTAACTAGTGTTTTATACAGCTCCATCATAACCTCCCTGCTCTTATATCCTATGCCTTGGCTAATAAAGGCAAGTATCCCATATGCCTTCCTAACCATCTTATCTAACTGTGCTGCTGCCTTCAGTGATCTATGAACAAGTACACCAAGGTCCTTCTGACCTTCTGTACTTCCTAGGGTCCTACCACTCATTGTATATTCCCTTGCCTTGTTAGCCCTCCCAAAGTGCATCACCTCACACTTCTCAGGATTAAATTCCATTTACCACTGCTCCGCCCATCTTACCAGCCCATCTATATCGTCCTGAAATCTAAGGCTTTCCTCCTCACTATTTACGACACCACCAATTTTCGTGTCATCTGCGAACTTACTGATCATACCGCTTATATTCACATCTAAATCATTAATGTACACTACAAACAGCAAGCGTTCCAGCACCGATCCCTGTGGTACACCACTGGTCACAGGCTTCCACTTGCAAAAACAACCCTCGACCATTACCCTCTGTTTCCTGCCACTAAGCCAATTTTGGATCCAATTTGCCAAATTGCCCTGGTTCCCGTGGGCTCTTACCTTCTTAACCAATCTCCCATGCAGGACCTTATCAAAAGCCTTACTGAAATCCATATAGACTACATCAACTGCTTTATCCTCATCGACACATCTAATCACCTCCTTGAAAAATTCAATTAAGTTAGTTAGACACGATCTCCCCCTGACAAAGCTGTGCTGACTATCCCTGATTAATCCCTGCCTCTCCAAGTGGAGATTAATCCAGTCCCTCAGAATTTTTTCCAATAGTTTCCCAACCACTGATGTTAGACTCACTGGCCTGTAATTACCTGGTTTATCTCTACTACCTTTCTTGAATAATGGCACCACATTCGCTGTCCTCCAGTCCTCTGGCACCTCTCCCGTGGCCAGAGAGGATCTGAAAATTTGACTTAGAGCCCCTGCAATCTCCTCCCTTGACTCTGGCTGGTGAGTCTAGAACCAGGTGTACACAGGCTCAGAATAAGGGGCGGGCCATTTAAGACTGAGATGGGGAGGAATTTCTTTACTCAGAGGGTGGCGAATCCTTGGAATTTTCTATCCCAGAGAGCTGCGGAGGCTCAATCATTGAACGTGTTGAAGACAGAAATCGATAGATTTCTGGATACTAATAACATCAAGAGATAAGGGGATAGTGGGGAAAAATGGCATTGAGGTAGATGATCAGTCATGATCTGTTTGAATGGCGGAGCAGGCTCAACGGGCCAAATGGCCTACTCCTGCTCCTATGATCCTATGATCTCCGACCTCCCATTCCTCTTTGCCATAACTCCATGTTTGAATCCCTCCAATCAGGTTTGTGCCTCACCATGTACTAAAACAGCTCTTATCAAAGTCACAAATGACATCCTATGTGACTGTGACAAAGGTAAACTTTCCCTCCTTTTCCTTCTCGATCTGTCTGCAGCCTTTGACACGGTTGACCACACCATCCTCCTCCAAAACCTCTCCACTGTCGTCCAGCTGTGTGGGACTGCATTCACCTGATACCATTCTTATTTATCTAATCGCAGCCAGAGAATCATTTGAAATGGCTCCTCCTCCTACCCTTGCACTGTTACCTCTGGTGTTCCTCAAGAATCTGTCCTTGGCTGCCTCCTATTTCTCATCTACATGCTGCCCCTCAGTGATACCATCTGAAAATACAGGGTGGAATTTTATGGGCCCTGCCAGGAACAGCTCTGGCCGTGCGTGGGGTGATTTAATTAGGCATGAGTTGTTTTTTCGGACTTCCAATGGTGGGATTTTTTTTTAAGGGAAATTAAGTCACAGCATGTTTGCGACAGTCCAGGGTTCCCCCTGCACGGTTGCAAATTGCAGCTTTGCATTCATTGCCGTACCATGAATATTCATTACCCTACACTTAGTTCTAATTCAGTCCGACCTGACAGATTAAGTTATCGGTGAAGGGTATTCCCGTGCTACCCGGTTCATATTCATTTAAATGTGGCAAACACTGGTCGGCTTTGTACAGTTGTGTCTGAGGTCAGTGGTTTCATGTATTGAATTCATCGGCCAAAGGAAGGCCAACAATGAAATGGATGTTTGGCTCCAGGCTCGACACCAGCAAGGGTGATTCTTCTCAGGGGCTGGTGGGGAAGGCATGAGGGTGTGTGCATGGAGGAGCAGGGGAGGGTAATCGGGGAGGATAGGGTGGGGATATCGGGTGCATGGAGGACAGGGTGGGGTTATCGGGTGCATGGAGGAGCAGGGGAGGGAGGAGGGGAGTGTCCAGGGTGTGTCGTGGTTGTTATTGCTGCTGAAGGTGGCTGTGGGTGACTGTGAGGGTAGTGGGTTGATTTGAGTTTTACAGTCAACCTATGGTCATGAGGGGCCTAAAGGTTGTCAATTAACGTTGTCAATATTGGGGACCTGTGGGGCAAATTCAGAGTACTGGCTGGCAGAGGGAATGGTCAGTCAATGGGGGAAAATGGATTCTGTAGGGGGAAGATCGAGACTTAGGGTTGGGTACTTTACAACATCAAAGGGAGGGGAACGGGACTTGGCAATAATAAGGTCGATTTCAGGATGATCAAGGGTCAGAGTAGGCATTTCGATGGTGTTATGCCAATGTGTTTTGTTGAATGATAATTTTCTTTAATCCACTTACTGGAGATCTGTATTTATATTTTTTTAAAAAGACATTTTCAAAAGGCAAGCTGCCAAAGTCATCCTTTCAGTGTTAGATGATCATCTAATTTGCAAAACTGTATCCAAGATTGCAATGCTTGTGAGGAGAGAAACAAAATGTCTGTAAGTCCCCAGCAAGAACTAAGACCCAGGAGGTTTAAGGAAACAATCTGTTCTCTCAGAAGAAGAAATACTGCTAGCTGCTATGTTTCAATCACTGAGTGACTGTCATGTGACAAACTCCTCCCTATCTGTGGTTTTAAGCTGTTTTTTTCTCTGCAGAGAAGTACAAACAACTGGACTCTGACATGAGCAGACCCTAAGTGGGGGTTCCTCTTTCTCTCACTCTCCATTCCAGCTTGAAATCAGTGTGTACCATCGACAAGATGCACTGCAACAACGCACCATGGCTCCTTCGACAGCACCTTCCAAACCCGCCATCTCTACCACCTAGAAGAACAAGAGCAGCAGATGCATGGGACTTGCACCACCTGCAAGTTCCCCTCCAAGTCACACACCATCCTGACTTGGAACTATATCGCCGTTCCTTCACTGTCGCTGGACAAAATCCTGGAACCCCCTTCCTAACAGCACTGGGGGTGTACCTACCCCACATGGAGTGCAGCGGTTCAAGAAGGCGGTTCACCACCACCTTCTCAAGGGCAATTAGGGATGGGCAATAAATGCTGGCCTGGCCAGTGATATCAACATCTCATGAATGAATAAAAAAAATCCTGCTTGTTGACTGACCACCTTTGCATACTCCGGCTACAATCAGAAACTCCGTTGGATGAAATAATCTGCATTGCTGTCTCCAAGACGCTCACCAAACCAGTCATCTACCTCTTCAAACTAAAAGCCTCAGGACCACTGAAGTCAAATAGAAGCCAGCCAAATCACCAAACTTCACACACCTTTTTTATGGACTCGAACTCAACCAATTTACCTTTCCCCACTCTGAAACCAATTTGTGTGTGTGTGAGAGTGAAAGTTGTTGCATTGTTTATTTTTTTATTAGTTCGGTTTAGGTGCAATAAAGTTAACCTCTTTCTTTGTTAACTCAAGAAAACCTGGTTCTTGTTATAATCATAGCAAGGAAATAATCAAAGACCTACAGAATTGGCCAGTACATCCACTTTAAGAAAGAATTAAACCTGTTGTGGTCAAACAAGGAGAGGAAAAAGAGGAAAGCCCTTCAACCCCTCCTCACTTGACCATAACAATGGTCACGGGAGTAGGAACAGCGGGGAGGCTTGGCGTGAATAAATTGATTGTGACACTGTCCAAGGTAATTGGGGAAGGTTCAGCGATAACAGAGGAAAGATTTAAGGTTACATTGGGTAGATCAAGGGTGATGGGTGCAGGCTGGAAGGTGGCAAGAGGGGGTTGTATGGTGGGGAAACCTGCCTTCAATTACACATGCACTATTTTTTCGAATGATAATCTCAATCCATTTGGCCATTCAAGGATTGCAAGATGAGTGGGAGGAGACAAATAATGGTGGGTGGTATTTCCATCTGGCAGCAATTTTAAGGCACATAAAAGCGAACTGCTCATTGCCTCAATGGTTCAGTTGACTGCCAACAGAAGGCTGAATTGGAACGGTCTGCTCATTTCATTATTTGCAAGGCTGCAGTGACATGCATTGCATACACCCAACTTATCACCTGCCGCAGGAAGAAGAGCTGAGGGAGTGACTGAGGAGGGCTCTTTTCCCTCAACTCATGATGCGTGAACGCCAGCAACAGGCAGTACAGGATGGTGAGGAGGCTCCGAATGATAACATCCAGGAATGGCCTTATCGAAGACGGGCACTGGCATGTCATCGCGTCCTCAGGACAAGAACAAATTACCTATAAATGTCAGAGAGGCAATGTCAGAGACATCTAAGGATGGGAAATGGTCACAGAAATTTGTAGGATCCTGCAGCAGGACCTGCAGCTACTCAGCTTTGGAGGGAATCCCATGCCAGTTGCCCTCAAGATGACTGCTGAACTCAATGTTTTTGCTAGCGTCTCCTTCCAGGGATCCACGGGTGACATATTAGGCACCTTGCAGTCTGCGACCCACAGGTGCATCAAAGAAATGACCAATGCCCTTTTTCGACGTACCAATGATTTCATCTGCTTACTTGTAGACGAGGACAGCCAGGCAGCAAGGTCTGTGGTCTTCGGCACCATCGCTGGCTTCCCTAGAGTACAAGGCGTTATCGACTGTACTCATGTGGCCATTGAAACTCCCTGGCACTAACCTGCTGTATTTGTCAATTGCAAAGGCTTCCACTCTTTAAACGTACAACTGGTTTGTGACCACAGGAGAAGAATCATGCAGGTTTGTGCACATTTCCCAGGGAGTTGTCATGACTCATACATTTTGAGGAACTCCCATCTGCCAGCAGTTTTTGAGGAACCAGCCGAAGTGGATGGCTGGATCCTGGGTTACCCCCTCTGATTGTTTATGATACCAGTGCGGCACCCCCAAAGCGCAGCTGAAGAGAGGTACAATACTGCTCACGCATCTACCACTGGCATGTAGAAAATTTGCTCCCACTGCCTTGACTGGTCTGGGGGTCTGCAGCAATGGTGCTCGAGTATCCCCTGTGTGCTCAGCTGCCGGAGGCAAGGGGGTCAATGTCGGAGGGGTGGACGAGACACCGCTTACCCTGGGGGTGTCCTGAGAGGAAGGCCCCAAGACAGCTGGCATGCGCTCCTCCTCCATCTGTGTGCACAATGGCACCTGCCTGTCTCCCTGAGGGGAAGGAGCACCTGGAGGGAGATCCAGGTTCCTCGTCCCCCTCTCGCTCAGACTCAGCTGCATGGAGTGCAGGTCAAATTGCATATGGTTCGAGTGCTCAACCAGACTCGCCACGGAGCCCGCCAAACCCTCGGCTGAGGAAGCCATACCCTCATATGCCTGGGACATGGCAGACGTCATGGCTTATACGGACTCCTCCATGGCATGCGCAAAGCCATGTGCAAAGCCACCCATGATTTCAGGCATCTCTGACATATTTTCCACATGGCTTTGCTACACATCTGGCAGACTTCTCAGAGCAACAAACAGAGAATCATCATGAGTGTGGGGCTGAGCAGGGGCCTGGTCCCCAGCAGTCCTCCGATTGTCAGGGGACCCGGCTCGTACTTGCTCCCTCAGCTGCTGGGACGTGTCTGTGTCGTGACCACCAGCTTGTGACCCAGATTCTAATCTTAAAACCCCCAGTGGACCATGTGGATGTTTCTGCGCTGGTGGAGGTGGAAGAAGAGGCAGGTGGCGGTGCACCCTCTAGGGCATTGGCTTCATCTTCCTCCCCAGAGGAGGAGTCTTGGGCCTCGTGGTGTTCAGGCACTCGGCACCTGCAGTGGAGACACAAACACAGACACTTTAAGCATCATCTGAATGAGTTCACACACTTTCCTTTGGTTTGCACCTATTGCTGCAAGACTAAAGATGACACTTCATCCTGATGATAAAAACAAGAAATGCTGGAACCACTCAGCAGGTCTGGCAGCATCTGTGGAAAGAGAAGCAGAGTTAACGTTTCGGGTCATCCTTATGCCTTGAGAATCCTGCCTTGCTATCTGTGATTGCCCTGCCTCCCTCCTCTCGTTATTTCTGACACCTCCTCCTTAGCCGATGTCAGCATCTCCACTTGTCTTAGCATGCTCGAGCTGGTTGTGGGTGCATTTATCCTGCAGAAGACAGTGCAGATTTAATGACATGTCAAAAGATGAATCGCAACAACTGTATATATGCATTGACATCACTCATTTCGGAATTGCTTTCGTACAACACATCCAAGCACACAAACAATGCCAATCATCTTTGCGCACAATCATTTAGTATATGGCACCAAGGCTGCTCACACATTCCACTGCATGCCTTGTCAGCCCTCTGTCTTAAAGAGATGGAGACAGGGAGAAAAACAATGGAACATCCTTGCCAGGACCACCTACCCTCGTCGATCTGAGCAAGTCGTTGATATGTTTCCAACACTGAACCCAGGTTCTGCGCTTCACCCTATGGTTCAAGACCTCCTCTGCTACCTCCATCCAGGCCACCTTGGTGAGGTGGGAGGGTCTTCACGTTCCATCTGTAGGGAAGAGGACCTCCCACCTTCCCCAACGGCCTGGAGGAGAACCTGCAGGGAGGCATCACTGAATCGTGGGGCGGGATGCTGCAGTCCATGTGGGGTAGGTCCAGCCGTCAGGAGCGCAGCAAGACTCATAAAATCCCGGTCACGGTGCTTGTTTCCACATGTACACTGATGACACCCAGCTTTACCTCACCGCCACCTCTCTTGACACCGCCACTGTTGCTAAATTATCAGACTGCTTGCCCGACATGTAATGCTGGATGAGCAGAAATTTCCTCCAACTTTTTTTTTATTCGTTTCATGGGATGTGGACATCGCTGGCTAGGACAGCATTTATTGCCCATCCCTAATTGCCCTTGAGAAGGTGGTGGTGAGCTGCCTTCTTGAACCGCTGCAGTCCATGTGGGGTAGGTATATGCACAGTGCTGTTGGGAAGGGAGTTCCAGAATTTTGACCCAGTGACAGTGAAGGAACGGCGATATAGTTCCAAGTCAGGATGGTGTGTGGCTTGGAGGGGAACTTGCAGGTGGTGGTGTTCCCACGCATCTGCTGCCCTTGTTCTTCTAGGTGGTAGAGGTCGTGAGCTTGGAAGGTGCTGCCTGAGGCTTGACAATTCCAATACATTCCTGGCCGGCCTCTAACCCTCCATAAACTTGACATCATCCAAAACTCTGCTGGCCATGCCCTTACTTGCATGAAGTCCCGTTCACCCATCACTCCTGTGCTTGCTGACCTACACCGGCTCCCAGTCATGCAACGCCTTGATTTTAAACTTATCATCCTTGTTTTCAAATCCCACCATGGCCTCGTCCCTCCCTATCTATGTAATCTCCTCCAGTCTCCCAACCCTCTGAGATTTCTGCGCAGGTCTAATTCTGGTCTCTTGTGCAGCTCTGATTTTAAGTGCTCCACCATTGGGTGCCATGCCTTCAGCTGCCTGGGCCCTAAGCTCAGGAATTCCCTCCCTAAACCTCTCCACTTCTCTACCTCTCTTTCTTCCTTTTTCATGCTCCTTAAAACCTATCTGTTTGACCAAGCTTTTGGTCATCTCTCCTCATTCCTCCTTATGTGGTTCAGCATTTTGATAACTCTCCTGTGAGCACCTTGGAACGCTTTACTATGTTACAGGCACTAGATAAATGCAAGTTGTTGTTGTTGCTACAATGTAAATAGCTCAACTGCTGACCCTTTCCTCTGGGTCCAGCCAATAGGAAGTGGTGGGGTTATGAATGATCCCTGTGAGTTACACATCAGAACAGCTTTGGACAGTGAGATTTGAAAGCACAACTCAATGACAACAACTTACATTTATATATTAATAAGGAGAGAAAGGTGGAGAGGAGGAGGGGTTTAGGGAGGGAATTCTTGAGCCTAGGGCCCAGAAAGCTGAAGGCATGGCTGCCAATGGTGGAGCAGTGGAAATTGGGGATGCTCAAGCGGCCAGAGTTGGAAGATTGCAGAAATCTCAGGGTGTTGTAGGTTTGGAGGAGATTACAGAGATAGGGATGATTATTGTATCTGCAGCAATGTTCTGAGCCTCTCACAAGGTGGCTGACTATCACTGCCCATGCTGATCTCTGCCACCAGTTACTATGAACCTCCTCTGCACCCTCTCCAGTGCAATCACATCCTTCCTATAGTGTGGTGCCCAGAACTGTACACAGTACTCCAGCTGTGGCCTAACTACCATTTTATACAGCTCCATCGTAACCTCCCTGCCCTTATATTCTATGCCTCGGCTAATAAAGGCAAGTATCCCATATGCCTTCCTAACCACCTTATCTTCCTGTGCTGCTGCCTTCAGTGATCCATGGACAAGCATCCCAAGGTCCCTCTGACCCTCTGTACTTCCTGGGGTCCTACCATCTATTGCATATTCCCTTGCCTTGTTAGTCCTCCCAAAATGCATCACCTCACACTTCTCAGGATTAAATTCCATTTGCCACTGCTCTACACATCTTACCAGCCCATCTATATCGTCCTGTAATCTAAGGATTTCCTCTTCACTATTTACAACACCACCAATTTTCATGTCATCTGTGAACTTACTGATCATACCTCCGATATTCACGTCTAAATCATTAATGTACACTACAAACAGCAAGGGTCCCAGCACCGATCCCTGCAGTACACCACTGGTCACAGGCTTCCACTTGCAAAAACAACCCTCGACCATTACCCTCTGTTTCCTGCCATGAAGCCAATTTTAGATCCAATTTGCCAAGTTGCCCTGGATCGCATGGGCTCTTACCTTCTAAACCAATCTCCCATGCGGGATCTTATCAAAAGCCTTACTGAAGTCCATGTAGACTACATCAACTGTTTTACCCTCATCTACACATCTAGTCACCTCCTTGAAAATTCAACCAAGTTTGTCAGACACGATCTCCCCCTGACAAAGCCATACTGACTATCCTTGATTAATCCCTGCCTCTCCAAGTGGAGGTTAATCCTGTCCCTCAGAATTTTTTCCAATAGTTTCCCTACCACTGATGTTAGACTCATTGGCCTGTATTAACTGGTTTATTGCTGCTACCCTTCTTGAATAATGATAGCACATTCGCTGTCCTCCAGTCCTCTGGTACCTCTCCTGTGGCCAGAGAGGATTTAAAAATTTGTGTCAGAGCCCCTTCTATCTCCTCCCTTGCCTCACATAGCAGCCTGGGATACATCTCATCTGGGCCTGGGGGTTTATCCACTTTTCAGCCCGCTAAAACTGCTAATACCTCCTCCCTTTCAATGCTAGTTTGTTCAAGTATATCACAATCCCCCTCCCTGATCCCTACACCTACATCGTCCTTCTCCATAGTGAACACAGATGAAAAGTAATCATTTAAAACCTCACCTACATCCTTCGGCTCCACACACAGATTGCCACTTTGGTCCCTAAAGGGCCCTACTCTTTCCCTGGTTATCCTCTTGCCCATCATATACTTACAAAACGCCTTGGGATTTTCCTTTATCTTGCCCGCCAGTGTTTTTTCATGTCCCCTCTTCGCTCTCCTAATTACTTTTTTAAGTACCCCCCTCCACTTTCTATACTCCTCTAGGGCTGCTGTTTTCAGTGCTCTGTTTTATAGTGCACAAAAGACCTGCATTCTTTCAGCTCCTTAAAGACAGCCCTTCTGCGTTTGTGTTACCCATTTTATAATTGTTGGTTGTACAGGTGGTCCCACGAAACCATCTGCATGGGATTTATTAGTAGTGCCAATATCTATCACCAATTTCCTGAACGTGTATAAAATTGAGGATCAAATCACTACATACACCTGGATAGGCATTATGCATCATAATAGCTTGCAAACCTCAGCTTCAGACATACCTCCAGAGATTAGGACTATCTTAAAAGCTGAAGTGCACATTCATACCATGACACTGTAAGAAGCCTCAGTTTAACATTGCATCTGAAAGGCAGCACCTCCAACACTGCAGCACTCTGTCATTACTGCACTGGGAGTGTCAGCATTGTTTCTGCACTTAAGTCTCTCGAGTGGGACTTCAACCAAAACCTTTGACTCAGAGGTAAGAGTGCAAATCACTGAATCGGTCAGAATCTAACAATAACATATCACATAGAAAGTATTAAGAACACAACTGCATGGTGTTGTTTTTTTGAATGGAGATTTTTCCTGTGTAAAATGGTACACTGGTATCATTTAAAAAATAATCAAGCAATATACAATTGTCAGCCAACCAGGAAAAAGGGCCTGTAATCCTTTATGCCTGATTACCTACATTCAATAAAATATCTGTTAGCAGGGGAAATGGTGCTTGATTTACAGTAAAGGGAGCCGCCTATGTTGTGAATGTACTGTACGTATTAGCGAGTATACGTGGCTCACAATGGTGACTTCAAATGGTCGTATTTGAAAGCTATCGCTGTGATGTCCCTTGGGTCTGGAGTGAGGTTTAGTCAAGATTGGTATAAGATATGTGAGACAGAGATTGAGACAAAAGCAGCAAACTGTTGAACACAAAGACTTCCACTTTATTCTGTTTTACTTTCCCTTTCCCTTTACTAGCATATGTGTTCTACAGCAGCCCCAAGTGTACACAAAGCACAATGCAATTGCAATTTCAAAACACTACAACACTACAATCACCAGTTCAAATTCTCTGCCAAAATCTAAGCGGTCACTCATGTTAGACCGGCATTGTCCCTTCAGAGGTCAAGCAGGGAGAATCCCCTTCAGTCTCCATTTCTTGGAATAGACTGGTAGGTGTGATTCTATTGATTCAGGTTCAATTTTACTTTTCATCTACAGGCCTATTTTTATTCCACTGGTTAATCTGTCACCATGCAGTTCTGTACAAACAAGTTAAGAACTGTACCAAGGTACTGCCTACATCAATAGCTTGGGCACATAGGGTGAAATTACCCTACCTGAATCAGTTGAACAATAGGATTACCCCGGACCTATTATTGGGTGTTCTGTTTGCAATTGCTCAGTACAGCAACCAGTATCTCTGAGCTGTTTGTAAGAAATTCTGGCCTGGAGTTTCTGCTCGGTTGTGCTGGTTTAAAAAAAAAATCACACTAAAAGCCGCCTCTGCCCATAAAGCTGGCCGTGACCCCACAATAAATGAATCACTCTGGCGAATTTCCACTAATTTCACTCATTTACAGGACTTCAAGGAGGCTCTTATATTAAGATCCCTTTTTTAGGTGCAAGGGCATTAATAAGCATATTTGAAAAACTAAAAAAATATATAATTTACTAGGAAACTGATCACTGCCCACCAACAAAACTGATAAATGATTCTGTCTAACATTTATAGTTATTTTCCGTGATATAAAATCGCGTTACTCACATCAGTGGGCAAGAGACACTTGGTTAAAAATTGCTTATTTTTGTGATAAACTCATTTTCAGCTGCATTAATAAACCTGCAACAAAGTGAAGGAATTTTTATACTGGAAGTATCAACAAAATGCCACCCGTTGCCAGGGTGAGGAGCTGAAATCTGCTGCTGCTTTTACAAAGTCCTTGGGCTGAATTTAGTCAAGCTCCCGATGTCAGGCTCCATGGTTTGGGGGCAGTGGGGTGGGGGGGTAGAGAGGGGGTCAGAAGATGGCGGCGGCCCACCACGGAGCCCGTGCTGGGATTGCCGGGCCTAATCTTCCTGGCAGCAACAAGGCTCCGTGACGGCCCCTCTGCCGCTTGGCAACAGGACTCGACATTAAATATTTAAATAAACCTCATGAATACATTTACCAACAATTCCCCACGATCTTACTGGCTGTTCAGGATCTTGTGTGCGACAGGCGGCACTCAGGTACCTTCACTTTCCCCTGGCACCACCGAGGTGGGGAGGGGGCAATCTTAGGACGCTTAGTGAAGTTGGGTGGGTGGGGGAGAGGGGCAAATGGGGCTAACTCTGCATTTCTAGTGTAGTGGGAAGGGATGACCTTTGCATTTTGTGCAGTTGTGGAGGGAGAGGTCAAATCTTCAATGTGAGCGTTTTGCGTGTGGGGGGGTGGGGGTGGAATGGGGTGGTCATTGTATTGGTGGGGACGGGGGACGGGTCAGAAATTAATTTACAGTGTAATGGGGGAGGGGAGGGTTCAGGGTTCAGGGTTCATCTCTGTAGTTTCTGTGCAGGTATGGCAGCCCTTTAAAAATGGCAGCAGCACCTGTGCAGAGGCAGCTGATGCTATTCACGGCGTCGCTGAGGCCACCCCCGTCACATGATTGGGGGCGGCCCGCCCTGCTTGTTTAAAAGAGACGCCGCACGTTAAGTCGGCGGCAGGAGAATAAAATTGTATGAGAGGTTCGAGTTAATTAAGGAGAGCCAGCATGGATTTGTAAAAGACTGCTTGACTAATCTAATTGAATTTTTTGATGAAGTAACAGAGGAGGTAGATGAAGGGAATGGGGTGGATATTGTTTATATGGATTCTAAGAAATCGTTTGATAAGGTACCACATAAAAGGCTGGTTAACAAAATTGTAGCTCATGGAATAGGACGGTCGTTGTCCAATTGGATACAAAATTGGGTTAAGGACAGAAAACAGCGAGTCGCAGTAAATGGTTGCTTTCAGACTGGAGAATGGTAGACAGTGGTGTTCAAGAACACAAGAAGACAAGAAATAGGAGCAGGAGTAGACCATACGGCCCATTGAGCCTGCTCCGTCATCCAATATGATCATGGCTGATCTTAGTATTCAACTCCACTTCCCTGCCTGCTCCCCATATCCCTTGATTATTGAGAGACCAAAAATCTATCTATCCCAGCCTTAAATATATTCAATGATGGAGCATCCACAACACTCTGCGGTAGAGAATTCCAAAGATTCACAACCCTCTGAGTGTAGTAATTTCTCCTCATCTCAGTCCTAAATGATCGCCCCCTTATCCTGAGACTGTGTCCCATGTTCTAGATTCCCCGACCAGTGGAAATAATCTCTCTGTGTCTACCCTATTCAGTCCCATTAAAATCTTATATGTTTCAATGAGATCACCTCTCATTCTTCTAAGAATACATTCAAAAGAATACAGGCCCAATTAACTTAGTCTTTATTCATAGGACAACCCCTTCATCCCAGGGACCAATCTGGTGAACCTTCGCTGTACTGCCTCCAATGCAAGTATATCCTTTCTTAGATGTTGAGACCAAAACTGCACACAGTACTCCAGATGTGGTCTCACCAAAACCTTGTACAATTGTAGCAATACTTCCTTATTCCTGTACTCCAATCCCCTTGCAATAAAGGCCAACAGGGTCAGTGCTGGGACCACTGCTTTTTTTGCTATATATAAATGACTTGGATCGTGGAATACAGAGTAAAATCTCTAAATTTGTCGATGACAGCAAACTCGGAGGTGTGGCAAACAGTGAGGATGAAATGAACCGCTTGCAACAGGACACAGATAGGTTAGTGAAGTAGGCAGAGAGGTGGCAGATGGAATTTAATACTGACAAGTGTGAGGTGATGCATTTTGGCAGAAGGAATAGGGAGAGGCAATATATACTCAATGGCACAGTTCTAAAGACTGTGCAGGACAGAGGAACCTGGGGGTGCATGTGCATCAATATTTGAAGGTAGCAGGATATTTGAGAGAGTGGTTAGTAAAGCATATGGGATTTTGGGCTTCATAAATAGAGGTATTGAGTACAAAAGCAAGGAAGTTATGCTGAACAATTATAAAGCTCTGGTTAAGCCCCAACTGGACGATTGTATCCAGTTCTGGTCACCACACTTCAGGAAGGATGTGAGGGTCCTTGAGAGGGTGCAGAGAAAGATTTACCAGAATGGTTCCAGGGATGGGGGATTTTAGTTACAAGGCTAGGTTGGAAAAGCTGGGCTTGTTCTCCTTAGAACAGAGAAGATTGAGGGGACATTTAATACAAGTGTACAAGATTATGACAGGGTTAGTTAAGTTAGAGAAGGAAAATATGTTCCCATTAACTAATGCTACAAGGACTGGGGAACACAGATTGAAAGTTGTGGACGAGAGATGCAGGGGGTAATATGAGGAAGAAGTTTTTTACACAGCGAATGGTAATGACCTGGAACACGCTGCCCACAAAGGTGGTGGAAGTGGAAACCATCTATGACTTCAAGAGGAAGTTGGATTGCCACTTGAGAGAAATAGACTTGCAGGGCTATGGGGATCAAGCAGAGGAGTCGGACTGATAGCGTAGCTCCATGGAGAGCCGGCATGGACTCGATGGGCTGAATGTCCTCCTTCTATGCCATAAATGACTCTATGACTCTCGGGGCTTTGACCAAGAGATGTGTGAGGCTGCATTCCTCCCCAGAGTGCCCTGATACAGTTAGTGTAGGCTGGAGATTCCTGGACTCAGATTAATACAATCATCTGTTTTTTTGTTTTTATTTCATTGCAGTTTGGTCTGTGTGGGAGAAAGTGCGTAATCCTTATCAGAAACTTTCCCTCTGTGGCTTTCTCAGTAGTTCAGTGTTACATTTAGGATCTGCCTTAAACAGTCTGTTGGGTAGAGCACTGCTGCGCCCTCCTGTAAGTGGTGAGCATCATATGTTCAGGAGTGTGCCCATACTGTCTAATATCTAATTATACATTAGCGTAACCCAGGAACATAACCATATGGTACCTTTGTAATCTGGATTGGATGATGTGTCCAGTAATGCGTCTCATCCATCTTTTTCAAGGCAGATTGAGAAAATAATTGGCAAGAGAAATCCAGATCTGAATAGTTAAACGGTGTTTTTTTACTGAAAGTAAACATAAAGAGCAATAGTTTTGACTGAAAAGGTTTAGGTCAATCAGTACAACTTGCCTTCATGTAATAATATAAAATAATAAAAATGCTATATATCCCCACATCAGTGATTTGCCATGCTTGAGTAAACTAAATAACCTCAAACAGTCCTCCTGTATTCTAACCTTCTGAGCCTGGTGAAAGCTTTCTCTTCAGAAATCTGTCTCTCTGTCTGACCCTGTTATCTTCGTCGAGCCAAATAAAATGAGTTTAAGTCAATTGTCTCGAACCAGACACTACCCAGCACAATGGGTTTGAGGTGCTTATTGATTACTGAACCAGGCTAAGAAATAACTTATTGGTTTCAGTTTGTTGGAGAAACAACTTCACCTCAATGCTTTATAACTTTTTTTTAAAGTGAATACACATTGCTTTAACGATCTACCACTTACATTTAACTCTTTTTCAAATCTCCTCTGTGGAAAGAAACAGTCATTACCAATGTGGACAGAGTTTTCCAACCATTGGAGAACTTTCCAAGCTGATGTAAAGAACTTTGTTTTAACAAAATACCAGTGCAGGTGTGAAGCTCTGACTCACACACACAAGCAGTTGTTTGAACTATTTATCTTGACTCTGTTTGTGGCGTCAATGCTGGCAAATCTCCTTGCAATGAAAAACCACTTCAGCCATTCATCACTGCTGTAGAAACCAGCACTTCTAATCCAAACAGTGATGTTAACAGCAGCGAGAATTGCTTTACGAAGCAATTCTGTGGATATAAGAAATTCAGATTTCCAGCATCTGCTGTATTTTGCTTTTATTAAGAAATATCTTCCCAGAAGAAAATCCTTTGTAAAACCATTTTGAAGGATATTAAGTTACATTTTGTTCATAAGTTCCATTGATTTGTATGTAGAGAACAAAAATATTTCAGGTATGGTAATACTTCTTACTTTGTGGCAAATACTATTACAAAAAAAGAAAATCTTACATTTATATAGTGCCTTTCACAACCACAGGATATCCCAAGTGCTTTACAGCTACTGTTGTAATGTAGGAAACGTGGCAGTCAATGTTCTGCCATTCTGATCCCAGGCTGCTGGATTTCAGCTCCATAAAACACCATAATCCGTGGGCTTCAGATTTCAGTGATCAGGGTCACCTATAATTCTTAAAAGGGGCATTTCCTGCATTTATTGAAAGGTACCTGTGAACCCTTCATTCCTGGGGGAAGAGAAATATCTGTACTTAATTTTCATCGTCTGATGCTTTGCAGATTTGGGACATTCTGATTGTCTGTTTGCAAGCAAATGATAAATGACACATTTTAATCATTACATCAGGTTATTTTTTTAAATCTGAAATTAATAGTCGTCAACTTATTTGCTTTCCACTTCCATTCTGTCGATTACTTTTCTTGCTTCCTTCGCTCCTGAGAATTACCACTGAGAAGGCAGGCAAGAGATCTAATTCTGACCCTCTACCAATGTGTCTTGTATGTCATTTTGAAAAGCTAGTACTGAGCCTGTTTAATCATTTGACATAATCCACACAAGATGCTGACTAACTCTCCAGCGAGCCAGATTCTGGAAGCCTTCATTTGAACCAACTGATCGGCACCGTGGAACTCAGAAACAGATTTTCTAGGTTTCAACCACTATCCCTTTTAACAGAGGAACTGGCCGTATGAGTCAAGCAACTCACAAACAGTGTAATTTTGATCCAGCCACTTACAGCCAGTGTTAGTCAAGGTCAGCACATCAGCCATAAATGAAACACAATGCCCATAATTTAGCTTAACAAGCTAACCTCGATCCTATTGAAAATGAAAGAAGAACTTGCATTTCTATTGCATCTTTCATAACTTCAGGACGTCCCAAAGCACTTTACAGACAAGTAAATACTTTTGAAGTGTAGTCACTGTTGTTACATAGGAAACGCGGCAGCCAATTTGTGCACAGGAAGATCCCACAATCAGCAATGTGATAATGACCAATTTGTTTTATTTTGTAACGTTGATTGAGAAATTAACATTGACCAAGGCATCTGTTCTTCTTCAAACTGTGTTGTAGGATCTTTTACATCCACCTTAGAAGGCAGATGGGGCCTCAGTTTTAACGCTTCATTTAAAAGATGTCACCTTTGACAGTGCAGTATTGCCACAGTACAGCACTAGATTGTCAGCCTGGATTCTAGACTCAAGTCTCTGGAGTGGGGTTGCTTGAACCCACAACCTTCTGAACAGAGAGTGAGAATATTGCCCAGTGAGCCACAGCTAACCCATCTAAGAAACAAAATGGCCACCCATCTTGATGCACTGATTAGAAACGTAAGATCTCTAATTGAGAAACCATCCAGAAGAATCTTGTTTCAACACTATTGAGTATTGACTGTTCTCAAAAAGTGGGACAATCCAGGAGGCTACAATACTCAACTCAGGCATCCCTTCCACTCAGCAAAACCAATCTCTTAGGAGCACATCAAATTTACAGCACAGAAATGGGCCATTCTGCCCAAACGGTCCATGCCAGTGTTTATGCTCCACAAAAACTTCCTCCCACCTGACTCAAGCTAACCAAATCAGCATATCCCTTTATTCCTTTCTCCCTCATGTACTTATTTGGCTTTCTCTTGAATGCATCTATGCTATTTACCTCAACCACTCCATATGATAGTGAGTTCCACATTTTAACCACTTTCTGGGTAGAGGGTTTTCCTCTGATATGCTTATTGGATTTATTAGTGACTATATAATATTTATGGCTCTTAGTTCTGGTTTGTCCCACAAATGGAAACTTATTTTCTACGTCTACCCTATCAAACCCCTTCATAATGTTAAAGACCTCTATCAGATCACCCCTCAGTTTCCACTTTTAGAGAGAAAAGAGTCCCCAGCCTGTTCAATCTTTCCTGATAGTTATAACCTCTCAGTTATGGCATCATCCTTGTAAATCCTTTTTTGTACTGTTTCCAGTGCCTCTATGTCCTTTTTATCATCTGGAGATCGGAACTGTTCACAGCACTCTAGGTGTGGTCTAACTAAGCAAGGTTCCCATGCAATAAAAGCAAAATACTGCAGATATTGCAGATGCTGGAAATCTGAAATAACCACAGAAAGTGCTAGAAATAGAAATACTCCACAAACTACCTCCTCCCCCAACCAATTTATATCCAACTTTACACTTGTATTTCTGTCAGCGACTGATGCTCTCAAACATATATGTTATATAACTATCTCGAAATACTTTAATTGTATGGTTTGTATCCAAAGTATTAGTGAGATTATTAGTGAGATTATGGTCAACACTTAATTCACAAATGGCAAACTATCTACTTTTATCACATATAAATACCCACTATTTACACATTTGAGTATTGCTGAAAACAGAGACATTTTGTCAAAGCTTTTCGTCTTGCATTCATCAGGACAATTCGCAAGAATACCAATGTAAGGGAAGCAACAAGCTGCTTCCCTTACATTGGTATTCTTGCAAATTGTCCTGATGAGTGCAAGATGAAGAGCTTCCACAAAATGTCTCTGTTTTCTGCAATACTAAAGTTCTTTTCTACCAAACGGCTATTTATTTACACATTGTTACGGCCACATGGTGTGATGTGGGTGGTTCCCAATGTCAAACTCTGCACCTGACTGCAGCAAGTGTATTTGTATTAGAGTTTACCCCCTTGGGGATTTATTTTTCAAATAAACGGACAGCAGCAGGTTTACTTATACGTTTTAAAAACCAGAAAGTCAATTGTTTATTGATCAATACACCTTATCCGGAAATTGTTACAACCACATCCACTCATGCATTCGCTCACGCACATACAGGCACAAGAAGAAACAGATAAAGAAGGGAAAGAGGAAGGTGGCTTTTAGTGGGGGAAAGTTACGATAAACCTGTTGAATTTTCTTGAGAATCAAGTTCTAGATGGATGCAGGCCTGAGATGATTGTAGATTTCTCTCTTAATTGAAGATTCTGTTGAAGATGCTGGGTTACTTCTAGCTCTCACTGCTGTATACTGTAGATGTAGGATTTTCTTCAGCACTGTGCTTTCTGGCTTGGCTGGAACTCAAGCTGTGACAAGTAACTTCACCTTCTGAGTCAGTCTCTCTCTTTCTCTCTCTCTCTCTGGCTGTCTTTTTTTTTAAGGTAAAACTGTGTCACCTCTCACCTCCTGAAAGGAGACAATCTCATCTTTTTCCCATGGTGATTACACAATGTCCCAGGATATGGCCAGTTCACACCACTTTTGTTTTAGAATAAGACATTCAATTCTTGAATCTTTTTAGGATAGTGTGAGATAGGCTCCACTAACATCTTTTCGCTTTGAAGATTTGTCCTTTGTCTTTGTCAAACTGCTTGAATACAAAATGAGCCCCTTTAAAAAAAAATTCCCCTTTCCTTTGGTGGCCATTTTGGACTATTGTTCACTTTTAAAAATAAAGGTGATAACATCATGGGGTGAATCTTCCTTTTGTGTGACAGTGTAAAAGGGGTGATAATTGGCAGCCTGTTATACAGCTCTTGCAATTTTTATTCTCATTGAAATTGCAGCTGGCTGAGTCACTCTTACCTGTTTTACATCATTGCACAAAGTCAGAATAACCCTAGCATATTTAAGTATATTTTGGGACACAATTTTAGACATAACACATTAATTACTTTTATTTTATACATTGCACATGAATTCATTTTGACTGTCCTTTATTTTTTCTCTATAATTATATAAAATCCTTTGAATGCAGAGTATTATTCCAATTTTCAATTGCTTACATTTAATTATGCATTCTCCATTATACAATATCATCTTTCCAATCTTATCAATTCACGTATCCTCCAACTTCTTGTGAGCAATGCCATGGGAGTTTGGTTGTACCATGATCCTAAATCCACATGAGCAATATCACTTGAGATCAGTTATTCCTTGATCTTGAATTCATGTGAGCAATGCCACGGGAGATTAGGTACGACTTGAATTTTGATTCAGAAGAGCAATACACAGGAGGTTGGTTATGTCCAGACTTTGGATCCATATGAGCAAAGTGGGGAAGTTCACTGATGATTGTACGATCTTCAGTACCATTCGCAACTCCTCAGATACTGAAGCAATTGGTGTCCATATGCGGCCAGACGTGAACAATATTCAGGCTTGGGCTGTTAAGTGGCAAGTAACATTCGCGCCACACAAGTGCCAGGTGATGATGATCTCCAATAAGAGAGAATCCAACATCTCCCCTTGACATTCAATGGCATTACCATCACTGAATCCCCCACCATCAACATCCTGGGGGTCAATATTGACCAGAAACTGAACTGTAGCAGCCACATAAATACTGTGGCTACAAGAGTAGGTCGAAGACTGCGAATTCTGCAGTGAGTAACTCACCTCCAGACTCTCCAAAGCCTGTCCACCATCTACAAGGCACAAATCAGGTGTATGATGGAATACTCTCCACTTGCCTGGATGAGAGTGACTCCACAGGACAAAGCAGCCGACTTGATTGGCACCCCATCCACCACCTTCAACATTCACTCCCTCCATCTCTAACACACAGAAGCGGCAGTGTGTACCATCTAGAAGACACAGTGCAGCAACTCACTAAGCTCCTCAGACAGCACCTTCCAAATATAGGGAATATAGGGACAGGTGAGGATGTGGTAGGAATATGGGATTAGTGTAGGATTAGTATAAATGGGTGGTTAATGGTTGGCACAGACTCGGTGGGACGAAGGGCCTGTTTCAGTGCTGTATCTCTAAATCAAAAAAATCAAATCAGGTGCATGGGAACATCACCACCTGCAAGTTCCCCTCCAGTCACATACCATCCTGACTTGGAATATATCGCCAGATGGACTGCAGCAGTTCAAGAAAGCAACTCACCACCACCTTCTCAAGGGCAATTAGGGATGGGAAACAAATGCTGACCTTGCCAGTGATGCCCACATCCCATGAAAGAATAAGAAAACTACAAGGGTTCTGTTCTTTCTTGATCTGGGATTCAAATAAGCAATGCCATGAGAGGTGGGTCATGGCTTGATCTTAGAGTCACACGAGCAATGCTATAGGGGATTAGATATTTCTTGATTGTGGATTCACTTGAGCAATACCACAGGGATGGGTCATATCTAGATCTTGAATTCAAATGAGAAATGGCACAGGTTTTCAGTTATTAGTTGATCTTGGATTCACATGAGCAATGCCATGGGTTCTCAGTTATATTGTGATCTTGGATTTACGTGTGCAATGCCACAGGGGATTGGCAAGTAAAACAATATAGGGTCATAGAGTTATTTACGGCATGGAAGGAGGCCATTCGGCCCATCGAGTCTGTGACAGCTCTTCAAAGCCTGACTCTCCCTTGCCCACATCGAAGACATCATTGGTGACATCATCTCATTTTTTTTCTGTGATCATGCACTGATACAGCTCATTATTCTCACATCTTGTAATTCTGTTCTTGCAATTGTGTTTGTGTCTCACTGCCCAGATTCATGCCAACAATGAACAGTCTGTACAAGAATCAGTCACTCAATAGATGCGTGCCTACTAATCCGACCATTGCCAATATTGCATGACTACTTGAACAAAAATAATCTATTAGTAAGTCATACTGTGTGAGGTCATGTTACTGCACACTGTTGATTGGGATATGCTGGCAATAGTCCAATATTTATGGTAATTATTTCTGATCCAGACCCCACGGAACAATAAACTCATCTTTAATACAATAGCCTTTGTTGACCAAATCACAAAGTAAAATAATTGTACAAGGCTGGGTCTTATTAGAATTGGTCAGAGAGTTACTGGCTGCTTTTGTCTGCCGGTGGGGTAGGGGTGGGGGCGGGGGTGGGGGAGCTGTGGGGAGTGAAGGGCCCAATATATAAAGAGATGGTAAATCTGAGGGAGGCAAGCTAAGATTTCAAATAAGCATTGACTTCTTGTAAGTTTAATTTATTTAAATTAATTTTTTGGCAAAAAATATTGGTTTGTTGTAAGGCGTTTGGTTCAAAACTTCAGAATTTCACCCACAAACAAATCTAAAAAAGCTTTTTTGAAAATATTTAGATCGAAATTTGTCCGGGAATTGGCAATCACTTAAACTTGACAAGCCATGGGGCTGTTTGTGGGGGTGAAGGATGGGGAGTCTTTTTTATGTGGGAGGGAATCTTGTCAACAGAGAGGAGGGAGGAGGAGGAGAGATCTTGCAGGTTGATGATGGGGGAATCCTGAGCATTGGGCTGTCTAGTTGATCAAAACTACTTTCAAAGTTGTGAAAACTGTCACTTGTTTTTCCGAATTGTTTGATTCTTACTTGTAATGTGATCAGTAACACTAGCCTTCTGTATGAGAATGCAGACAGAGGAAATGAACGGGCAAAATGATGAGGTTGAGTTCAATTTGGGGAAGTGTGAGCTCATCAAGACAGAAAGACTTACATTAATACACTGTCTTTCACAACCTCAGGAATCAGATAAGGACACACAGGTTCAAACTAATATAAGCCAATGTTAGAACTGATATCAGAAGCTTCTCCTTCACATAGGAAGTGAGTAGAAGTTGGAATTGACTCTGGACAAAGTGAGAGTGAAAACATCGAGAATTATTTAAGAAACAATTAGATGCAACAGTGGGAGGACTGCAGGGTTTTTCTGGATGGTTATATTACTCTGTACTCTTGCCAGCATTTCCATGTTTTCTCTGGCCTTTGTCTGAGGATGAATCTCTGTGTCCTATTTGATCCTCAGCTGAAATTTCAACCCCCATATCTGCTCCAAGACTGCCGAATTCCAACCCTGTAACATTACCTGTTTCCACCCGGATCTCAGCCCATCTGTTGCCTTTTTTTCTCCAAATTCAGCTATTTCAATGCTCTCCTAGTGGATTCCCATCTTCCACCCTCTATTAACTTCAGCTCATCCAAAACTCAGCTGCCCATATGTGGGTCCCGTTCACCCATCACCCCTTGTGTTCACTGACCGAGATTGACTCTCGATTTTAAAATTTTCATCCTTGTTTTCAAATCTCTCCATTAGAATTAGAATTAGAATATTACAGCGCAGTACAGGCCCTTCGGCCCTCGATGTTGCGCCGATCATCTGACCTACACTATTCCATTTACATCCATATGTCTATCCAATGACCACTTAAATGCCCTTAAAGTTGGCGAGTCTACTACTGTTGCAGGCAGGGCGTTCCACGCCCCTACTACTCTCTGCGTAAAGAAACTACCTCTGACATCTGTCCTATATCGTTCACCCCTCAACTTAAAGCTATGTCCCCTCGTGTTTGCCATCCTCATCCGAGGAAAAAGACTCTCACTATCCACCCGATCTAACCCTCTGATTATCTTGTATGTCTCTATTAAGTCACCTCTCCTCCTCCTTCTCTCTAACGAAAACAACCCCAAGTCCCTCAGCCTTTCCTCGTAAGACCTTCCTTCCATACCAGGCAACATCCTAGTAAATCTCCTCTGCACCCTTTCCAAAGCTTCGACATCCTTCCTATAATGCGGTGACCAGAACTGCACGCAATACTCCAGGTGCGGCCTCACCAGAGTTTTGTACAGCTGCATCATGACCCCGTGGCTCCGAAACTCGATCCCCCTACTAATAAAGGCTAACACACCATATGCCTTCTTAACAGCCCTATTAACCTGGGTAGCAACTTTCAGGGATTTATGCACCTGGACACCAAGATCTCTCTGCTCATCTACACTACCAAGAATCTTCCCATTAGCCCAGTACTCTGCATTGCTGTTACTCCTTCCAAAGTGAATCACCTCACACTTCTCCGCATTAAACTCCATTTGCCATCTCTCAGCCCAGCTCTGCAGCCTATCTATGTCCCTCTGTACCCTACAACACCCTTCGACACTATCCACAACTCCACCGACCTTCGTGTCATCCGCAAATTTACTAACCCACCCTTCTACACCCTCATCCAGGTCGTTTATAAAAATGACAAACAGCAGTGGCCCCAAAACAGAACCTTGCGGTACACCACTAGTAACTAAACTCCAGGATGAACATTTGCCATCAACCACCACCCTCTGTCTTCTTTCAGCTAGCCAATTTCTGATCCAAAGCTCTAAATCACCTTCAACCCCATACTTCCGTATTTTCTGCAATAGCCTACCGTGGGGAACCTTATCAAACGCCTTACTGAAATCCATATACACCACATCCACGGCTTTACCCTCATCCACCTGTTTGGTCACCTTCTCGAAAAACTCAATAAGGTTTGTGAGGCACGACCTACCTTTCACAAAACCGTGCTGACTATCGCAAATGAACTTATTCTTTTCAAGATGATTATAAATCCTGTCTCTTATAACCTTTTCCAACATTTTACCCACAACCGAAGTAAGGCTCACAGGTCTATAATTACCAGGGCTGTCTCTACTCCCCTTCTTGAACAAGGGACAACATTTGCTATCCTCCAGTCCTCCGGCACTACTCCTGTCGACAATGACGACTTAAAGATCAACAACAACGGCTCTGCAATCTCCTCCCTGGCTTCCCAGAGAATCCTAGGATAAATCCCATCTGGCCCAGGGGACTTATCTATTTTCACTCTTTCCAAAATTGCTAACACCTCCTCCTTGTGAATCTCAATCCCATCTAGCCTAGTAGGCTGTATCTCAGTAATCTCCTCGGCAACATTTTCTTTTTCTACTGTAAATACTGACGAAAAATATTCATTTAACGCTTCCCCTATCTCCTCTGATTCCGCACACAACTTCCCACTACTATCCTTGATTGGCCCTGTTCTAACTCTTATCATTCGTTTATTCCTGATATACCTATAGAAAGCCTTAGGGTTTTCTTTGATCCTATCCGCCAATGACTTCTCGTGTCCTCTCCTTGCTCTTCTGAGCCCTCCCTTTAGATCCTTCCTGGCTAGCTTGTAACTCTCAAGCGCCCTAACTGAGCCTTCACGTCTCATCCTAACATAAGCCGCCCTCTTCCTCTTGACAAGCGCTTCAACTTCTTGAGTAAACCACGGCTCCCTCGCTCGACAACTTCCTCCCTGCCTGACAGGTACATACTTATCAAGGACACGCATTAGCTGCTCCTTGAATAAGCTCCACATTTCGTTTGTGCCCATCCCCTGCAGTTTCCTTCCCCATCCTACACATCCTAAATCTTGCCTAATCGCGTCATAATTTCCTTTCCCCCAGCTATAATTCTTGCCCTGCGGTATATACCTGTCCCTGCCCATCGCTAAGGTAAACCTAACCGAATTGTGATCACTATCGCCAAAGTGCTCACCTACATCTAAATCGAACACCTGGCCGGGTTCATTACCCAGTACCAAATCCAATGTGGCATCGCCCCTGGTTGGCCTGTCCACATACTGTGTCAGAAAACCCTCCTGCACACACTGGACAAAAACAGACCCATCTAAAGTACTCGAACTATAGTATTTCCAGTCAATATTTGGAAAGTTAAAGTCCCCCATAACCACTACCCTGTTACTCTCGCTCCTGTCGAGAATCATCTTCGCTATCCTTTCCTCTACATCTCTGGAACTATTCGGAGGTCTATAGAAAACTCCCAACAGGGTGACCTCTCCTCTCCTGTTTCTAACCTCGGCCCATACTACCTCAGTAGACGAGTCCTCAAACGTCCTTTCTGCCGCTGTAATACTTTCCTTGATTAACAATGCCACCCCCCCCCCCTCTTTTACCTTCTTCTCTGTTCTTTCTGAAACATCTAAATCCCGGAACCTGCAACATCCATTCCTGCCCCTGCTCTACCCATGTCTCTGAAATGGCCACAACATCAGGATCCCAGGTACCAACCCATGCTGCAAGCTCACCCACCTTATTCCGGATGCTCCTGGCGTTGAAGTAGACACACTTTAAACCAAGTTCTTTCTTGCCAGTACCCTCTTGCGTCCCTGTAACCTTATCCCCTACCTCCCTACTCTCAAAAGCCTGTACACTGGAACTACAATTTAGGTTCCCATTCCTCTGCTGATTTAGTTTAAACCCCCCCGAAGAGCACTAACAAATCTCCCCCCCAGGATATTGGTACCCCTCTGGTTCAGGTGAAGACCATCCTGTTTGTAGAGGTCCCACCTACCCCAGAAAGAGCCCCAATTATCCAGGAAACCAAAACCCTCCCTCCTACACCATCCCTGCAGCCACGTGTTCAACTCCTCTCTCTCCCTATTCCTCTCTTCGCTAGCACGTGGCACAGGCAACAACCCAGAGATAACAACTCTGGTTGTTCTCGCTCTAAGCTTCCACCCTAGCTCCCTGAATTTCTGCCTTAAATCCCCATCTCTCTTCCTACCTATGTCGTTGGTGCCTATGTGGACCACGACTTGGGGGTGCTCCCCCTCCCCCTTAAGGATCCCAAAAACACGATCGGAGACATCACGTACCCTGGCACCTGGGAGGCAACACACCAACCGTGAGTCTCTCTCGTTCCCACAGAACCTCCTATCTGTTCCCCTAACTATGGAGTCCCCAATGACTAATGCTCTGCTCCTCTTCCCTTTTCCCTTCTGAGCAACAGGGACAGACTCTGTGCCAGAGACCTGCACCCCATTGCTTACCCCTGGTAAGTCGTCCCCCCCAACAGTATCCAAAACGGTATACCTGTTGTTGAGGGAAACGGCCATGACTTTGTCTGTCCCTATCTCGGTAATCTCCTCCAGGCCTGCAACCCTCAGAGATCTCTGCGCCCTTCTAATTCATGAGCATCTCCAATTTCAATCTCTCTACCATTGGCGGCCATGCCTTCAACTGCCTAGACCTTAAGCTCTGGAAATCCTTCTCTAAACCTCTCTGCCTCTCTTTCATCCTTTAAGTTGCTCCTTAAAATCTACCTCTTTGACCAATCTTTTGGTCACCTGTCCTAATATCTCCTTATGTGGCTCAGTGTCTGATAACGGTCCAGTGTCTTTTACCCTGTTAAAGGTGCTACATAAATACAAGCCGCTGTTGAGTGGAGAACGGTTGAACGGCCCCTGCACATGCTGAATGATCTGAAGCTTTGCAAAAGAAGCAGCTGGTTTGATTGACAGGGAGGGAGGGCGGGGCCAGATTGATGGGCGGGGGCCTGGCCGATGGGCGGTGGCTGCAGTAGTGGGCGGGGCCTGGACCGCCAGGCGGGGGCGGGGCCGGAGTGATGGGCGGGGTCTGCGTCCTGCGTCCGGTCGTTCAGAAGCGTATGTTAATAAAGTTGCGGCGGTTTGAATTCCTTTCTTGCCAAGATGGCGGTGTATGATCTGACGATGCGGATCGCTAATTTCTTGGATCGGCACTTGGTCTTTCCGCTGCTCGAGTTCCTGTCTGTTAAAGAGGTAAAGGCAGGGCCCTTCACCCCGCGCACAGCCGCCAACGGGAACCGACATCGAAGCCAACCCCGAGCCCTCTCAGCGCCCCACACGTGAAGTAGGCCCGAGCCTGGGCCTGGAGTGAGTGCCACCCGTCGCCGGCTCTGAGCGGTGCCTTGGACTGAGCTTCTGCTCCCTCACCGAGACCGGTCCGTCCAGGAGGGACTGTTCCAATTTTCTTCCTGGGAGCCCCGTGCTGGAGGGAAGTCTAGGAGACATTTCTCCCCCCTCCTCCCCTTACCTCTCAATTTGCTTGGGCCTCAACAGTTTACAATCCATATCAATGATTTAAAGAGACCAAGCTGCGGATAGTGTGTTAGTTTAGTTTAGATACAACGCTGAAACAGGCCCTTCGGCCCACCGAGTCTGTGCCGACCATCAACCACGCATATATACTAATCCCATATTCCTACCACATCCCCACCTGTCCCTATATTTCCCTACCACCTACCTATACTAGGGGCAATTTATAATGGCCAATTTACCTACCAACCTGCAAGTCTTTTGGCTTGTGGGAGGAACCCGGAGCACCCGGAGGAAACCCACGCAGACACAGGGAGAACTTGCAAACTCCACACAGGCAGTACCCAGAATTGAACCCAGGTCGCTGGAGCTGTGAGGCTGCGGTGCTAACCACTGCGCCACTGTGAAAGCAAGTTGTAAGGGGATGCAAAGAAGCCACAAAGGGATATAGACTAGTTAAGTGTTGGGGCAAGAAGGTGGTAGTTGTAATATAATGTGAGGAAATCTGAAATTTTCCACTTTGAAAGAATGATTTGCATTTATATTGTGCCATTCATGATCTCCATATGTCTCAAAGCACTTGATAGCCAATGAAGTACTTATAAAGTGTAGTCTCTGTTGTAATGTGGGAAATACAGCAGCAAATTTTGCACTACCCTTTTCGGCAGCACGTTCTAGTTATTACCACTCCCTGTGTGAAAAAAAAAGTCTTCCTTACATCCCCCTGTATCTCTTGTCAAAACCTTAAATCTGTGTCCCCTAGTCCTTGTACTATCAGCTAATGGGAACAGCTTTTCTTTGTCTACCTTACCAAAACCCGTCATGATCTTGCACACCTCTGTGCTACTTGTGGCTTTGTTGGTAGCACTCGTACTGCTGAGTGACCAGGCTTTGGGTTCAAGGCCCACTTCAGGACCTGAGCACAAAAATAAAGATTAGGAGGTGCTGTTTTTCAGATGAGGTATTAAACCAAGGCCCCATCTACCTGGTTGGGTGGATGTAAAAGATTCCATCGCACAATTTTGAAGAGCGGCAGATGAGTTATCCCTGGTGTATTGGCCAGTATTTATCCTTTAAACGATATCACAAAAAAAGCATATCTGGTCATTAGCACATTGCATTTGTGGGACCTTGCTGTGTGCAAAATTGGCTGCTGCGATTCCTACATTACAACAGTCACTCCACTTCAAGTACTGCGTACCGACCGAGGTGGGAGGATTGCACTGTCTTTTCTAGTTCCACTCCTCCGCAGGTTACAACATATATTTTAAATGTTTACCCAGTTACTGGTACGGTCAATCATGTACTCTACTCTTTATCCCAGAATAAATTATACCCCCCAGCTTTCTTTAATGAACAACAAAATTATCAGTTTATTATAAAAACAAGCCTTTTTAAAATTCTTTCATGGGCTGTGGGCGTCACTTGCAAGGCCAGCATTTGTTACCCATCTCTAATTGCCTTTGATAACTGAGTGGCTTGTTAGGTCATTTCAGGGGGCAGTTAAGAGTCAACCACATTACTGTGGGTCCAAAGTCACATGCCAGACCAAGTGAGGATGGCAGATTTCCTTTCTTAAACAGCATTAGTAAACTTATTCAGTAGCGAAGCAAAGCATTAACACACAGATTGAAATATGAAAGTTTCTTTTTTTAAATACCTCACACAATCACTCACTCACTCACACACGCGCGCACACACACACACACACACACACACACACACACACACACTGGAGAAAAAAAATAAATAAATTGTCTCTGCAGAGGTCTTTGACAAAAAAAGACAAAAAATCTTTGGCCAAATACTTGCTAATGCTTGAGAAAAAAGAGAAGATATACAAGGATGTCAGTTGTCCCTTTTGGTCTGCCGTCTGGGTACATGGAGATGGGTCACTGGGATCTTTTCAGGAGCAGTTCATTCTGGAGATGTCGAGAATTAGTCTGGTCGGCTTTCCAGGAGAAATGTGACATCAGGGGTTCGGTTATCACACTCAGGATTCACTGGGTTTATTTCAAAGAAGTAGAGAAAGAGGATCTGACACTCTGGGTTTCTCAGGGTCTATTAGAGAGGTGCAGGAAAGATGAGCTGGGGGGTTTCTTTTCAGCAGGCTGCAAGACCAACTGCTTTTCAACACTGTCCACACCCCAACTGAACCAAAACAATATCTCAGAAGCGAAACCAATTCCTGACCCTCATATATCTTGACATGTCACTTCTCTGTAAACATCTTCCCCAAGTCACCAAAATCTCTGTTGTTTATTGATCTTAAGGCATGTGATATCTAGTAAAAGTTTGTTTTCAAACAAGACCTCTGTGTCCTTTCAACAAAAAACAAAGCCCAGCATCTATGAAATCTTCAGCCTTCCAAAATGAATCCATTCCACAATTTAAATATGAAACCTTAAAAAAAAACAAAAAATGGAAGCACTTTCATAACAACTGCATTGGCTGTAAGGGCTTTGAGACGTCTGGTGGTTGTGAACTGCACAGTATAAATGCAAGTCCTTTTTTCTTTTTTCTATCCAATCTCCCTTCATTCTTGAAGGTGCCAGGGTAAGTTGATAGGGCAGTTTGTGTGTGAGAGAGACTTGGTTTTGTAAATAGGAGCATTGAATATAAAAGCAAAGAAGTCATACTAAACCTTTACAAATCACTGGTTCAGCCTCAACTGTAGTATTGTGTACTTTTCTGGGCACTACCCTTTGCGAAGAAGGCCAAGGCTCTGGAGAGGGCAGAGAGGAGGTTTACCAGGCTGATAGCAGAGACGAGGGACTTCAGTTACGTGGGGAAGCTGGGATTGTTGCTCTTGGAGCTGAGAAGACCTAATAATTCAAAATTTTGAAGGGGTTTGATAGAGCAGGTAGGGAGAGTCTGTTTCCTCTGGCAAATGGATCGATAACCAGAAGTCAGAGATTTGAAATAATTGGTGTAAAAACTAGAGGGGAAATAAGAGGTGTACAAGATCATGATAAGATAGACTAAGAAACATTCTGTGAAGGCAAAGTACAGATCAATTATATTAACATTAAGCCTTGTATCTCATTTGTTTTCACTCCGAGGGAGCGTATAATCCAAGGTATATAAAAATAATTATTCTCATTGCTTTGCACTCTGCTGAAGTCACTACTGCAGTTGTGCAGTTCCACAGGTTTCCAACAGACCTCACCACATGCTCATTGATCATGTGTGAACCCGAGGCAATGTTTGATAGCATGCTGTGTGACCACAGGAAAGATCTCACCCAAGCCTGTGCTGTCTCCCAACCTATGTCCAAACAACAGGGAGCAGGGATCACTGCCTCGCTGTCAGGAGTGGGATGTGTAGTTGATTTATTCTCTCTCTTTGTTTGAGACATTTCAGTTAATCCAGCATTGACAACTAGCTTTCTGCTGCACCTGAGGATTACTTCACACACTCTTATCATGGTCCAACAGGGGAGTTAATGATCAAATTTACTCTTGTGTATAATTTCTGGGCCGATAAATTCTGGATCCCGTGCTCGAGCTGTGTTCTGAGCAGAACTGGCCACAGTACTCTATTTGTGGTTTGATCAGAACTGGGCACAGAGCTCGAGTTGTGTTCTGACCACAGTACCAGGTGAAGTTTGAAGAATTCTGTACTAACATTTGACACATTTTGATTTCAGATTTACAATGAAAAGGAACTTCTCCAAGGGAAACTGGATCTTCTCAGTGACACAAACATGGTTGACTTTGCTATGGATGTGTACAAGAACTTGTATCCTGATAAAGAAATTCCACAAGGTGAGTTGTATGCAATAGATTGAGATGATTTCAGGATTTAGAATGTCAAATCTTCACAATTCGCAAGCAGCAGAGACCTGCCCTGTAGAAATATACTTGTGTGGATCTATAACTTTTATTCCAGTAGCGTTGCATTTGGGTTAGATATGTGCTTCTGTCTTAATTGCTTTACAGCTTAAAAAACTTTACAGCTGTGCATTGATTTAGCCACGGTACAACCACGTCAGCATGGTGAATGGAATATATTTTAATGTCTACTTATTTAATGCGATGTTATAGACTGCTGGAATGCCTCTTGCATCAGTTGCAGCAGCTACTTTCTAACCCTAGGAGGAAAAGGAAGAATGGAAGAGACAGGCTGGAGAGGGAAGCTGTACTTTGACAAGCTTTGTAGTTGACCGTAACTGAGGAATAGAGTGTCCAGAGGTACCGATGCAGATGTGTGCAAGTCATCAGGCAGTCCAAAGGCATATGCCAATCGTTCAGGTTCCTTTGCCCTCAATAAACTGTTGGTTAATGATGCCCATGAAATTTATGTCAACATCGTCCTCCACCCCTGACATTTTTCACATACCTTGTGGGATAACTGCCTGCAAAGCTGGCTTTTGGAGTTCCATACTTTTGCCTTGTAACCCCTTTATATCCCATATTAGAATTACTGCGGAGAATAGATACATAAAGGATACAGCAAACGTTTCACTTGCTCAAGCAGTTGAAGCATCAGTCAGTCTGGAGATGGTTTGGAGTGTGAGTTGCCTAAATTATTTCCAGTCGTGGTGGTGGCCTGAATACCACAGAACCTTGCATTTTCACGGGGTCACTCAGTAACCTTACTGTAGATGATGAGAGATTAAACCTTGCATCATGTGGTGAAGAGCCAGAATTGGTATTGTGAGGTGAAAATCTCAGTCACTTCACAAGTCTGTTCCACCATTCCATTAGATAATGGTTGATCTGTATCGCAACTTCATTTTGTCCACCTTTGCTCCATATCCCTTGATACTCTTAACACAAATCTTATCAATTTCATTGGAGGATTCCCCATTCATTCCTTCAATGATACAGGCTTGTTCTTCAAAGAACTTGAAGATGAGTCCAGATTGGATAATCATCGAGCTGTTTGCAAATATGTTTAACAGTAATGAAAGGAAGTTATACTCGTTGACCTTTGTACCTGTCTGCTGCTCCACAACTGGTTCTGCTCTGAAATTTCCCCACAACCCTGCTTTAGTTGCACTGTTGGTGCTCGTTGTGAGGTAATAGGGCTGTGGATTGTTTTAGTTCAGGAGCCACAATTTCCCTATTGCTACCTAGAAGAGTTGTGTTTGCGGATTGATATGGGGTATATTTTGCTGTTTGGAAATCAAGACGCATTGACGGAGGGAGGAACATAATGGATTAGGAATATAACAGTTATCTCCTTAACCACATTTGCTGTTAAGATAACTTGTTAATTCTGTTTAATTATATGCAAGTGGAGGGCTCTAATTAGGGTCTTACTTGAGTATATATAATGTTACGACCAAGGCGGGAGGAGTGAAAATTTATTCTAGTTCCACTTCTACATGGGTCACAACATGTATCTAAATTTTCTCTGACTTACTGATACGGTCAATCATAGACTCTATTTTTATCCCAGAATAAAACACACCGACCAGGTTTCTTTAATAAACAACAATTATCAGTTTATTATAAAACAAGTCTTAACCAGTAATGAATTAAAGCAGAACACACAGATTGAAATATTAAAGTTCCCTTTTTACCTTGGCCCCTTTCTTTCTCTCTCTCTTTCTCACACACAAACACACACATACATATACACTGGTTAACCAGAAAAATAAAGGGGTATTACAAAAAAAAAAGACAAAAGAACACTTAGAATCATAGAAGGTTTAAGGCACAGAAAGAGGCCACTTGGACCATCATGGCTGAAAAACCATCCATCTATTCTAATCCCAACTTCCAGCATTTGGTCTGTAGCCCTGCAGATTACGGCACTTGAGGTGCATATCCAGACTCCTTTTGAATGAATTGAGGGTCTCTGCCTCAACTGCCTTTTCCGGCAGTGAGTTCCAGACCCCACCATCCTCTGGGTGAAAAAGTTTTACCTCATCTCCCCTCTAATATTTCTACCAATCATTTAAAATCTATGCCCCCTCATCACTGACTTTTCTGCTAAAGTGAATTGACCCTTCACCTCCACACTATCCAGGCCCCTCACAAATTTGTACATCTCAATCAAATCTCCTATTCCAAGGAGAACAACCCCAGCCTTTCCAATCTTTCTAGCTGCATTTTTCCAGTTCTAGCAACATCCTCATAAATCTCCTTTGCACCCTTTCTAATGCAATTACATCCTTTCTGTAATGAGGTGACCAGAACTGCACACAGTACTTATGTTGTGGCCTAACCAATGAGTTATACAGTTCTAGCATAACCTCCCTGCTCTTATATTCTATACCTTGGCTAATAAAAGAAAGGATTCCATATGCCGCCTTAACCACCTTATTGACCTGACCTGCTACCTTCAGGGATCTGTGGACATTTGCTCCAAGGTCCCTCACTTCCTCTACACTTCTCAGTATTTTCCCATTTATCGTGTATTCCTTTGCCTTGTTTGACCTCCCCAAATGCATCACCTCACAGTTCTCCGGGTTGAATTCCATTTGTCACTTTTCTGCCCATCTGACCAGAGCATCAATATCCTCTTGCAGCCTACAGCTATCCTCGCTATCTACCACACGGCCAATCATTGTGTTGTCTGCAGACTTCTTGATCATGCCCCCTACATTTATGTCCAAATCATTAATATATACCACAAAAAGCAGGGGACCCAGTATTGAGCCCTGTGGAACATCACTGGAAACAGCCCTCCAGTCGCTAAGACATCCGTCAACAATTACCCTTTGTTTCCTGCCACTGAGCCAATTTTGTATCCATCTTGCTGCATTTCCCTGGATCCCATGGGATTTTATTTTTTTAACCAGTCTGCCATGTGGGACCTTGTCAAAAGCCTTGCTAAAATCCATATAGACCACATTAACTGCACTACCCTCATCTATCTTCCTTGTTACTTCTTCGAAAAATTCAATCGTTGGTCAAACAAGATCTTCTCTTGTCATTGATTAACCTGTGTCTTTCTAAGTGACAGTTTATCCTGTGCCTCAGAATAGATTCCAATAATTTGGCTACTACTGAGGCTAGACTGACTGGCCTGTCTATCCTTTGCTCCCTTTTTAAACAGAGGTACAACATTTGCAGTTCTCCAATCCTCTGGCACCACACCTGTATCCAGTGAGGACTCTCTTGCTTCTTTTTACAGCCTAGGGTACATTTCATCTGGCCCTGGTGATTTATCAACTTTCAAGGCTGCTAGTCCCATTAATACCTCCTCTCTATGTTTATCACATCTAATACTTCACACTCCTTCTCCTTAACTACAATATCTGTATTGTCCCCCTCTTTTGTGAAGACAGACGCAAGGTGTTCATTAAGAACCATAGCAACATCTTCCGCCCCTACACATAGGTTACCTTTTTGGCCTTTTATGGGCCCTACTCTCTCCTTAGTTATCCTCTTGCACTTAATGTATTGATAAATCATCTTTGGGTTCAACTTGGTTTCGCTTGCCAATATTCTTTCATGCCCGCTCTTTGCTTTCCTAATTTCTTTTTTGATTTCACCCCTTCAGTCAGAAACAGGGGAATTTATTATGGGGAATAAAGAAATGGCTGACCAACTAAATGCATACTTTAGTTCTGTCTTCACAAAGGATGACACAAATATCATACCAGAAATGTTGGGGAACACAGGGCTTAGTGAGAGAGAGGAACTGAAAGAAATCAGTATTAGTAGAGAAATGGTGTTGGGGAAATTGATGGGATTGAGGGCCGATAAATCCCCAGGGCCTGATGGTATGCATCCCAGAGTACGTAAGGAAGTGGCCCTAGAAATAGTGGATGCGTTGGTGGTCATCTTCCAAGATTCTATAGACTCTGGAACAGTTCCTACAGATTGGAGAGTAGCTAATATAACCCCACTATTTAAAAAAGGAGGTAGAGAGAAAACAGGGAATTATAGACCAGTCAGCCTGACGTCGGTAGTGGGGAAAATCCTAGAGTCCATTATCAAAGATTTTATAGCAGAGCATTTAGAGAACAGTGGTAGAATTGGGCAGAGTCAGCATGGATTTACGAAAGGGAAATCATGCTTTACAAATCTACTAGAATTCTTCGAGGATGTAACTAGTAGAGTTGATGAGGGGGAGCCAGTGGATGTGGTTTATTTGGACTTTCAGAAGGCTTTTGACATAGTCCCACATTAGAGATTAGCGTGTAAAATTAAAACACATGGGGTTGGGGGGTAGTGTATTGCGATGGATAGAAAATTGGTTGGCAGACAGGAAACAAAGAATAGGGATAAATGGGTCTTTTTTTGAATGGCAGGCAATGACTAGTGGGGTACCGCAGGGATCGGTGCTCGACCCCAGCTATTCACAATATACGTTCATGATTTAGATGAGGGAACTAAATGTAATATCTCCAAATTTGCAGATGACACAAAACTGGGTGGGAGGGTGAGTTGTGAAGAAGATGCAGAGAGGCTTCAGGGTGATTTGGGCAAGTTGAGTGAGTGGGCTAATGCATGGCAGATGCAGTATAATGTGGATAAATGTGAAGTTATCCACTTTGGTAGCAAAAGCAGGAAGGCAGATTATTATCTGAATGGCTATAAACTGAGAGAGGGGTATATGCAGTGAGACCTGGGTGTTCTCGTACACCAGTCGCTGAAGGTAAGCATGCAGGTGCAACAGGCAGTAAAAAAGGCAAATGGTATGTTGGCCTTCATAGTGAGAGGATTAGAGCACAGACTCAGGGATGTCTTCCTGCAATTTTACAGGGCCTTGGTGAGGCCACACCTGGAATATTGTGTGCAGATTTGGTCTCCTTATCTGAGGAAGGATGTTCTTGCTATAGAGAGAGTGCAGTGAAGGTTTACCAGGCTGAGTTCTGGGATGGTGGGACTGACGTATGAGGAGAGATTGAGTCGGTTAGGATTATATTCGCTGGAGTTCAGAAGAGTGAGGGGGGATCTCATAGAAACCTATAAAATTCTAACAGGACTTGACAGGGTAGATGCAGGAAGGATGTTCCTGATGGTGTGGGAGTCCAGAACCAGGGGTCATAGTCTAAGGATATGGGGTAAACCTTTCAGGACTGAGATGAGGAGAAATTTCTTCACGCAGAGAGTGGTGAGCCTGTGGAATTTGCTACCACAGAAAGCAGTTGAGGCCAAAACATTGTATGTTTGCAAGAAGGACCTCTCTTGTGTCTAAAGGGATCAAAGGGTATGGGGTGAAAGCAGGAACAGGCTACTGAGTTGGATGATCAGCCATGATCATAATGAATGGCAGAGCAGGCTCGAAGGGCCAGATGGCCTACTCCTCCTATTTTCTATGTTTCTGTGTTTCCGCTTTCTATACTCCTCTTGGCTTTCTGTAGTATTGAGTTCTCGGTATGGGACATAAGCTTTCCTTTTCTGCCTCATCTTACCCTGTAGGCTCCTTGACGTCCATGGGGCTCTAGATTTGGCCATCTCATCCTTTTTCTTTGCGGGAACATGTTTACTCTGAACCCCTTGAATCTCCCCTTTGAATGTCTACTCTTCAAGTAGTTGTTTCCAGTCCACTTTTGCTAAATCACTCCTCAGTTTAGTAAAATTGGCCTTTCCCCAATTAAGAACTCGAACTCCTGTTCTATCTCTGTCCTTTTCCATAATTATGTTAAAATGGACTGAATTTTGATCACTACCACCAAAATGCTTTCCCACTGCCACCCCTTCCATCTGCTCAGTTTTATTTCCTAAAACTAAGTCTAAAATGGCGCCGTCTCTTGTTGGACTTGCTACATACTAGGCACAAACGTTCTCCTGAATGCACCTCAAGAATTCTGCTCCCTCAATTCCTTTTACACTAAAACTATCCCAGTTAATATTGGGGTCGTTAAAATCCCCTACTTTTACTGCCCTATTCTTGCATTTCTCAGATTTGCCTACATATTTGCTCTTCTATCTCCCTCTGACTGTTTGGGGGTCTGTAGTACACTCCCAGCAGTGTGATTGCCCTTTTTTTGTTCCTTCGCTCGATCCATATGGTCTCATTTGATGAACCTTCCAACATATCATCCTTCCTCACAGCTGTAATAGTTCCCTTGACCAAAATCGCCACTCCCCCTCCTTTCTTATTCCCCTTTCTATTGCATCAGAAAACCCTGTAATTGGGAACGTTGAACTTCCTGTCCCTCCTTAAGCCATGTTTCTGTAATAGATATGATATCATATTGCCACAATGTCCATCTGTAGCCTCAGCTCATCTGCTTTAGTTGCTATACTTGGGTTAAATGCTTGCTAATTCTTGAAGAAAGAGAAGATATGGAAACATGTCCTTTGTTTTGGTTTGGCTTCCCAAATGCGTATAGATGGCTGTCACTGGGATCTTTGTAGAACAGTTCTTTTCAGGCAACGTTGAAGATCTGTTTGGGTAGGCTTCCAGGAAATGCAGCAACAGAGGTTTTAGGCACAAGCCTTACAGGAGGAATGCAGCCACAGTTTCAGTCTGCTTTTTAAACTTGTTTTTCATCTCGAGAGATGGAAAGCTGGCAGACTTTTGCCAAACTGCTGAAACAGACTGAGTTGGGGTGATTTGTTCTTCTTGTCAAGCTTTCTCCAACTATCTTTTCAAACCATTGTCCATCTCAAAACTCACTGTCCAAAGCAAAACCATAAACAATGTCAAAAGAGACAAGCCTCCAGACCTGTATAAAACTTGACCTGTCACATCTCTATATACATCTTCCTCTGGTCAAAGACAACCCCTGCTGGGTAATTATTTGAAAACAGGTGCTTTCCAGTAACTAAAAGCAAAATACTGCCAATGCTGGAAATCTGAAATAAAAACAGTAAGTGCTGAAATTACTCAGCAGGTCTAGCAGCATCTGTGGAGAGAGAAACAGAGTTAACGTTTCAGGTCACTGAGTTCTGATGAAAGGTCACTGATCTGAAACTTTAAATTTGCATCTCTCTCCACAAATGCTGTCAGGCCTGCTGAACCTTCCAGTAACTGTTTGCTTTCAAAGCCAGACCTCTCAGTGACCCAGCTCTAAAATACGAGTCCTCAAAAATTATTTAAAAATATAGAAGAACATGTAACAATAAGGACACACTTACTGAAATTGGGTGAAGGTTTGAGTGAGGAACTGCATGTTTGTAATTTTTTTACTGTGTAAAATAAAAGAATTGCTCCAGCATAATCCATCAACAACAAGCTTTCTGGAAAGAAAGAGCGTTTTTGTAGCAACTTTCACCACCTCTGGATGTTGCAAAGCACTTTAGAGCCAATGAAGTACTGTTGAAGTGTAGTCACTGTTGTAATGTAGGGAACGCAACAGCCAGTTTTCACACAGCAAGCTTCCACAAACAGCAATGTGATAACGACCAGATAATCTGTTTTTAGGTTTTGATCGAGGGATGAATATTAGGCAGGATACCAGAGGTAACTCCCCTGCTCTTAAACAGTGCCACCCAAGATCTGTAGATATCGAGGGAGATCTATCTTGAATTTCTCTGCTGTCGTGGTGACCTTGGAATACATTCTACGCACAGTGAGGAAGATCCTCTCCAGCATCCGTGGTGGAGCTCCCACATTGGATTTGTTTTCACTCCTGACCCAAATCTTCCAAAGCTGAAGAGCTGTGCGGCATTCCCCTGTGGTTCTTCTGGCCTGGTGTTCCAATACCGCTTACTCTGTGGTTTTCATGTCACTGAATGTGGACATTTGCCAGATTTTAATTTTTGGAGGCTGTGGTTGAGAGCTGAACAGCACCCTTCACAGCCATGCCTTCTGTTGTGTGGGTTTACAGAGATGAATTCCAGTTCCAGTGGTGGACTGCATCTGCCTCCAAGAAGCACATAATGGTTTTGTTGTTTTCCCTTTTCTGATCATTTTGGCAGTCAGGTCTGCAGAGCATTGGCTTGTAGAGATCAAGGTCCTGATGTCCAGTTTGTTTTAGTCTTTAATTCTCATCATTGCTGCTTCCTGAAGATTGAAAGGCTTAAAAGTATTCAGCATAAAATGTCTTGGTAAATGTGGATAATCAGTGCCAGAAACCTGTTCAAAGCAGATAATCTAAATGCCTTTTTATTTATTTCAGAAGCAATAAAAAGTATGAGTGGTAGTCTGTGCACTTACAGATGCTGCAAACAGCTTTAAGCATGATTAATTTCACACTTAACATGAATTGATTACACTGCTACAGAAGCACAGTAATGAAATATTTCTGTATTCCAAGCTGCAGTGAAGAACAGCATTAGTCACCCATGTGAGGAAGTGCCAGTTTGTAGATGTATAGCCTTGATGCTTCCTCACAGGGAAGGAGGGATCTTTTATAATGTTGAGCACAAGGTAGATCGAAAAATAGTACATGTTTTGAAGGAAAAGTAATTCTGGCTGGCTCACCATCATTTGCCTCTTCATGCCCAGGGATTGCAATTGAATCCTTTTAATTATTAACTACAAAAATGGAAGACAGACTTGCATTTTTATTGTGCCTTTTGTGACCTTAGGACGTCCCAAGCACTTTACAGCCAATGACGTACTTTTTGAAGTTTAGTTGTTATAACGTCGGAAAAGCAGCAGCCAATTTGCATACAGCAAGCTCCCACGAACAGCAATGTGATAACCCAGATGATCTATTTTAGACAGCTCCCCTACTCTCCATTGAAAAGTTCCACAGGATCTTTTGTATCCACCTGAGAGGGTAGACGGGGCCTCAGTTTAATGTCTCACATGAACAGCGGCATCTCTGGTGCAGCACTGCATCAGTACCACACTGGGAGTGCCAACTTAGATCATGTGCTCAGGTCTCTGAAGCGGGAGTTGAACCCACAACTTTCTGACCGCAAGCATCAGTGCTACCCACTGAGCCATGGCTAAGTTCTATCAGTCAGCAGATTGTAGTGGCAATTGGCATGTTCTGAGAGCCTTGCAAGTGACTGGGAGAGACTTAAGGCAGACATCAATTGATGCCTGTGTACTAACTTGAAGAGACAAATGCTGAATCTCTGGAGCTGGGAAAGTAATGTGCAACATTCATATTCTCCTTTAACTTACCAAAACTGTAGCAGATTTATTTTTGAGGCGAGAGGGTGGGGTGTTGGGAGGAGAGCAGAACTTCACCTAGAAAGTACTTTCCTTTCTACGCCCCACTTTGCAACAGTTTGTGCCTAATCTTTATAAAGAATCCAAGAGAAATTGAAAGCCCATGCTAATTTGAAGATTTTCCTTTTACAAATGCACACCTGTGACCATTTAAGTGAAATGGATCTGTTTGAATTCTTAGCCCTGAGAGAGAAGCGCACAACCGTAGTTGCTCAACTGAAACAGCTCCAGTCTGAAACCGAACCAATTGTGAAGATATTCGAGGATCCAGAAACTACAAGGCAAATGCAATCAACCAGGTAGGCAGACGCGAGACCACATTACATACATGTAACTCGAAGCGCAGTCACATTCCGTTATTTATCTTGGAGTCATTTGTGTCTAGAAATGTAGATAACCTATGTGCCAGTTGTTTGATGTGGTTTTAAACACACATCACATTGCTGAAAGGGGAGCACTATGATGAGCTGCTGCACTTGTGATCTCTGGTTGGGTGTTGTCCTACTTGACACTTTGGAGAGCCATGACTTATTTGTATATTCTTGGCATTTAGTATAAGATACTTGGGAATGAAAGCTGGAACACAGAATTGATTATAGGTTTAGAAAATGTTTTCCTGATTGTGTGCTGCATTCTATATTTACCCTTTGTGTGGTAGATTTATGTATGTATATTGCAAACCCAAATGTGCAAATGATACCACTCACTCAATTAACTCTTTCAGTACCACAAATGGATTTTATCTTTCTAGGTGTGGTTGGATTTTGGGGGCTCCTGATGGGCGTACAGCTGCTTGGCGCTACCACACTTGACGTGTTCTTGTATGCTGACTGCGTGATGCATTTTTGTTGGAACAGGTTCAGTTTATGTGCACTTGTTGTTAAGGCTAGTAAAAGTGGACTTCTGACTGATTACCGAGGCATGTTGAATCAATACCACCTATTCATTTTACTGAGCATGTAATGTAAAACAGCGATATAGCTACAGGTTTCTTGTCTATAAATGGCCACAGTCTGTACAATGGTCGTCCTGCAGTTTCATAGAGTCGTACAGCATAGAAACAGGCCATTCGGCCCACCGCATCCATGCCGACCATAATGCCTATCTATACTAATCCCACCTGCCTGCATTACTTCCATATCCCTCTATTCCTTGCTCATTTAAGTACCTGTCCAGATGCCTCTTAAATGGTGCTACTGCCTCCTCCTCCATTCAGTACACTTTTTTGTTTAAAAGAAATAAGCCCCTATTTGCTCCTTGCGTCCCATTATAGTCTATTCAATGGAATTTTGGTGAATTTTTTTTTGTTCTTCAGTTAAATGAGTTGGCTTAAATAACGATATTAGAACTAATCTTTGTGAGAAGCAGTGTAGTTATAGCAATGAATTTCAATTAGGGTCATGGAGTCATTAAGGCATAGAAGGAAAGCATTTGGCCCATTGAGTCCATGCTGGCTCTTTGTAGAGCCATCCAGTCAGCCCCATTCCCCTGCTTGATTCCTGTAGCCCTGCATGTTTATTTCCCTCAAGTGTCCATCCAATTTCCTTTTGAAAGCATTGATTGTCTCCGCTTCCACCCCCTGCGTGGGCAGCGAGTTCCAGGTTATTACCACTCGGTGTGTAAAAAAGAAACTTATTTCTCACATCCCCTCTGCATCTCTCGCCCAAAATCTTCAATTTGTGTCCCCTTGTTCTTATAACATCAGTTAAGGGGAACAGTTTTTCTTTGTCTACCTTATCTAAATATATCATCATCTTGTACACCTCTATCAAATCTCTCCTCAATCTTCTTTGCTCCAAGGAGAACAACCTCAGCTTCTCCAACCTAACCTTGTCGCCAAAATCCCTTATTTCTGGAACCATTCTGGTAAATCTTCTCAAGAACCCTCACGTCCTTCCTAAAGTGTGGTAACAGGAACTGGATGCAATACTCTAGTTGTACATAACATAAGAACTAGGAGCAGGAGTAAGCCGTTCTGCCTTTGTAGCCTGCTCCACCATTCAATACGATCTTGGCTGATCTGATTGTGGCCTTAAATCCACTTTTCTGCCTGCCCCTCATAACCGTTGACTTCCTTGTCAGTCAAAAATCTGTCTAATTCAGCCTTGAGTATATTCAATGACAGCCTCCACTGCTGTCAGGGAAAGAGAATGCCAAATACTGATGACATTCAGAGAAGAAATTCCTCCTCATCTCCTTAAATGGGGGACCCCTTATTTTGAAACTGTTCTAGTTCTAAATTTCCTCCATAGGGGAAACATCCTTTCAGCAATTTCCCTGTTAAACCCCCCTCAGAATCTTATACGTTTCAATAAGATCACTTCTCGTTCTTCTAAACTCTGATGAGTATAGGCCCAACCTGCTTAACCTTTCCTCATAAGATAACCCCTTCATCCCAGGAATCAGCCTTGTGAACCTAACCAGAGCTTTATAAAGATTCAGTATAATTTCACTGCTTTTGCACTCAATATTTATGAAGCCCAAGATCCCATATGCTTTGCTAATTACTCTCGCAATATGTCCTGCCACCTTCAAAGATCTATGCACATGAACCCCCAGGTCCCTGTGTCCCTGCACATTCTTTGGAACTGTGCCCTTAGGTCTGTATTGCCACTCCCTATCCCGTCTGCCAAAATGCATCATCTCACACTTTTCTGTATTAAGTTCCATCTGCCTCTTGTCTGCCCATTATGCTAACCTATCTGTGTCCTGTTACAGTCAATTCATATCATCCTCATAGCTTGCCACACTTCCAAGTTTGATATCATCAAATTTTGAAATTTTACTCTGTTCCAATATCCAAGTCATTTTTATATATAATCAAAACATATATTTAGGAAATAATTTCAATGTTGAATTGATATCCTGGGGTTTTTGCATAAGGTCCGTTAAGGATTGGAGCAGTTTCAGAGCTTGGAAGTTACGCCTGTGGTTATTCAGTTTATCTGAAGGTAATTAAATTGATATCCACGCAACTCTAAACATTGTTGGAACTAATGAGCTGAAATTTGTTCTGTTATTCCATCTTTGATGTTCTGGCTCAGTGTTATTTGCTGTCTCCTACAATGCCCTGCCCCACCACCCCACACCCAAATTTGGTTTCCACACTATAATAACCCTCTGTTTTTAGGCTACTCGGAAACTAGTACATGACAGTAACTTTGCTTACATATTTTGCCCTTCCTGTGTGAGCATGCTGAGAAATGGGGTGGGGGGGGGGGGGATGCAAATATGTAGCTTACCACTTCTTGAAGTCACAAACTCAGAGCTGCACCCTGCATTGAAACTAATTCCTTTAAGCTTCATTTAATCTGAGTTCAAGCTGTGTTATTAGTTCTCCTGTTGCTCATCTTGTGTAATCTTGCTGGAAAAGATTCGTAACTGCAGAACTTTTAAGTTAATTGGCAAACAAACCAGTGGTGGCAAGATGAGGAACATTCTTTTTAAACGCAGCGAGTTGTTACAATCTGGAATGCACAGACTGAGGGTGTTGGAAGCAGATTCAATAGTAACTTTCAAAAGGCAATTAGATATATATTTGAAAAAGAAACATTTTCAGTGATGTGGGAAAACAGCATGGGCGAGAGACTATATACCTCTTTCAAAGAGCCGGCACAGGCATGATGGGCCGAATGGTTGCATCCTCTGTTAAGATTTTATGGCAAATTGTGATAGATTCTACATCTGCTTGCAAGCTGCTAAAAATGTGAACTGTTCTTAAGGAGCTGTTGTCATTTTTGCATTATTTTCACCTGAACCCAGAAGGAGTGAGTGGGGTTAGAGCCTTCATATGTACATATTTGTTGTTAAAACCTGGGTGACAGAGTAGTTAATTTGAGTTACTCAAGCGAAATAGCTCTATTTATCACATTTAAAACATGTGCTTTTTCTATAAAATAACTTACTAATCTCCATCTGAATAGTGTTTCACATGCGGATAGTTTCTCCTTCAATTGTCTGCTCTTTACTTGCAACCCTGTGCATTAATTGATGTTTCCAATTGAATATTGCTACTAAATGATTTTAGCATGTAGATGAATGGCACAAAAATGTATATGTAATTTATATAATTATATTTATTGTAATTTTAGTGATAATTTAAAGAGAGTATTTTATTGAAGTCCTGGCTGTGTGAGGTACCAACAGATTGTAGAGCTTAAGGGGATCAAATGAGAGGCTTTGGTTATATGTTTGCAGATCAAAGTTGAAGGACAGACTCTGTCTAAGGTGTCATTAATAGATTAGACAAGCCACATCAACTGCAGGGCACTGAGCAGCCCAGAGTGTTTTCTCTGTGAGGAATCACAATTAGAGCTAAAGGTTGAGTTAGAATGAGGGGACACAGACAAATGGGTCTTGTTCTGACTTGTTCAGAAGTAATTGAAGATGTTAGTCTTGTGTTTTTTGAAAAAAGTCCAGGGATTGTGCAGTGACTTTGACCAGCTGGCGACTTTCCTGCTTTCCCCGCTACCTGTGGCTGGTGGAATAAGTAAGTCTGTCATATTTGAGAAGTTTCTTTTCATTGTATGCACAGTTAGGATTCTGTTGACATGTCTGGTTGGTGGTAGGCTGAGAGGTGAAGCCAGCGACTTCCCAGTGTGGTGAGATTCTGTTCTCAGTATCTTCAGAGGAAACAGCGAAGGTTGGGAAATGCAATGTGAGTCATCCTATCCCATGTGTATGTGTCCAGCAGTGGCCCTGGGAGTTGGGTGACTTCTTGCAGAAGATGCTTTAGGTTTCATACTTGTTTCGCGGTTGACATTTGACCATGGTTGTGGAAAAATTGACCGTGCGGTTCTTTTCGGCTGTAGGTGAATTTAGGAAATCGGTAAAATGGAAATATAATGGGATAACAGTGGATTCTAAAACTGACAATGAAACAATCAGGGACAAGTGTGACGTGAAAAGGGCAAAAATGTCAGGGTGGTGGGATGAAATGAATAAAACTAATAACACAGTAAGTGCATCAGAAAGCAATATTTCTCTCAAAGTAGAGGGCATCTAGGGCCCTGCTGACCGGTACCTTCAACATTAAAAACAGAATCAAGAGCTAGTGACTAAGGGAGTAAACCCAACAAACTCTGGAGTGGAGTCCCATTAGGCAGTTGGTGTTTCCCTCAAGTTAGCACCTTCTGGTAACTCCTGCAGCCAAATAGGCCCCAGACGTTTAGGCTTTCGTCTTTCCTCTGGACATCAGCCTATGATGTCGAAGGTGGGGGGCGGGGTGCAGATGCTCGGCATCTCTGCACCTTTTAAATCCATGCCTCGGCTACGCAGCAAACAAAGAAAAATAACCTTCCGGCTTGTTAGCTGGAATTTGAGGATTATGTGCTCTGGAATGAACAAGGACCCACACTCCACAGCTGGTATACACAAGACAGCCCTGATCAACTGTGAGCTACACAAGTTTGGTGTCGACATTGCCACTCTACAAAAAAACAGATTAGCCGATACAAGCTCTATTCGAGAGACTAACTACACCTTCTGTTGGCATGGAAAGAGTGCTGAAGATCGCTGTGAGCATGGTGTAGGCTTCGGAGCAAGCAACCGGCTGACAGTCAATCGAACCACCAGTAGCAACCTTGGTGTGCCTCATCTCCCTGAGGTTATCATCCAATGGAGGCACAGTCAATATCATATATGTCTACGCATTAACTCTGATTGCCAGTATCTCAGATAAAGAGCATTTCTGTGACTCCCTAGGTGACATTTGGGGGAACACCCAAATGGTGAGAGGCTATTAATTTTGGATGACTTCCAACGCATCTATTGGGGCAGACAGCGATTCATGGCCAGCATGCCTCAGTCGTCATGGACAGGCAAGATCAACAATAACGGACAACGCCTTCTTGAGCATTGTGTCCTGAATGAACTCTGCATCACCAACACCTTCTTCCAGGGCAAACATAGGGCGGCGCAGTGGTTAGCACTGCAGCCTCACAGCTTCAGCAACCCAGGTTCAGTTCTGGGTACTGCCTGTGCGGAGTTTGCAAGTTCTCTCTGTGACCGCGTGGGTTTCCACCGGGTGCTCTGGTTTCCTCCCACAGCCAAAGACTTGCAGGTTGATAGGTAAATTGGCCATTGTAAATTGCCCCTAGTGTAGGTAGGTGGTAGGAGAATTGAGGGAAGGTGGGGATGTGGTAGGGAATATGGGATTAAATGTAGGATTAGTATAAATGGGTTGTTGTTGGTCAGCACAGACTCGGTGGGCCGAAGGGCCTGTTTCAGTGCTGTATCTCTCTATGACTTTATGACATCACCACAAGGTATCATGGCGTCACCCAAGGTCTGGACGTTGGCACCAACTAGACTTAGTCATCTTGAGGAGGCGCGATCTGTCCAGTGTTGTTCATACCAGCCCCTACCATAGCGCAGCTTACGATACTGTCCACTCTCTTACCAGCAGCAGAGTGAAGATGCACCCCGAAAGTGCCACAGCTCCACACGCGACGGCTGGTCATGCATCAACATCCCTTGCATAAGCAATGATGCCAAATACCAGCACTTTGCACTGTGGCTAGAATGCTTGCTACCCACCAAAACCTTAATGGGAAGCACAGATGCTGTCATTGATGAAGCTTAGATGTCAGTAAGCTCAATCATCTATGAAGCAGCAGAAGCATCAATTGGTAAAGGTGGAACCCGCTATAAGGACTGGTTTCAGACCTCCTCAGCTATGATGATATATCTTGGTACAAAAAAGAAAACCTACCTGATGTACTACATAAACCCAACAGTCAAGACATTGCAAGACCTGAAAAGTAGCCAAGACAGCCATACAAAAGATAGGGAAATACTGTGCAAACAAAACTGGATCAACTTATGTCAAGAGATCCAAACTACACGTGACAAAGGAAATCTGAGATATTTGCAAAGGAATCAAGTGCCATCACCAAAGTTGCTCCTCTGAAGTCGGCAGATGGTGAAGTACTTACCGACAGAAGTAAACAGATGTCCCGCTGAGCTGAACACGACTGCGAGCAGTACTCCTGTGAGTCGGACATCTCCCAGTCCGCACTGATGCTCTCCCGCAACTTCCTTTCATGGATGAGTTAGATGAAGAATCCTGATCACTGGAGCTCGAGAAGGCCATAGACCACCTCGCGAGCAGGGCACCGGGCAAGGACGGAATTCCAGCCAAACTGCTCAAGCACCTTTATGACCTTCTCCTTCTCTATTGGAAAGTAGGCTCTGTTCCACAGGAGATGCGTGATGCCAAGATCATCTCACTATACAAAAACAATGGCGACAGAGGAGACTGCAACAACTACAGGAGCATCTCGCTTCTTAGTGTCACAGGGAAGACCTTTGCTATGGTCATACTTAAAAGATTCCATTTACTTGCAGATAGAATGTACCCAGAAGCACAGTGGGGTTTCCGTGCCGGCAGATCTACTGTGATCTTCGCTGTACATAGTGACAAGAGAAGTGTAGGGAACAGAGTACACCCCTTTACTGTACTTTTGTAGATCTTGCTAAGGCAGTCGACACCGTCAGTAGAGCAGGACTCTACAGGATTTTGGAAAAAGTGGCTGTCTACTGAAGCTCATCAGTCTTATCCGCTCCTTCCATACAACATGCACTGTACAGTTTGGCTCCACTTCTGACTGCAGTTTTGGAGTGAAGAATGAAGTGAAACAGGGCTGTGTCCTAGCCTCCACTCTATTTGGTATCTCCTTCTCCATGCTTCCTGACCTTTGCCTTCCCTGCAGATGTGGAAGGAGTCTACTTTCACACTAGGTCAGATGGCAAGCTCTATAATCCATCAAGGCTGAATTGCGAAGACAAAAAACACATCATGTCCTGATCAGAGAATTCCTCTCCGCTGATATGCTCACACGGAAACACAGCTACAAAGACCCCTGGACTGTCTCTCCCATGCCTGTAACTTGGTCTCCTTGACTATAAGTGTCAAGAAAATCATGGTCATGGGACAAGGTGTTGCATCGCCACCCCTGATCACAATAAATAATATCCCACTGGAGATGGTTAGTAAATTCTGCCACCTTGGGTCCAAGGCTGTCAGACAATATGTCCCTTGATGTAGAGCTTGACACATGCATAGGGAACACAGCTACCACCTTTGGCCAACTTGCAAAATGCGCATGGGATAATGCCAAGCTGACCTTCAGGACCAAGTGGATGGTTTATAAAGCCTGTGTTCTGAGCACCTTGCTGTATGGCTGTGAAACATGGGCGACTTACAACTATCAGGAAAAGAAGCTCAATAATTTCCATCTTCACTCTCTGTGGTGCATTATGGGTATATGCTGGCAGAACAAAATCACAAATGTGGCAGTCCTCTCAAAGGCAGAGCTCCCAAATGTGTTGGCACTAATCAAACAAAGGCGGCTTCGGTGGATCGGACATGGCTGCAGGATGGAAGACGGTTGCATATCCAAGGACCTTCTGTACGGTGAGGTGGTTGGGGCCAGATGATCAGTAGGGCGCCCAAAGCTCTGCTTCAAGGATGCTTGCAAGCGTGACATGAAGGTCCTAAATGTTGAAGATCGCACCTGGGAGTCACTAGCTGACAAAAGAGGGAAATGGCGACACATCATGTGGACTGGTGTGCACTATCACGGTGATCAGTGGCTACAGCAGCTTGGCAACAGGCCCCAATGCCGAAAACAACAACTGTTTCATTTGGCAGCTGCACTTGTGGCAGTACCTGCCTCTCAAGGATTGGCCTTCACAGCCATCAGAAAAGGTACACTCAGAGAAGCCACCCCACCTAAATGGATTGTTTGCTGTTTGTCCATCATCTTTCATAGATGGATGGATGCCAACACAACTCCACAGACTCTCAGAAGGCTGCGTATCATTGAAAATTTCACGACTGAGAGCGATAGCTTTTTGTTTGCTAAGGGTATCAATGATAAATGGAGTTGAGGTACAGACCAGTGGGACAGGCTTGAGGAGCTGATTTCACTCCCAAATGGCTTAGCTCTAATTAAGATTTTTTTTGTTGTTTGTTCGTGGGATGTTAGCATCACTGACGAGGCCAGTATTTGTTGCCAGGATTTTGATCCAGCAATGATGAATGAATGAGGATATAGTTCCAAGTCAGGATGTTGGTGGCTTTGAGGGGAGCTTGCAGGTTGTGGTGTTCCCATGTGTCTGCTGCCTTTGTCTTTCTAGGAGGTAAAGGTTTTAGGTTTGGAAGGTGTTGTCATAGGAGCCTTGGCAGTGCAGCTTGTGCCTCTTCTTCTGAATCCCCCCACCACAGGAGATGGTTTCTCTCTACTAAACTATTGAATCTCTTTATCATTTTGTACACCGTGATTCGATCACCCCGCAACCCTCAAAACTGAAGCTAATACAACCCGTTCATGCAACCTGTCCTCGTAATTTAACCCTTGAGGCTCGGGTTTCATGCTGTTGATTCTGTGCCTTACACCTTCAATTTATCCTTCCTGAGGTGCCGAAAACTGTGCGAAGTATTCCAGATGGGCCCTGATCAAGGCTCTGTACAACTGCTGCATAACATCCTCCCCTTTGTATTCCAACTACCACCTTGAGATAAAGACCTACATTGCATTTAGCCCTTTTGAATGCTTTTCATATCTGTGCGCCAGCTTTCAGTGATTGTGTACATGGACACCTGAATCCCTTTGCTTCCCCACAGCTTCTCATTTCTATGCATTTAAAGCCAAATATTCCAATTTGTCATTTTTGGATACAAAGTGGATGACCTCACTCTTGTCCACATTAAACACCCATCTGCCATAGTTTTATCTAGTCACTCAATCTGTCTTGTCCCTTTGTAACCTCCTGATCCCATCCAAGCAACTTGGGGAGACAATGGCGTAGTGGTAATGTCACTGGACTAGTAATCCAGAGCCCAGGTTAAAGCTCTGGGCACATGGATTCAAATCCCACCACAACAGATGGTGAAATTTGAATTCAATTAATTCTAGTCTAATGATGACCATGAAAACATTGTTGATTGTTGTAAAAACCCATCTGGTTCACTGATGTCCTTTAGGGAAGGAAATCTGTGTCCTTATCTGGTCTGGCCGACATGTGACTTCAGACTCGCAGCAATGTGGTTAACTCTTAAAATGCCCTCTGAAATGGCCTAGCGAGCTACACCGTTCAAGGGCAATAAATGCTGGCCTAGTCAGTGATGTCCACATCCCACAAACGAATAAAAAAAAAACTTAACTGTGCCTCCCAATTTAGTGTCATCTGCAATTTTGGGTATACCGCCCCTCTATTCCTCCTCCAAAATATAAAAGCTAAGGCCCCAGTACAGAGCACTGGGAAACACCACTTGTCACATCCTGTCAATCAGAATACATTCCCTTTATTTTGGTCTGTCTCCTACCTACCAAACTGTTACCATCACACCTCACAAGGTTTCCTCCAATTCAGTGCACTGACAAGTGTATTGCCAGAGCCCTTTCTAGGTGTGACACATTCCTGCATCAGATTGATCAGCTGACCTTTAATGCGCTCGCATCAATGTTTTATGCGCTTTCCATTTTATTTGGCTGTAACTGGTTCTACCGACACTAGAAGTGAAGTTTTGTGAAAGTTGCTCCCACCTCTTAAAATAGACCATGGGAGCCAGGAAAGGAATAAAGCTGAGGAAGAGATATTCAAACTAGAGAAGGACTGTGTAAACGAAAGTAAAATTAACTTACGCTTAGGACAGAGAATGGAAGACAGGTGACCGGAGATAATTATTTATTCATTTTTAACTAAAGTAATACTTTACATGCTTAACGTTAGTAGTTCAGATTTAATGTAGAAGTAAAACTGTTGCTATTTGAGCCTTAGTTTCAGCATCACCTTGCATCAGCTGGAAGCATTCTTAGTAAATTGACCTGTTCAGGACTGTCTTTGAATGTGCTGGCAATCCAGAGGTTAAGTGTTGCGCTTGTTGGATATTGGGGAATTGATCATAGCTGTTTTAATTCTTTAGATGTCAACTTGCTCGAAATTGGGTTGAAACTTCTCAAGCTTGTTTCACTTGTTAACAATGCTGAATTTCTGATGGGAAGCTTTTCTGTTATCACTGAGCTGGATCCAAGCCCACGTCTCGGAGGGCAGTCATTAGCCTGTTGTACCATGTGCTTTGCCATGCGCATATCTCTGCTGAAGAATTTTTTGAAATGAGAATACTGAGCAGTGTGGTCCAGTTAACAGCTATAATGAAGTGGCCAGAAGAGTGTGTTGCCCTGGGGCCTGAGTTCAGATTCATTCTGTATGAAAGCACCATGAAACTGCTAACTGGGCCCTAACCAACTGGCATGAGAATCTAAGCAACATACTGCTGCCAGGGCATGTGCTCTTCAGCTTTGTAAATGATGCATGTTGTTGGGACAGAAATTGGTGAGCTGGTAAATTTCACCTATTCTCCACATTTACCAAGAGAAAATGGCCCTCTCTGCCTGGCACTGAAAGCAATAGGAAACAATGCAGAGCACTGCAGATGATTCTCTTGGATAAATTGTTTTGTTTTCTGTTTTTTTTTTGTTGTAAAGCAGTGACACTACTTCAATTTAAAACAATTCTGTTACTCGCCCATTCCAGCCCAAACAAACTTTCCAAAAAGTATTGTTCATGGTCGATTGTTCAACAAAATTTGTGTTGGCTTGATTGATTAGTGGCCTGGACAGTTCTGATGTGTTTGAAATCAAGCCTGTCGCTAATTGGGCTGTTTCAGCATATGTTTGGGGTAGCACCACATCAAGGCGCAGGTATTTAAAATTATGTAATGAGTTGGGAGGAGGAATAGATTCTGCTGTTGATAAAAATGAAATTGAAGCTATTCAGTACATGCTTCAGTTATTAAAATAATCATAGTTGAGCTGAAATTAAAACATTCTGTTCTTTAGAATTGAGTAGTAGTAAAATTGATTTTGAACAGTTAATGGGTTTGACACTGTGTGTGTTGAGTTTAATACACCCCATTCGAATTACATGATTTATGGCTGTAGCTTTGGTTCGTGACTCCATCTTACTGATAGTCAACTCCCTTGCGTGGCCTGAGTTGGCAGCTCGTGCAAGCCAGTTCCACTGCTGATGTGCTGAGTGCTCATTTCAACATATAAGAAATAAATGGTATGCTGAAGCATGCATTTCTTTGTAACTGATTTTTTAAAATGAATTAATAGTGTGGCTTCTTGTTCATTTGTTTTTAAACCCCTTTTCGGACTTGTGTAAAATTCCAGATGCACCATAAACCTCTTACAGGTCAGCTAGTTCATTAGATAATGCTTCAAAAACCACAGCATAATGACATTACAAGCTGTTCACTAACATTTTCCAGTTCTGCACCACAAGTATCCTCCGTTCATGTCTTCAGTTTGGAATTTGAATTTAGTACTTCCTGCGTGGAGCTGTACAGGATGCAAAATCGAAGGCTTGAAAGAGTTAGCTACAGCTTTCATTAAAAGCCACTGCTGTAAGTTCTGGATTTACTTAGTCAAGTCTTTGAAGGATCAAGTGTTCTTAACAGTGACAGTTTTGTGACTTGACTTAGGAAGTCCCAGCAGATGATTGGATGCTGCAGCCTGAACTGAGAATATTGTATCTTACTTTCCACTCCATAAATGTCTAAGAATGACTAAACTTAAGGGTGTAAGTTTTATTGAGGTTCTTACTGTGAAGGGCAATTCATTCAATACTGTCATGTGCTAATACTTAAGCTGATCTTTTGTTTGGAGTGGTCTTTAAATCCCTTTAACATAAAATGTACAGAATATTGTGCTGCCTAAAACAGAAAAGGTTTCAGTTTCATGGAACACAAGGCTGAGAAAAGGCCATTTGGCATATGGAAACTCATCTTCATTGTACCCCAGTTCCCCCATTACAGCAACCAACTGTTGGGTACATATAGAATGTCCTTGTCACACTGTGCTGCCTGATAAATTAATGGTGTTCTCGAACAAAGTTTGTTCACATTTTTTTTTAAATTTTCACTTATTTAAATATATCTTTATACTTTCCTGGTCCTCTGGAGTTTAGAAGAATGAGACGTGATCTCATTTAAACATGCAAAATTCTGATGGGGCTTGACAGGGTAGACACTGTATCTCCTGGCTGAGGAATCTAGATCATGGGGGCACACTCTCAGGTTAAGGGGCTGATAATTTAGGACTGACGAGAAATTTCTTCACTCAAAGGGTTATGAATCTTTGGAATTCTCTACCCCAGAGGTTTGTGGATGCTCCATCATTGAAGGCTGAGCCATATTTAAGGTTGAGATAGATTGATTTTTAGTCTCAGGGAATCTTAGGAATATGGGGAGCGGGCGGGAATGTGGAGTTGAGGTAGAAGATCAGCCGTGATCGTATTGAATGGTGGAGCAGGCTCCAGGGGCCGTATAGTCTATTCTGGCTCCTATTTCTTACGTTATGTATGTTGATTTTAACGGTAATGTGCGATTATCTGTATTTAATATTTTGTATGGCTTCATGGCGTTGCAGCTTAACTGCCTTCTTTCTACAGCACGGTTCTTGAGTGTCTCTTAACTTCCTTCGCAGATTCCCACCCTTATACTTGTTGCTGTTTCCTCTGTCTCTATTGAGTGCTGTGACATGGTGACTAGGATTATATACACTATTCCCAAATGTGCTTTGTCCAGTGCATTATAAAGCCTCAGTGTAATTCCTGAAGGATAGCACTCTACTGTTCTGACTGCATATCCTGGAGTTTGATTTGTTTTTAATTACTTTGTCACGAGATACTGCAAGTGTTAAGTCTACTGCCCCTCCCAGCTCCCTTTCAAAACCTTCCTACACCAGTTCAGTTGTACTTATATACTGATGTATGTTTTTGATCACTCTGCAGTGTTTCATACTTGTGTTAAATTATGTTTGCCATTTGCCTCATCGGTTATGTTCCTGATAGAAACCCTTTTCCAGATTTTGCTGCATCTTCTGCCACTGCTGCTCTTCCTATTTGTGTTGTCAGCAAATTTGACTAACTTAACATTTACTTTTAATATTTAGCAAACCATGTTTGACTGTAAACACCTCCAGTCTAACTTTACAGTTCTTGTATATATGTGTTACCGCTTTCCTATTTTTCGTCAATGTATCCAGTTCCCTATTCTTTCTCTGACTTTTGTTTTCATTAGAAGCCTTTCATATGGACCTTAACTTACTGAGACTCCAAGTGCACTATTTCTTGGTAGAATACCCTACCGTAATTGTATTGTTTAAGAAGTCAGGGATGCACACCTTCCAAATCCATCTTGGCTGTTAAATTTATTTACACAAATATTCCTAATTGTCAGAATAGTTTCTATTGTTTTGCCTGTTAATAGTCTAATCACCCGGATCAGATTTGTTGCCCTATTCAAATATGCTGCTGCATTGACTTGCTTCCAATTCTGCAGAAACCTGCCTATGTCCAATGATTTTGCTGTGACAATAGTAGGTACCCTCCATAATCTGCTACCGATCACTAAAATAGCTATTAATCTTAAATTGCCCGAACTTAATAACCACCTGTTTCTTGTTGACTAGCTGGAAGATGATGCTTTCCAGTTTTTCTTGGAATACATCAAGGCTGCTCTGGTACAAACCTCCTTGTGGGCAAAACTCATCTTGTTGATTCCTAGCCATCCTGAGAGCTAGACCAAATTTCCCTTAAAGGACATTGTGCTCAAAATGACCATAAACTGAGTGTAGTTCTCGGTAGAGGCAGCATTCACAGCATAATAACAGGGCACCTCTTATGCAATGTGCATACAAGCATATTAGTAACTGATCACTATCATTTTCCTGTTGCACAAGAATGTCACATACTCCATTTTCCAGTAATATCCAGCATATTGTCCAGTTCATTGTGGCTGCGTAGTGCAGAGCAGAAAGTGAATGACCATGTTGTGACAAAACACAGGTTGCAAAAGGAAATAAATAATAGTTTGGAACTGGGAGGGAGGGAGGAAATGAGTAATATGACAGGCAAGTGCTTTGAATGCTGTAGCACAGTCTTTAATCAGATGACTGGATGAAGCAGAAGGACTTGATGCCATTCTAAGGTACCAATACATTACGACTTTGTCAAAATCCCAGATAACTATTGAATCTTGTACAGTTGCTATCTACCGTCACACCCATTAACTGCTTGGTGCAGATCTAAACTAAAGGAAATAATTTGAGCATCCGAACCAATGCAGTGTAGAGAAATCTTTTTTCTCTCTCTCTTTTTTCCCCGCTGACCTTTCCTTGCAAAGAAGCACATTTGCAAGAAATCAACATGCAGTAAGCAGGGATTGGGATAAAATGTATTCATCAACTTCAGCTCGTGGGATGATAGTCACATGCTGAACAGGTGGTCCTCATTTCCCTTTTCATGTTTAGAAGATATTTATAAATTACACACTGGGATGCACATGGACCAAACTCCTTACAGTGTAGAGATTCTAAAACAAATAATAGAATGATGATAGCTATTTTATGTATGGTAACCAGTTGTGCTCATCCGGTTGTTCTCGTTAAAGGGTAATTAGGTGCCCCAAGCTGCTTGGATGTTTGAAGTTAAGTCCTTATATAATTGTGCTTTAGCTAAGGAGCTGTGCCACAAGGTTGAAGTAAGTTGACTTTGAACTTTAATGTGTGCTCTCGAGTTATTGCACTGAATGCCTGGCTGTGTGCTGTAGTTAATATAACATATAACTTATTCACAATTGGTGGCTAGTCAATTAGCATTAAGTTAAGGAAAATGTAATTTCCTATAGTGCTGTTAATAGAAAGATTTTTTGAATAAATAAGCCTGGTTGAATGCTTCAAGTTGAAACTTAATTGGGTCAATCTTTCAAGTGGATCAGAAGTTTAAACAAATAAATAGGGTCTTTGAATAAATCTGTACTTGGGCAAGTGTTCATAAGGCTGTTGAGAATGAGGGCTAAAATTGCATGGCCCTGTTATATTTTATTATCTCCTCTGCTAGTACTTGCCAGTGCATATACTGAAACCAGGATGAATGGAGTTTATTTGCACCTTTGCAATGATGCCAAGCTGGGCTAGGCTTCTTGCCTAGTTTAGTTTTACTTTGCCATTATCCTAAATTAGGAAGTTCAAACTTTTTTTTGTTGGCAAATTTAGTATATTAAAAATCTAATTTTATTGTGTGTTTTTCACAGTTGTGGCTCTTGCGCATCCTCAGTTTTAAACACTTCACAATTGGTAGCTGTGCCTTCAGCTGCCTGGGTTCTAAGTTCAGGAATTCTCTCCTTAAACCTCTCCACCCCTTTCCATCCTTTAAGATGCTCCTTAAAACCTACCCCAGTGACCAAGCAATATTGCTTTATAGGCTTGGTTTCAAATTTTGTTTGAGCTGAAGGAGGAGAGGTTTTATGAAAACATGAAATAGAGAAGAACGTCTGAAATAGGTTTATATTCGAACTTGTTACCACAATCACACTGCCCAAAAGTATGACCTCAGTCGTGTTGTGTCAGGTCTCCAGAGAAAAATAATGATTGACTCAGATGACCACTTAGCTATCTATTCAAAAAACATATCAATCCAAAATAGCAAACAACATACAAAAAGCAAAAAATTATTGAATTCATTAGGAATTGGGTGGGAAAACTCTCTACTGGCTGGTTGGAGTCACACCTCGCATAAAAGTTGATGGTTGTGGTTGTTGGAGGCCAGTCACGTCAGTCGCAGGATGTTGCTGCAGGGGTTCCTCAGGATAGTGTCCGAGACCCAATCATCTTCAGCAGCTTCATCAATGACCTTCCCTCCATCATAAGCACAGAAGTGGAGATGTTCGCTGACTGCACGCTGTTCCGTTCCATTTGCAACTCCTCAGATAATGAAGCAATCCTTGCCTGCATACAGCAAGACTTGGACAACATTAAGGCTCGGTAAGTGGCAAGTAACATTCACGTCACACGTGCCAGGCAATGACCATCTCTAACAAGGAAGTATAACCACTTCCGCTTGTCATTCAATGGCATTGCCATTGTCAGATCCTCCACCATCAACATCCTTGGGATCAACATTGACCAGAAATGTAATTGACCCAGCCGCACAAATACTGTGGCTACAAGAGCAGGCCAGACTCTTGAGTGGAGAAAAATAAATTATAGATCATTGCATTTGTCAATACAAATTGAGAAAAATATTGTCTATTGGTGCATTCTATCAAAGATTTTCTGGTCTTTTGTGAATAGTGATAATATTGGCCATTTATGTTTCGATTGCTCACGTGAAGCCCTGTATCGATCGGACTTTCCGGCTGGAGGTCTGAATTTGAGTACTACTATGAATGTGGGGAATTTTTAGCCAAGTTGGGCAAATTTTGTATGGGAGAGGCACATAACGGGAGTTGTTTGCTCTGCTCCTGCAATAACCAGAGAATGCCAAGAGAACTGGGCCAGAAATTTGCAAGTAACTAAGGCATCTGAAGCAAAATGTTAGATAAATAAAATTGCAAACAGCTGTTATCCATGTGTAGCTGTCAGTCACAGTAACGTCAGCAAAATATTTTTTGCAGCAGTAAATTTACAGTGTGGCAGCATTGGGTAAATTGCTGTCGCATTTAGGCTGCAGCTTTAATCATTGTAAAAGTGGAACTGCACTTCAGGTTGCAGATTACTCATGAGCAATAACACAATAGATACATGCACACCATACATACACAGAAAAGTTGCTAATTTGAACCCTGATCTCAACCAGGGCAGCTAAGGGATTATTTCAGTTGAGCGTGGTGCTTCCTGGCTGGGGAGGGGAAAGCTGTCAGTGATTCATCATGTATCTCCCCCACCCCTGCATTGTCTTCTCAATTTATCATTTAAATGCAATATGCTCTATAAAAGCTTGTGCAGAAATTGCCAATTGACTAAACTCATCCTGACCCCATCAGGATGAGTTTAGTCAATTGGCAATTTCTGCACAAGCTTTTATAGAGCATATTGCATTTAAATGATAAATTGAGAAGACAATTATGCAGTTGGCTGGCCTTGTATAGAAGCAGTCAAAGATGCAGCAAAAGCTTTAAAACATGCAATGTAAGGAAAAAAAGCAGTAGCTGACAACACCAATGAGGACTTGAGAAAAATAAATTATACATCATTGCATTTGTCAGTACAAATTGAGGAGAAAAATTTTGTCTATTGGTGCATTCTATCAAAGATTTTTTTATGATCTTTTGTGAATAAGGAAGTATGGTCAACATAAAATGTGCCAACACAAATATGGGATAACATTAAGACTTCAGTAATTTTGTAGAATGTGTAATTGTATAAGAAGAAAAACCAGAATAAAAATGGTCTGTGATGGTTACAATAATTCTTTAACCAAACAGATTTGACCTCTTTATTCTCCATGGGGGAATATGATATAAAAAAAATTGGAATCCTAATTTTTCCCAGGATGCTTCACCGCTTCCTCACATCCTGGTTTTTCACAACAAATTTGAAAGATAAAATGGTACGCGTTGTCTTTTAAAAAAAAAACGCGTTAACAAGTGTACAATGCTTATCGATATGCTTGTGCTCCTGCCCAGGTTTGCCTCGACAATAAATGATTCATCTCTTCAGTTGAAAACACATTTCTGCATGTTATGAGCCTGTTTACTCTGTAGCCATGCACACTGTACGATTGCGCACATTTAGTTATTTTGCAGAACTGGCTGGAGTTCAGCAGACTGCCAGCCAAATCATACTTTCATTGTTAACCCAAATGTGGTGCAATAATGAAAAACAGGCCATTATGTTTTGATTTGGGAAAATTTAGTGTCGATTTGGGCTGATTTGAAATGGCATCAGTCTGTAATTCATCTTGATGTTTGTGATTATATGCATGCACATGTACGGAATGAGTGGATGGGGAGCTCACTCCAGTTCCCATCAGCATGCATCCACTACAGGATAATAGTCACTTCCAAAAACTGTTATTAGTGCGCTGTTCTTGGTTCCTATGAAATATTCTACTCTTTTGTACACCGCCCTTTTACTCTCAAGATCACAGGACACTATTCCTGTAATATCCTTCAATACTAAATGATTGCTAAATGGATGTGTTTTCAATTATTACCTTTTGTAAAAAAAACTTTTTTTTCTATCTGAATAGAGATGGACGAATGCTGTTCGATTATCTAGCGGAAAAGCATGGGGTAAGTGGGCATTCGTTGATTATCGTGAATATTTAATGACGAATGCAGCACAATATTGTAGTTCAGTTGCTGTGAAGTGATTCATGAGTAATTGTTGAAACCTGATGAAAAATGGTTGTTTTCAAACATTACATCCCATGGTATAATTTACTGCAAACTGAATCTTTTTTGGCTATTCTCCAATAATAAAGGTAGTATCTTAATTTTTAAAGTATTTCTTCCCTGTAGCTTATTTTTATCATTTTGTTTTGAAGTTTCGTCAAGAATATTTGGACACGTTGTACCGATATGCTAAATTCCAGTATGAATGTGGCAATTATTCGGGTGCAGCAGAATACCTCTACTTTTTCAGAGTTCTGGTGAGTACCATTTCCTACAAGTAAATGAAGCTTGGTGCTTGACTGTCTAGAAGTTCTGATCTAGTTGGTGTTGTTTTCCAAAATTAACGGTAATACAGTTTTTGCTGCTTATAGCGGTTGCATTCGTGTGAACTTGATTTGCCTGCGATACGTGATGGCTGGTAATAAACTGGGAGTGAGAGTACAGTTTAAATCTTTGCAGACAGGAGCAGGATTCATACATTGAGTAATACTTTCCTTTGGCATTGACTCCGAGTTACATCATAGATAAGAAAAGGGTAACAATCTTGCCTAGAATTTATAGCACCATTTGGCCCAATGGCTGCACATGAGTCTCCTCCCATCATTCTGCATTTATTCCTATCGAAATATAGGGGATAGTGGTGGGGTAATGGAAATGTCACTAGACTTGCAATGCAGAGACCCAGGATAATTCTCTAGGGACATGGGTTCAAATCCCATCATGGCAGCTGATGGAATTTAAATTCAGTTAATAAATCTGGAATTAAAAAGCCAGTCGCAGTGATGGTGACCAAGAAATTGTCATAAAAACCCATCTGGTAGGAAAGCTGCTGTCCTAACCTGGTTTGGCCTTCATGTGACTCCAGATCCACAGGAATCTCGTTGATTCTTAAATGCCCTCTGAAATGGCCTAGCAAGCCACTCAGTTGTAGCAAACCATTAGAGAAAAGGCTAAAAGGATATCGATATCGACCTAGGCACGGGAAACGACAACGGCAAACCCAGCCTTGTCGACCCTGCAAAGTCCTCCTTATGAACATAGATCACAGAGTTTTACAGCACAGAAACAGGCCCTTCGGCCCAATTCGCCTTTGCCGTCCATTAAGCACCCATCCAATCTAATCCCATTTTCCCACACTTGGCCCGTAGCCCTGTATGCTATGGCGTTTCAAGTGCTCATCTAAACACTTCTTAAATGTTGTGAGGGTTCCTGCTTCTACCACCCCTCCAGGCAGTGTGTTCCAGGTTCCAACCACACTCTGTTGAAAACATTTTTCCTCAACTCCCCTCTAAACCTCCTGCCCCTTACCTTAAATCTATGCACCCTGGTTATTGACCCCTCCGCTAAGGGTAAAAGTTTCTTCCTATCTAACCTATCAATGCCCCTCATAATTTTGTATACCTCAATCCGGTCCCCCCTCTGCCTTTTCCATTCCAAGGAAAACAACACCAGCCTATCTAGTCTCTCTTCATAACTGAAATACTCCAGCACAGGCAACATCATGGTGAATCTCCTCTGCACCCTCACATCCTTCCTATAGTGTGGTGCCCAGAATTGTACACAGTACTCCAGCTGTGGCCTAACCAGCATTTTCTACAGCTCTAACAAAACCTCGCTGCTCTTATATTCTATGTCTCGGCTAATAAAGGCAAGTATCCCATTTGCCTTCCTAACCACCTTATCTTCCTGTGCTGCTACCTTCAGTGATCTATGGACAAGCACCCCAAGTTCCCTCTGACCCTCTGTACTCCCTAGGGTCCTACCATCCATTGTATATTCCCTGGCCTTGATAGTCCTCCCAAAGTGCATCACCTCACACTTCTCAGGATTAAATTCCATCTGCCACTGCTCCGCCCATCTTAACAGCCCATCTATATCGTCCTGTAATCTAAGGCTTTCCTCCTCACTATTTACGACACCACCAATTTTCGTGTCGTCTGCGAACTTACTGATCATACCTCCTATAATCACGTCTAAGTCATTAATGTACACTACAAACAGTAAGGGTCCCAGCACCGAACCCTGCGGTACACCACTGGTCACAGGCCTCCATTCGCAAAAACAACCCTCGACCATCCCCCTCTGCCTCCTTCCACTAATCCAATTTTGAATCCAATTTGCCAAATTACCCTGGATCCCATGGGCTCTTATCTTGTTAATCAATCTCCCATGTGGGACCTTATCAAAAGCCTTACTGAAGTCCATGTAGACTATATCAACTGCTTTACCCTCATCTGGGGGCTTGTGCCAAAATTGGGAGAGCTGTCCCACAGACTAATCAAGCAACAGCCTGACATAGTCAGACTCATGGAATGTCCCGGACACCATCATCACCATTCGTGGTTATGTTCTGTCGCACTGACAGGATAGACCTAGCAGAGGTGGCGGCACAGTGGTATACGGAAGGGAGTTGCCCTGGAAATCTTCAACATTGATGCTACAGCCCATGAAGTCTCATGGCATCAGGCCAAACATTGGCAAGGAAACCTCCTGCTGATTACCACTTACCACTCACTCCCCCCCCCCACTTCAGCTGTTGTTTCAGTACTCTTCCATGTTGAACACCACTTAGAGGAAGCACTAAGGGTGGCAAGGGCACAGAATGTATCCTGGGTGGGGGACTTCAGTGTCCATCACCAAGAGTGGCTCGAAAGCCACACTACTGACTGAGCTGGCGGAGTTCTAAAGGACAGAGCTGCTAGACTGGGTCTGCGGCAGGTGGTGAGGGAGCTAACAAGAAGGAAAAATCCTTCTTGACTTTGTCCTCACCAATCTATCTGTTGCAGACGCATCTATCCCTGACAGCGTTGGTCGGAGCAATGACTGCACAGTCCTTATGGAGACTAATTCCCATCTTCACATTGAGGATATCCTCCATCGTGTTGTATGGCAATAACTCTGCTAAATGGGCTAGATTTCAAACAGATCTAGCAACTCAAAGCTGGGCATCGATGAGGCGCTGTGGACCATCAGCAGCACAATTGTATTCAATCGCATCTGCAACCTGATGGCCGCGCATATCCCCCACTCTACCATTACCATCAAGCCGAGGGATCAACCCTGGTTCAATGAATCCTGGAACTCCCTTCCTAACAGCACTGTGGGTGTATCTACACCCCTATGACTGCAGGAGTTCAAGAAGGCAGCTCACCACTACCACCTCAAGGGCAATGAGGAATGGTGAATAAATGCTGCCTAGCCAACGACGCCCACATCCCCCAAACAAATTAAAAAAAATACTTTTCACCTTAAGTATTCCATGCGGTAGACTGTTTCACATTCCTAACAATCTGAGTAAAGAACTTTCTCCTGAATTCCTTGTTGTGTTTATTCATGGCTGTCTTATTTATGGTCCTTGCTTTGTTCTCCCCCACAATTTGATCAGATTTTGACAGGTTTTACATGATATTGGAAAATTCTGCTAAACCTAGACGTGAGCATGGACCTTGAGTTCCACTGCAGCAACTTCCTACAAGTGTTTAGCAGCTGACACAATGTTATCTAAATTGTATGGCTAGCCCACTGCAGATGCCTTTGATCCTGGGGCCAAGACATTGTTCATGACCCTGGAAACTTATGCACTTCGTAAGACTGCAACAGGAATGTTGTAGATCAAGACTGCAAGGTGCGAACTGGTGAGTAAGCACAGCTGTTTCTGCCTGAAATAAGTGGGAGCATTGGAGACTCTGACAAGAAACTTGTCAAGAAACAAGGAAGTTGATGATAATGCTAATAGCTCATGGTTATCACTCTCTAGTCAATGTAAGTGACTGTCGAACCAACTGGGGAACAGGCTAGTTTAGATCTAGTGTCATGTGACGAGGTTAATTAATAATCTCATAGTAAAAGAACTTCTAGGGAAGAGTGATCATATAGAATTTCGTGTTACGTTTGAGCGTCATGTAGTTAATTTTGAAACTAGTGATTTAAATTTATACAAAGCTATTTGGCTCAAATAGTTGGGAAATTAGAACATGGCGGAAATTGTGGGGAACCAAGGATCTGATCAGAATGATGAATTTAACAATTATTAGTAAAGAAATAGTACTGGAGTTTGGGGTAATATATCAGCATGGTGAGATGATTGGTTGAAGGGCAGAATGCAGCACAGGAGTAAATGGGTCATTTTCGTGTTGGTAGCCTCTAACTAGTGGAGTGCAGTAGGGGTCAGTGCTTGGGCTTCAGCTATTTACAGTCTTATCAATAACATAAATGAAGGGACCAAGTATAATGCATCCTGGATTGCTGAAAATACACAACTAGGTGGGAAAGTAAGTTGTGAGGAGGGGTATAGAGCAGTTAAGTGATTGAACAAGAAGGTGGCAGATAGAATATAATGTGGGGAAAAATGAAATTATCCACTTTGGTAGTAAGAATGAAAAAGCAGAATATTTTTTAAAAGGCGAGAGACAAGCAAATGTTGGTGTGCAGAGGGATTTGGGGTCCTTGTACATGAATAATAAAGTTCATGTAGTTACTGCAAGCAATTAGGAAGGCAAATGGCATGTTAGCCTTTATTTGCAAGGTGGTTCATCGAATGGTTACAGCCCAAAAGGAGACCATTTGACCCATCATGCCTATGCCAGCCCTCTGCAAGACCAACTCAGCTAGTCCCACATCCCTGCCCTTTCCCTGTATCCCTGCAAATTTTTTCTCTTCAGATAACTGCCCAATTCCCTTTTAGAGTTTAAGAGTAAGGAAGTCTTTCTGTAATTGTATAGAGCTTTTGGTGAGACCACACCTGGAGTACTATGTAGAGCTTTGGTTTCTTTACCTAAGGAAAAATATGTTTGCTTTGGTGAGGGTGCAACGAAGGTTCACTGGATTGATTCTTGAGATGAGGGGAGTATCGTATGTGGAGAGATTGAGTACAATAGGCCTATATCCTCAAATTTAGAAGGAGAGGTGATCTTATTAAAACATCTATGATTCTGAGTGAGTGTGACAGGTAAATGCTGAGAGAACAGGCGGACATAGTCTCAGGATAAGGGTGTGATCATTTAGGTCTGAGCTGAAAAGTTTCTTCACTCCGGGTTGTGAATCATTGGAATTCTTTACCCCGGAGGGCTGTGGATTCTCAGTAATGAGTATATTCAAGACTCAGATTGCTAGATTTTTGGGCACTAAAGGAATCATGGGTTATGGGGGGGAATTGCGTCAGAAAGTGGAGTTGATGTAGACGATCAGTCAGGATCTGTTGAATGACAGAGCAGAGATGAGGGGCCCTGTGGCTTACTGCTATTTCTTAAGTCCCTTTTAAACGTGGATGTTTGAAGTGGTAGGGACTGTGTTGTAATGTACATTCCCAGCCTACCTGCATGAGGCTTGGAAAACTGTACTGTCCTTTTTACTTGGTCTTTACAGTCTATTTTTTGAGAGCATGAAAGGAAGCTAGTCATTTAAGCACTGCTAAAGATTTGCCATTTGAGCAACCACATACTTGGAAAGTTGTACTTGCAATATAAGCAGTCTGTTCAAGTTTGGCTTCTATTCTTTGTGGTTACTCCAACTAATACCCAGAATGTTTACTGATGCTACTGTGCATACAGAAAATACATATTTGTTGCCTTGAATTGCAAGCTCTGCAATCTCTAGTAATCGTCAGAGGACAAGAACAGAATTTAGCAGTAGTCTTGTACTTTGGGAATGACATAGCTCATGTCTTTTAACATAAGAAATAGGAGCAGGAGTAGACCATACAGCCCCTCGAGCCTGCTCCACCATTCATTACGATCATGGCTGATCTTCTGCCTTAACTCCACTTTCCCATATATCCTTTGATTCCTCAAGAGACCAAAAATCTGTTTAGCTCAGCCTTAAATATACTCAATGATGGAGCATTCACAACCCTCTGGGGTAGAGAATTCCAAAGATTCACAACCCTTTGCTAGGATGTACATGAAGAAATTCAATATTGCTGAAATTGCAACTGCGTTGGTGTAATTAAAAGTGTTTTATATAAATTAACAATTGATCTGCAGTGTTCCACTTTATGTAATTGCGGTCGGGACCTTAGAATTGTGTGGGCTAACCATGTTAAAGGAATAATATTTGAAAAGTGGTCATTCAGGAAATGAAAAGTGTTTAATTCTATGGCAATTAGTGCAGCTTTTCAGCAGAATATTGAAGGTTTTGACCTGATTGTATTCCTTAACCTAAATGTTGTATTTAGATTGAAGAAAGAGGTGCTCCTGAGGAAATGGGGGTATGAGAGCTAAAGCAAGGTGAAGAACACAGACAGAAGGAAGTTCCAGGAAAATCTGGAGGGAAGTAAGAGTTAATGTCAGGAGGAGAGGCTGGCGTAGTGACTCAGAAAATGTTTTCATGTTGTCCGTCAGCTGTGGCTTAGTTGGTGGTGCACTCTCGTGGACTTGAGCACAGAAATCAAGGCTGACACTCCAGTGCAGTACTGAGGGAGTGCTGCACTGTCAGAGGTGCCGTCTTTCAGATGAGATGTTAAAACGAGGTCCTGTCTGCCCCCTCAGGTGGATGTAAAAGATCCCATGGCACTATTTTGACGAGCAGGGGAGTTAACCCCTTGTCTTGACCAATATTTATCTCTCAACCAACATCCCAAAAACAGATTATCTGTTCATGATTACATTGCTGTTTGTGGGAGCTTACTGTGTGCAAATTAAATTGGCTGCCATGTTTCCTTCATTACAATAGTGACTACACTTCAAAAGTACTTCATTGGCTGTAAGGCGCTTTGGGGTGTCCAGTGGTCATGAAAGGCACTGCATAAATGCAAGTTTATTTTTTGTGTTTGTTTCCATGTTGATGAGAGACAGCAGCAGGATTCCGTTAGTGTGTGTAATGGCTGTAGCTTGGGGCTAGTGTGCAGCGGGTGTAAGTGGGACGGGGGAGGGGCTTGCATAGTAAGAAATAAAGGCTGCAAACAATCCACCAGTAGCAAAGTGATGCTCCTGGAATAAACAGTAATAACTTTCCACATCAAGCATAAAGTCAGCATAAATGGTAAATGCAGTCAGAAGTCTCGATACTTGATAGGACACTTGAGAATAATATAATTTGAACTAGCTTGAAATATGTTTGAGGATTTAAAAATTGATTTCTAACTTGAATTTCTGCATCAAACTATGACTTGAGCTGCCTTTTGTGGGCAAAGTAAATTTAGAAGGAGGTATAAAATCTTTATTCCACAATGCAAATAACTTTTGTAGTCTCTGTTGAGACCACATTATAGATGAATGAAAGTGTAAATATCAACTTCTGTTACCCCTAACCGTGAATTTATTGATGTTGGTCAGTTAGTGAGTCTGTTACTTTCTAATGGCTCAAGTAAATGTTGAAAACCGCGACCTATGCAATTTTTATACACGCAGCCACTGAAGATCAGTCATTGCATCAGTTCACCTGTTGTAGAACGATTTGACCTACATTCCCCTGTGTTTAATTGCTATGAAATGGCAAGTATGTGATAAATAAAATCTTTTTGCAAGTAAGCTACTTGCATGCATTTCCTTTGCGTTGCTATATTTTTCAAGAAAACCTAACAGTGCAAAGCAGCTTTACCCAGCGCTCTGCCTTGGTGTCTGAGTTCAGAAAGATAAATGCATGAATCTTGGGTCAAATGTGAGCAGCCATTGTTTCCATTTTTATTGATCGATTTGTGTCTGTTCCCACCAACCTGCATCTGTGGGTGTTGTGCAGCTTGCTGCTATATTTAAAGTTACTGTGCTGAACTAATCATTTACTAATTCACTGCGGGTAAGGCAATATCAGTAATTTAAAAAACAAATACACAGATGAGCAGATAAGAATTCCATTTGTTGAAACCAAATGCCATTGTAACAATGCCATGTGGTGGATTACAGCTATTAATCAAGAAAAGGTAAAAACATTTTGTAAAAGTTTTGTTTCTGATTGTGCTAAATTACTGTCATACCATGAGCAGGTTGAAACCTACAGTACCTAAACTCATTCTAGTAAGCTGGCTAACAGTTGATCAGCTTTTTACTGATCAACCAGAATTACCTTGCAACTCCCAAGTTATAATCATCCACATATCAGCAGTCGTTTAATTGGTTTGCTTCACCAGTTATGTAAGGGAACAATTTTAGTAGCTTGAGATAATTGCATTTAATGCATTTCCTTTCCATTTCAACAGGTTCCTTCTACTGACCGGAATGCCCTGAGTTCACTCTGGGGGAAACTAGCATCAGAGATTTTGATGCAGAACTGGGAAGCTGCTATGGAGGATCTAACACGACTCAAAGAAACCATTGATAACAATGTAAGCATCTTTCACATATTGCATACAGTCTCCCAAAGGTTAAATTTAGTCAACTTGTGGTAAAGTGAGCATTTCCACATTTCAGAAGAGTACATCAATATGCTTTGTAACTTCAGTGTGTTTGGTATAAGTGGAGGATTGAAGTAGATGTAACCTGCACATTAAAAGCTTATTTCATTTTTTTCCTCAGTCTGTTAGTTCTCCTCTCCAGTCTCTTCAGCAGAGGACATGGTTAATCCACTGGTCACTGTTTGTATTCTTCAACCATCCTAAAGGCAGAGACAACATCATTGACCTCTTCCTTTATCAGCCGCAGTGAGTACCCCACATACAGTGTTTTTCACTTGTTAAACTTTGAACACAATGGATTTTAACCGTCGAGCAACTAGAAAAATTATGGAATCAAGGCTAAAAATCATGTGATTTCCTACCTTGTGATGAGCATGCTCTCTAGTTTTCCATTGCAGCTTGTTGCTTTTTCACCCAAGGACTGAAAGACTGTTGGGTTAGCCAAACTGTTTGCCATATGACCATGAATTTTCTGTAAGATTGTATTGAAGTCCAAGAAGGAGTGGTTAAATACCAAGTACTATGCTAATCATAGTCATAGTAGTTTATGCTTGCCCCATGTACAATTTGGGGGCTTGCTGAAAAGTGAAGATTTGAGCTTCAGAGCCCCGTAAAGCCAAAACATTTATTTACCAGGAACTGTTGTTTTGTTATTGTGAGCACTTGGCTGGTTTGTTAGACCCTAACTGGGGGAATATTTCAAATCCAGTCACAATTCTTAATGGAACATCCTTTTTTAAATGTCATCAGGCCCCACATTTTGTATAGTGATGATTTGGAAGTAAATCTGAAATGTAGTTCACAACTTCCTCTTTGTAGAGCTGGGAATTTCTTAACAATTCAGTGAAAATCAAACATCTGACTTGGATACATAAATTGTACAGATGACTGTCTTGTGGGAGACGCATTAATCTGCAGGTGGCATCAGCTGGCACAGCCGTGCAATTGCACCGGGCTTTAATAAATAAATGAATCAACCTGTGGCACCTAATTTGATACATAGCCAGGATAGGGAAAATTGAGGGGAAGGAAGAAGGCTGTTGGAACTGAGGAAAACAATTGAAAGGGATGCAGAGCCTATGAGCAAAGGTGCCCTAGCTGCTGCCCATCGGAGCTATTTGGAAAGGATAGGCATTGGAATTGGATTTGGTACTTGTCCAAAGTGTGCCCATTGTTCATGTTGTACCATTTCTGATTCAAATTTGATTAGAATGGACTCGGTAGCTGTGCATACGTGGCTGGCGTATTGTGCCAACTCCAAATTTAAGAGTATAAAGTAAAAAATGTTTGTATTTTAGATTATTTGAAATAGTCTTAAATTGTTTTGCAAATTTACTGAGTTTGGGATGAAATGTGCTTTTACATTTTTCTTTGTCACGTTGCTTTAAACTATATCCAGATCTGTAATCTGCTTGTAACTCCTTCTAATAAATGTTGCATTTTAGTAGGTGCGTTTGTGGCCTAGCTGGTATTTGGGTGAATTCTGAGACCTAGAAGTGAACTATCTTATCGATAAATGTGTTGTTGCTGAAGGGTTATATAAAGTTAGAGTAAAATGAGGGACATTTTAAGACATTACTGGATTGAGTGTGCGTTGTGAGGGATTAACACTTTTAGGCAGTTGTGACAAGTTGCATTTTCGTGGTTGGAATCCAGCACATGTTTATATCTTGTTCAAAGGAAACCTGAATCTCGCCCATTTCAGCACAGATTGAATTGCTGCAGAAGGTTAATGAAGACTAATATGATTATACTGAGGCTATATTGAATGTGAATTGTTTACATAGGCAGCAAGTTCTGGACAACATTCATGCTTGGGTTGATAAGTGACAAGTAACATTCATGTCACACATGTACTCAGCAATGACCATCTCCAGCAAGAGAGCCTAACAACCTCTGCTTTACATTCAACAGCATTACCATTGTTGAATCCCTCACCATCATCATCCTGAGGGTCACCGTTGCCTAGAAACTTAACTAGATCAGCCACATAATTACTGTGGCTACAAGAGCAGGTCAGAGACTAGGTATTTTGTGGAAAGTGACTCACCTGACTTGCAAGCCTGTCCACCATCTACAAAGCACAAGCCAGGCGTGTGATGAAATACTCTCCACTTGCCTGGATGAGTGCAGCTCCAACAACATGCAAGAAACTCAACACTCCAGGACAAAGCAGCCCGCTTGATTGGCACCCCATCCACCACCTTAAACATTCACTCCCTCCGACACTGGAGCACCATGGGTGCAGTGTGTAAGATTTACAAGATCCACTTCAGCAACTTGTCAAGGCTACTTTGGCAGTGCCTCCTTCTAAGCTTACAGAAGGACAGGGCAACAAATGCTTGAGAACATAATACTTACAAGTTCCCCTCTAAGTCACATACCATCCTGATGTGGAAAGATAGCGTCGTTTGTTCAGTGTTGCAGGGTCAAAGTCCTAGAGCTCCCTCCCTAACAGCACTGTGGATGTACCTACACCACACGGACTGCAGTGGTTCAAGAAGGCGGCTCACCATCACCTCCTTAAGGGCAATTAGGGATGGGTAGTAAATGTTTGCCTTGTCAGTGAAGTTTATGTTCTGTGAAGGATTAAAAAAAAATTGAAATTCAGGTGTGCAACATTATGAATGATGAAATTGTTCATCCTTGAAAATTGTAACTAGCTACTTGAGAGGTTAAATTATTTGTAAAGAGGGATATATTTGAAAATTAATCAACCCTGTGACCACAAACATATAGATTGTTCAAATCCTGCTGTACCATGTGTTTTATGGAAATTTTCCTGTGAAGATGATGCATTAGATATATTACACTTGATAAACGAGAGGTTGTAAATGCTGTAGTGCTCTGAACATAAACCAGCTTCCTATTTTAAAGATTAGAAGCTTTGTTTTTTTAAACACAAGATGCAAAAAAGTGATTTGGGCAGTCTGGCTGATAATTGCTGAATGAGTAACTTGCAAGCTGGGGGCTGGATCATGCAATCCTTTGGTGTGTAGAGCTTCTGCAGTTTCAAATTAATTACCCATCTTCAGGCAGTGTGAATGTCTGCACATGGCTTGCGTATCTGTTTGCCCAAAGGGATCTCCTGGTCTTCAGTTAATCTACATTATATCAAGGACATGTGGGAAGCTTCTAATGTAGACCACATGTGTGCTAAACGCCTACTGCAGTGCGTGGTGTGCATGAATCCTGTTCAAATTACAAGATGTCTTGCCTGTTGCAAGCTGTTCTAATTTGCCCTCGAGTGTGTCACTGATTCTTAATTGCTCCCCTGTTTCCTGCAGCACTGTCCTGGTAAAGAAAATTGTTTGCTTATTTTATCTCTGCTTTTGGTTCTCAGGAGGTGTGTTTCCTTTTTTTGCATGCTTAGCCTGTGGCATTCAGAACACCACTGCTCTGCGCTCATTAAAGTGGAATTAAGTGAAGTTAAAATGATCTTGGTGCTGATTCACGTAATCAGTGAGGTTGAGTTGAGTATGTTACTGTGTCCAGGGTTGCTGCTCACAAGTTGTAATGTGTAGTTTTTGTAAGGAGGCATTGTTCCAATCTGACAAAATGTCTGCAATTTTTTTTTTCTAACAAACATTTTGAATAAACAGAAAGGGAAACAACAGAAAAAATGCAGTTTTTAAAATCGCCCACTGTGAAGTTTCTGTGAAACATATTGTGGTGCACACTAATTCCAGTTAGTTAATAAAAAATGAGCTATGCAAAAACGAGATGCTCTCCTTAAAATGGTGAGGTTTAAGGGGAGATTTAATAAGACATTCAACATTGAGGGAATTTGATGGATTAAATGGGAGAAGCTGTTTCCACTGGGAGGAGGATCGGTAACCAAAGGTTGTAGATTTAAGAAATTAGGCAAAAGAACCAGAGAGGAGATGCACAGAATTTGTTATTTGCTGTGAGTTGTGATCTAGAATGCACTGCCTGAAAAGGTAGCAAATTCAGTGATAACTTCCACGAGGCAATTGGATGGATACTTGAAAAAGGAAGATTTGCAGGACTTTGGGGAAAGAGCAGGGAATAGTGAGACCCAATTCAATAGCTCTTTTAAAGAGCCAGCTTAAGTACAATGGGCCTATGCTGTATGGTTCTGACATCACAAAATATTGAGTAACTTAAGCCAGAAGGGATGCATCTGGGAATCCTCAAGAAGCGAAAGGAGGAAGGTCATGATATTTTGGTTGATATATTCAGAGCTCCATTAATAGTGGAGAAATGGAATTGAAGGATGGCAAATACAGTTTCAATTTTCAAAAAATGGAGTAATTTAGAGTCAAGTCAATTTGCCTAACTTTCATGGTGCGGAACTATGCTTGGGCACATTATGTAAGGTATTACAGAATAACACATCTTCTTGTTTCTAAAGTAAATGTTTTTTTATTCATTTTTGGGGATGTGGGCATCACTGGCTAGGCCAGCATTTATTGCCCATGCCTAATTGCCCTTGAGAAGGTGGTGGGGAGCTGCCTTCTTGAACCGCTGCAGTCCTTGGAGTGTAGGTGCACCCACAGTGCTGTGAGGAAGGGAGTTCCAGGATTTTGACTTGACAGTGAAGGAACGGCGATATAGTTCCAAGTCAAGATGGTGTGTGACTTTGCGGGGGAACTTGCAAAATGGAGCATTCATTACCTCCTTACTTCTGAACTTTTTGCCTTTGCCATATGTGGCAGTGATTTGGAAAAACAACCTCATAATTTGGAGTGTATCGGGATAAAGAAGACCATTAAGGAGACCTGTCCAGTCCTGAAAGAATATCAAAGCCCTATCTCAAATCATTCACTTGTACTTATCCAGCTAATAATTCCTGTAATACCTTGCCTTTATGTTGTTGCAATTGCCTGAGAATCATACTGAGAGATTGTCTTTCAAGCTGAGTGATTGCTCTACAATACACTGGAAAAGCTGCGGGTTTCTGCTCTTGACAGAATTATGGTTTTAGGAATAATAACTCAAACTGCAGGCTTGTCTGAAAGACTAGGCCTCAGTCAAAACGTTCTAGAAGGGTACTCGAGGGCAGAAAGTAAAAGTTGTAGTACTTTGAGTCTCATTATTGTGAAACGTCATTTGTCGTGGTTTTAATGGTTGCAAACTTGTCAACATTAGATATTTTAGTCACTTGAGAAAAGAATGCAAGTGGCCAAAATGATTCATGAATATGGAAAAATGTTTCCTTTTATCTAATTAGTTGCAAGTGTGCTGGAAATTTGCCCAGGGTTTGTGGATGTGCAAGTGGGCAAGAAGTGTATGGAGCCATGCTATGTATTGGACTCTTCCAGTACATTCACGTACATTTTGGATGAAGCTATTATGAGGTAAGTATTGACGCACATTTAATGAAGTCCTTGTATATTTAAGTGCACACTCAAGGAGGTTATAAGGATGTTGTGCCTTTAGATGTACTATTACATCAATTTTATGTTGGATAAAGGGGCCCAATAGTGTTCCCTTGTTCCATCCCTGCCTCAGAAGTATATAGTATAGGAACTGCTAAGTGCAAAAGGCTGTTCACATTTGCTCAGCACTTCCTCTTTAAGTTGGAAGATGGTCTGGTTGTCATTTCCTAGAACCTTCATGTTTTAGGCAGTGACCTTCATGTTCCGGTTTCTGGTGCCATGTCTAATTGCAGCCTGGAATATTGTGCCAAGGAAGCGACCTCCACTTTAACTGATGGGAAGTGAAATCTAAAATGTATCTCTTGTTGATATTTTTATTTCTCTGGCCCCCTTGTGAGCCTACCCCTGTCATGTAATATTCTTTGCTTGGTAGGTGAGTGAGTGTTCTATGTTCAAACTCCCAGCCCCAAAGTCCTACAGTGTCTCTTTGAAGCTTGCCAATAGAAAATATACAAGAGTACCCTACGATGTTTTTGCACTGCTTTCTTTTCCTTTAAGGATACAACTTTTTGGATACCTCTCCATGATTACTGAGGTGGGATGGGTAGTTTTATAGAATGCTATGGGCTCAGATCAAGAGCATGTTTGAGAGTCATAACCTTGCTATCCCCTCGCACATTGAGTTGAGTGGAGTTCTGTGGGTATTGCTGATTTACTCTGTCAACATAAGGTAACATCTGTGTGATGGAATCCATTTGGTTTTAATTATATGAAAAGCAGATTTTGCTTTTGACAAAGTTTAAATTAAGTAGTTTCCTTGATGTAAATTGTAGCATTGCTTCTTCGTTTGAAAAGATTGGTTTATTCCATTGTTTAGAATTGTCTGTTGAATATAGGCATTTGAAGTGTTCATATCTTGCTGGATGTTGTTAATTTTGACATTTACTTCCTATTCGTGGGATACCTCACTTTTAAAATGTTTCCTGTCTGTATGCATGATTTCTGATTGGGGAAACCCTGAAGCACTGCTGATAGGTTCATCTCACCCTGTGTTGATACTAGTCATGTGGCTAGCAGCAATCAATCCCATTGTAACTCGACAAGTTCCAAGGCAGCCTCACCTTCAGTTCCTCCTTTCATCCAAGCAAATTCTAAGACAAGAAAAGCTGTGAAACAACATACATACCAGCTCTGTGAGCATGTGTTGGAACACTGCTGCCTTAGCCCACCCTTTCCCAGCTCACTCTGCTTCCAGCCTGCTTCTTTCATGTGCATCCTTCTCTAGCTTGACCCACCAGACTTCCACTGGTCCTTGCATCTGGTTCTGGATCATGTAGCAGAAAATCAGTATCTCTGAAGTACCATGGAGTTTGTCTGGGTACCTCTATCGAAGAATTAGTAGGCATCTGGATTTTCATGTCGAAGAATTACACTCTGGGAATTCTTTTGATACCAGTTTTAACGGAGTCACCTTATAAAAGGCTGAGCAAGAACAAAGATTCAAGAGCGAGAATGCCGTGCCATAGCAGGAACTTTTAAAATTCTTTAATGAGAAACTGCTTGCATTTATATCACACCTTTAACGTAGAAAACATCCAAAGGCACTTCACAGAAGCACAAGAAATCAAAAATTGATGCTGAGCTAAAGAAGGAGACACTGCAAGGTGTACCTAAATGCTTCGTTTGATAAGTATTGAGAAGTTTTTTTAAAGGAGGGGGAAAGGTGGATAGGTTTAAGGAGGTTTTAGGGAATTCTAGAAATTAGGGCCGAGATAGCTGAAGGCATGGCTGCCTTAGTGGAATGAAGACAGTGGGGGATGCACAAGAGGCCAGAATTGAATGAACTCAGAATTCTCAAGAAGGGTTGTATAGCTGGAGATCAGAGATTGGGAGGGGAGAGGCCATGGAAGGATTTGAACACGAGGATACAAATTTTAAAAACAAGGCATTTATGGACCAGGAGTCAGTGTCGGTCAGCGAACATAGTGATGATGGATGAATGAAATTTGATGTGAGTTAGGGAACGTGCAGTAAAGTTTTGAATAAGCTCAAGTTTATGGAAGGTTCAGGATGGAATGCCCGCCAGGAGTGCATTGGAACTAAAGCCTGGCTCGGGTATAAAATTAAAACCCAACCTGACAATAGCCAACCCGAACCTGACCCGGGCCCGAGTCTTTTAACTTTTTTAAATGCCCGATCCGAAAATAACAAGCATATTAATGAAAGAAAAATTAATAGATTAAAACGAAAACAATATGAAACGAAAACTGTACAGTCCAGCCCGATCTGAGCCCGAATGCCGGACGCAGAATACAGACCCGACCCGAACCTGACACATGTAGTTGGGTTGGGTTCGGGCTGGGTAGCCAGGCTTTAATTGGAACAATCAAATCTGAAGGTAACAAAAGCATGGGTAAGGGTTTCAAAAGAAAGACTGACATTTCCAGGGATGGAAAATTTTATTTACAAGGTTAAGTTGGAAAAGCTGGTGTTCTCCTTAGATCAAAGAAGATTGAGGGAGATTTAATAGTGTTATACAAGATTATGACAGGCTTAGGTAAGTTAGACAAGGAAAACTTCCCATTAACTAATGGTACAAGGACTAGGATACAGATTGAAGGTTACTTGGAGGAGACACCTTTATGACCTCAGGGCACCCCAAACGCTTTAGAGTCATTGTCATTTACAGCACAGAAGGCGATCATTCAGCCCATCAAGTCCATGCCAGCTCTCCGCAGAGCAATCCAGTCAGTCCCACTCCCCCGTTCGTAGCCCTGCAAGTTTATTTCCGCCATCCCTGTGGGCAACGAGTTCCAGGTCATTACCACTCACAGTGTAAAAAAAAATATTCTTCTTCACATCCCCCCTGCATCTCTTGCCCAAAACCTTCAATCTATGTCCCCTAGTCCTTGTACCATCAGTTAATGGGACCAGTTTTTCCTTGTCGAACTTAACCGAAGCCTGTCATAATCTTGTACACCTCTGTTAAATCTCCCCTCAATCTTCTTTGACGTAACAAGAACAATACCAACTTTTTCAACCTAACCTCGTAAATAAAATTCTCCATCACTGGAATTATTCTGATAAATATCCTCTGCGTCCTCTCAAGGGCCTTCACATCCTTCCTAAGTGTAGTGACCAGAACTGGATGCAGTACTCCATTTGGGGCCTTACCAGAGCTTTATAAAGGTTCAGCATAACTTCCTTGCTTTTGTACTCTATGCCTCTATTTATGAAGCCCAAGATCACATATGCTTTACTAACCACATACTCAATATGTCCTGCCACCTTCAAAGATCAATATACATGCATCCCCAGGTTCCTCTGTCCTGCACAGTCTTTAGAACTGTGCCATTGAGTATATATTGCCTCTCCCTATCCCTTCTGCCAAAATGCATCACCTCACACTTGTCAGTATTAAATTCCATCTGCCACCTGTCTGCCAATTTGCTAGCCCAGCTGTGTCCTGTTGCAGATGGTTCATATCATCCTCACTGTTTGCCACATCTTCAAGTTTGGTCTCAATTTTGAGATTCTACTCTGTATGCCAAGATCCAAGTTATTTATATATGTCAAAAAAGCAGTGGTCCCGGCACTGACCCTTGGGGAACACCACTGTCGATCATCCTGCAGTCTGAAAAGCAACCATTTACAGCCAATGAAGCATTTTTGAAGTGTAGTCACTTGTAATATAGGGAAACGCAACATCCAATTTGGACACAGCAAGTTCCAACAAACAGCAATGTGATAATGACCGGATGATTGAGGGAGAAATATTGGCCTGACACCAGGGGATAATTCTTCTGCTCTTCAAAATAGTGTCATGGGATCTTTTGTGTCCACCTGAAAGCGCAGATGGTGCCTCAGTTTAACATCTCATCTGAAAGACGGCACCTCTTACAGTGCATTGCTCCCTCAGTATTGCACTGATTTAGATTTAGAGATGCAGCACTGAAACAGGCCCTTCGGCCCACCGAGTCTGTGCCGACCATTAACCACCCATTTATACTAATCCTGCACTAATCCCGTATTCCTATCACATCCCCACCTGTCCCTATATTCCCCTACCACCTACCTATACTAGTGGCAATTTATAATGGCCAATTCACCTATCAGCCTGAAAGTCTTTTGGCTGTGGGAGGAAACCGGAGCACCCGGAGGAAACCCACGCAGACACAGGGAGAACTTGCAAACTCCACACAGGCAGTACCCAGATTTGAACCTGGGTCGCTGGAGCTGTGAGGCTGCAGTGCTAACCACTGCGCCACTGTGCCGGCTTTGATTTTTGGACTCAAGTCTCTGGAATAGGACTTGAACCCACAACCTTCTGATTTAGACGAGAGAATGTGACCCATTGAGCCATAGCTGATACTGAAAATGGGCTGAGAAGTCAGACGACAGTTTCGTGACCAGTGATGAACCCATTTATTACTGTGCATAGTTGGCCTATTATATATTGTCTTTCTAGGATATTCTGTTTATTGTGCTTCATATCATGTAAATGAAGATATTACTTGGTAAACCTTTGGTCTGGTGATGGGCATTAAGACTTTGGTATTTTGGGGCATTTTAATTAAATTTGGTAAATAAATTGCTGTCAATGGAGCAGTTACAAACATATGAATTAGGAGCAGAAGTAGGCCACTCGGCCCTTCAAGCCTGCTCCGTCATTCAATAAGTTCATGGCTGAACTGATTACTCCACATTTCCACCCCCTTGCTCATCAAGAATCTAGCTACCTCTGCCTTAAAAATATTCAAAGACTCTGCTTCCATTGCCTTTTGAGGAAGAGAATTCTAAAGACTCATGACCCTCAAAGAAAATACTTCTCCTCATCTCTGTCTTAAATGGGGACCCCTTATTTTTAAACAGTGGTCCCTAGTTCTAGATTCTCCCACAAGGAGAAACATCCTTTCTACATCCACCCTGTTAAGATCCCTCAGGATCTTAAATGTTTCAATCAAGTCGCCTCTTACTCTTCTAAATTCCAACGGATAGAAGCCTAGCCTGTCCAATCTCTCCTTGTAAGACAGCCCACCCATTCCAGGTATTAGTCTAGTAAACCTTCTCTGTACTGCCTCCAATGCATTTACATCATTCCTTAAATAAGGTGACCAATACTGTACACAGTACTCTAGATGTGGTCTCACCAATGCCCTGTATAGCTGAAACATAACTCTCGATAAACTATAACATTCTATTAGATTTCCTAATTATGTGCTGCACCTGTATACTAACCTTTTGCGATTCATGCACTAGGGCACCCCGATCCCTCTGCATTTCAGAGCTCTGCAATCTCTCTCCATTTAGATCTGCTTTTTTATTCTTCCTGCCAAAGTGGGCAATTTCACACTTGCTAACCTGAGGTAAGCACATCCATTGACGAGTGTAGAATAGGTGCAGCTTCAGGATTGTAGGGCACCAGATTACTACAGGAGCTGCTGCTAGACTGTGCAATCGAATCAATCGCTGTTCAAGGTTCTTTGTCTCTCCCTCAACAACAATAGTGCTGCATCCCCTCCACAGGCTTTCAGGTGAATGCTGCTGATTTGAGCAGTTTGGCAGTTTTGATGTGATGCAATAATACCACATCTGCATATTTTGTAATAAAACATTATTTTGTTTGACTTTAAAGTAAACTTTTATATAATTTAGTACAGTTCATAGCAATAATGCAAACTGCAAAGAAGAGCTGAAGGTTGCAGTTTATTTGTTGTCTCGGTCTTGCCATTATGGAATGAACAGGAATTCTCTGCTGATTTTAGACTCCTGTTCTTCCAAATGATTGATTATTAAGGGAAACAGCCAACTGTAAATTTGGTGGCCGTTGAATTAAACATTTGAGTTGGAAGCAAAGTACATCCTTTTCACAATCAGCAAAAAAAAGAAAATTAAAAGCTATGAGGTTTGGCCCTTGATGTGCTGCTCAAATACAGATCATAGAATCACATGGCATAGAAGGAGGCCCTTCAGCTATCGTACCTGTGCTGGCTCTTTGAGCCAGTTTGTCCAACTTCCCTGTTCTGTCCCCACACCCCTATTATCTTTTCCCCTCCCAAGTATTTATCAAGTTCCCTTCATAGAAGTTACTCTTGAATAGATAGAATAAACAATTGGTCTGGAAGGAGACCAAGCATACTAACAGATTTCCTATGAAGTCTATGGTGATGCCAGTCTTGAGGAACTATGAATTGAGTCCTGTTTATGCTCTCTCACCTAATCTTTGCATTTCAGGTGTGAAAAGTTGATTCTTTCAAACCAGAAGAGTACCTAATTTGTTTGACTATTTTAGGAATGGCTCTGAAAGTTTCCAAGTGCAGTTGACCTTCAACGTAAAAGTAAATGGCTAAATATTCAACTTGATCACTTCCATGCTTGTATTTTTTTTAAATTACAGGGTTCATGTTTCAATGAATTGATAGATTGGAGGGGAAGGTTCTGTGGACACTGGATTTGAACTGTGACACATGACTACCTTCAGCTGAACAAAAGGAAGGACAGATGGGGCCTTAGAAATATTTTAAAATTCATTAATACCACATATAACTGATCTACAAGTAGTTTTGTTGCTTAAATTGGAAAGATGCAAGTAGTGCTTTTAATTTCATTTTCAACAATCTTTAAAATGAGAGAGCATATTGCAGCGAAAGGCACAATTTACTCTGCACTGGAAAATACAGCTTCTATACTGACCATTCTATCAAAGATAATTCAGATTTCTGAAAAATTGGATAATGAACAGTTGCTTTGAACAAATGTCATCAGTTTTTGTTTTAAATAAGTTTTGCTGAAGGAGTGTGACTGCTCTCATCGATATAGGGCCTATTCACTGGATTTTTCCCAAACTTTATCTTTATCTTAGCCTGGTCTGATCATCGATGGCAAAGTAATATGTGATTCTCCCAAGTTGAGCAATGTTTGTCTCTTTGTCCTGCTACAACACTTTGCTTTCAATATTGGACCCCAAGATCAATCATTAGAGTGTATGCCCTTTTTAAAAAAAAATTGTGGCAATTGTGTTGTTTTAAAGCAATTGGTAGAAAGTTTAGAGAGGGCAGTTGAGGGGGGAGCATTAGTAGGAGTGCCCAAAAGCTGGGATCAAGTTGTTGGGATAAGGAAGGTCTTCAATCATGCAAGGGAGATGAAGGGGTTTAGGGAGGAGTTCCAAGACCCTGGAGAATATAAATACTATTTTATTGGCAGCAGTTTGGGGCTGCAGTGAGATTGAAAGAAATGTGGGTTCTCCTTACAAGCCAGCAGCATTGCAATGGGATTATATAGCTTTGACCGTCCTTGACCTGTCAATGTGCTGTCATTGTATTTCAATGCCATAAAGTCTGTACTATTAATGATGACAGCATCATCACCTGATTTGACTTCTGTGTCTCATCAGAAGAATGTTTTCGAGGTTTGATATTGAGACCCGAGATAGTGATTTGATGGTAAATTAATACCTGAGAGTAGACATTAAAGCTGAGTGAAACCAGCTTCATAGGCAATTAGTGGCAGTAAACTGCCCACAGCTGACCTGTAATGCAGGTACAAATATGATAGTTGATATATTTGTAACAGAATACTGTACCAGTTGTAAGATATTATGTCATATTTGGCTGAAGACTTGGGTCAAGCTTATATGTGAGCTTTTCATTGGACACTGTTGAGATTTTAGAAACCATTTTCTCACTGCAGTATTGTACTAGAAATAGATGCAGTAAATATGTGATTTAGATTATAATATTGATGTTCTCCCAGTGCACAAAGTATGTGGTTTAGAAAATGTGTCCGAGCTAGCATCATTCGAGTGCATTTTCAGTGCTGTGACTGCTAGGTGTCAAGAAATTCCTTATTGTTAGTTTAGATTAGTTTAGAGATACAGCACTGAAACAGGCCCTTCGGCCCACCGAGTCTGTGCCGACCATCAACCACCCATTCATACTAATCCTACACTAATTCCATATTCCTACCACATCCCCACCTGTCCCTATATTTCCCTACCACCTACCTATACTAGGGGCAATTTATAAGGGCCAATTAACCTATCAACCTGCAAGTCTTTGGCATGTGGGAGGAAACCGGAGCCCCCGGAGGAAACCTACGCAGACACAGGGAGAACTTGCAAACTCCACACAGGCAGTACCCAGAATTGAACCCGGGTCGCTGGAGCTGTGAGGCTGCAGTGCTAACCACTGCGCCACTGATCTCATCTTTTTTAAGCTGCTTTCTTCAATTGGCATTGAATGGACCTAGTTCTAACCATTATGGTCCAAAATGTGGATGTTCCCATTGGTCAGAGTTACATCATCCCAGATCAACACTGCTGGCATATAAGGAGAATGCTACATTTGCCTCAGTCTCACTGTGGCCCAAAACCACTGTAAATAAAACTACCTTTGATCTCCAGACTTTTGGAATTCTCACCCTTCTGTCAAAATGGTCACTTAAGGGCGGCGCAGTGGTTAGCACCGCAGTCTCACAGCTCCAGGGACCCGGGTTCGATTCCGGGTACTGCCTGTGTGGAGTTTGCAAGTTCTCCCTGTGTCTGCATGGGTTTTCTCTGGGTGCTCCGGTTTCCTCTCACAAGCCAAAAGACTTGCAGGTTGATAGGTAAATTGGCCATTATAAATTGTCACTAGTATAGGTAGGTGGTAGGGAAATATAGGGACAGGTGGGGATGTTTGGTAGGAATATGAGATTAGTGTAGGATTAGTATAAATGGGTGGTTGATGTTCGGCACAGACTCGGTGGGCCGAAGGGCCTGTTTCAGTGCTGTATCTCTAATCTAATCTAATATACACATACATAGTGTCCATGTCATTACTTGGTAAGGGAGGCAGTGGTGTCAGGTGGTTAAATAACATGTTTATAAAGCACATTTCACATCCTTTGGATTCTCTAAAATGCTTCATGACCTTTAGAGTGCCGTCACAGTTCTGCAGACAAGCATGGGCAGACAGTTGGGTCTCTCAAACAGCAGAAAAGATCATTCTGTTTTTCATAATGGATAAATATTGGCTGGGATACTGAGAGAACTCACCTGTTCTTGTTCGTAAAGAGCCGCAGGATCATCTTCTACTGTCTGCAAGGTCAGACAGAGCCTCGGTACAGCATCTCATCTGAAAGGTGGCACCTCTGAGAGTTGGTGCTATATCATTGCTATGCTGAAGTGTCAGTCTAAGTTATGTGCTCATGTATCAGATTGAGGCTCGAACCCACAGTCTGACTCTGACATGACTGCAATCACTGAGCCAAACTCACCATCGGTTTCTCGAGTGAATGTTATCCACCAATTTAAAGAACCTTTAGACTTGATCGACACAGAGAAACAGTGCCAAAAATAAACAGCTATCATTTACATTTTTTAAAACAAAAATGAAAGGTGACTTGGCTGACTGAAATTACAGGTTTGTTTTCAGTTACTTTCAATAAATGGCCTTGGAGTGCTTGGAAATTGTCTTTTATCACTCTTCCCACTCTTCCCCAGCTCCCCAACGTCCTCAGAGTCTGTGAAATGTCTCGATTCAACTTGTTTCAAAATAAGGAGTCTCCCACTTAAGACAGAGATGAAGAGGAATTTCTTCTTTCAGAGGGTCGTTAATCTTTGGAGTTCTCTTCTCCAGAGAGCAGTGGAGGCTGGGTCATTGAATATATTCAAGGCTGCGTTAGACAGATTTTTGATCTACAAGGGAGTCAAGGGTTATGGGGGCAGGCAGGAAAGTGGAGTTATGATCTTATTGAGTAGCAGAGCAGGCACGAGGGGCCAAATGGCTGGCTCCTGCTCCTATTTCTCATGATAAGTAAAGGGCATGGGCCTACAGCTAAAAATTGTCACTGGTATGGTATTCTCAGCTGTAATGCTCGTGGGAATTTAGAACATTCACACTATATGGTGACACAGATGTTGTAGTTTCTGGTTAAGATGCTGTTTTGCCTCAAATGGTTCAGGAGAAATTTTTTAACTGTTAAATTTATATTTATAGATATTTCTATTGTATATTGTGTTTAAATGTGTGTATTTGTATTTATTATGTATATACAACAAAAAGGGATAGTTGATAAAGAAATCTTTTGTCTATCGAGAAACTTTCTTTGCCTTTCTGTTAAAAGCTTTGCAAATTTAAATCACTAGTTTCTTGCTAGAACAAAGGAATACTTACAGGGCGAGGTGGTCCCACTTTCCTAAACTCGAACTCCTGTTGATGCGTCGATTGAAAACTTCTACAAACCAGATGTGCTTAGCTTACATCGATGTAAATCAAAAGCTTGCTCTCAATTATTATGGGATAACGCTGTCCAGTCGAAGCCCAGGCTTTTGAGACAGGCCAAAGTCTTGCAACTAAAAGAAAATCAAATATAGCACTTAAGGACATAAGTAGATAAATGTAACCATGTTGGGAAATGTGTAGCTTTCTCCTTGAATTCTTAAAATTTGTTTAAATAATTTTTGTCATAAATTATAAATTAGACATTAAAAAATGGCAGCTGCAAAAGAATTCAGATTAAGGTCAATGTATCTGCTGTGTAGTGTGGTCCTGCACTTTTACTGGCTTCTTTTACATTAATGTGGAAAAGCCTGCCACCAGATGCTTACACAACATGGGGAAACCCATGGACTATGTTGGCCTAGGACCTTTGAATGGAAAGATGGCAAGTAAATTGTTTTAAATGTCAATGATCGGCGGATAACAAAACAATAACTATTGGGGACAAACCGACCTGGCCAGTGATGAGGAAGAAAATTGACACTATGTTTGTGACAGAATTTGCATAATAAATTTTCTTTATGTACTGCCTTTCCTGTGCAAACAGTATGTGATACCCATAATGTACACTGGCTTTTCTTGGGATTGAAGGGGAAAAGTAGCATCATATTTGGCTTAACAAGTTCCAAGATATGGCACATTCTGCAGGGGTAGTACAAATTATCACCATAAAACACAACTTGAATCTGTGGTTATGTATCACATATGCTGTGTTGCTGGAACTCCAGAAAGGTAGCAGTACTTTATTGAAAAAGCAAAATCCTGCAAACACTGGAAATTTGAAACAAAAGCAGAAAATTCTGGAAATACTGAAAAGATGAGAAACTGTTTCCATTAGCAGGAATAGTTGGCGAAAGAACCAGAGGCAAGATGAGATTTTGTTTGTACGCAGTGGGTTGTTGTGATCTGGAATGTGCTGCCTGAAAGGAGAATGGAAGCATTCCAAAAAGGAATTGGATAAATACTTGAAAAAAAAATGTACAGGGCTGTGGATAAAAGAGCAGTGGAGTGGGACTAATTGGATAGGTCTTTCCAAGAGCTGGCCTTGTATGCTGCATTATTCCATGATTCACTCAATGGGGCAGGCAGTGAGATCAGGAGAGAGCAGAGAGTTAATGTTTCAGGTATGAATCTAGAGTCAAAACAGCTTTGGCAAAGGATCCACACCTGAAACATCAACCGGTAATATTTTGTTCGTTTCATATTTCTATTCATTTATGGGGCAACATGATTTTAATAAAATTGAAAGCTGTTGTGAAGAAAAGGAATAATTTGGTCCTGAGCCTATTTTAATAACTAAGTAATAGAACAGTGTGTGCTGCTGGCCAAGCCAGCGATGCCCACATCCCACAAAACGAATAACTTAGGTTTATCCTGTACACCTGATGTCGAGACATTTTCTTGCAATACCTTACTGCTGTATCACAAACTCCATTTCAAAGTATGTAAGACTGCAGTGGCTAAAAATGAAAGCAAGCGAAAATGGAGATTGTCAGAGGGAAGGGTTGGGTATAAATATTTGTGTGGCTCATGTAAAACTTGATCTTGGTTGGAGAGGACTTCTGTCATTTAAGGAGAGGCAAAGAGCAGTCTGTTTGCTGTAGATAGGGATTGTTTTTGTCAAGTAATATTACTGCCAAAGGAATGGTATTGATCTCCCACATTTGAGAGGTTGGAGCATCCTATCTACTGCTCAGTTATTACATGTGAGGCGGCCTTGGAACATGGCAGTTGAACCTTTTGAGGTACCATCAATTTTGTTCCATAGTGTGAACGTGCAGAGAGCAATTTGGGTATCTTTGTTGTGAGCAGGGCATAGTGGGCTCTGTGTAAAACTGGAGATCTTTAAGTGTGAGTGAGTGCTGCAGGTTTTGCTACGTTTAATCAAACTGTACCTCGAGGCCGAAGCCTGAGTTTTACGCCACCAAAAGAAGTTGGGAGCTAGACTGACTGAGCTGGGCAGATACAGGTTCCAACAATCATACATTGGATTTAGACTGACTGGGATGGCAGATACCAGCTCCAGCAGTCATAGACTTTAATAACTTGTTACAGCTGACATAGGTTGCATCTCTCAACGCACTAAATATTTCACGATTATGAATATGTTTATCACTGTTGAAAATGACCTTGTCGCAAATCTCTAATAGCACACACTCTGGGTCATTGTGTCAGACAGGGAAAGTTAGACTAATTGCTAAAATATTATTCTTGGGTACTGTCTGAGAGGGATCTGAGTTGGAGCAGGAAATTGGACGCATTTCATACAGCTGAGTAAATTATGGAAATTAACATGCTAATGCTGTTATTGAAGTAAATTTATTCTGTGGTCTATGTCCATAACTGACTACCATGATAGCACGTGTTGGCCCTTTGTGTATTTTTATATTTTGCCCTTATTGGACTGTTTCTGCTGCTATTTCCCACACCCTTCCTCACTGAAGCTAGGAGGAGAGGCTGAAGTGAGCAGCTCACAATGCAGCTGTGTAATTGATATGAGAGGCTGTCTTCATGTGGGGTAGGAGTGGTTCCACCAGTCTCCTTCCTGTGAGCACTGAGCAGTTTCCAGTGTTTCATCTAGTAACCCAAGAATCAGTACCATTTTTGCCTTTGTGTGCCAGACAAGTTTAACAGCCGTCAAGACTGGAACCCAGGTTTGAGGCCCTGTGAATTGCAGTTGCTGGCCTGTTTACCCGTTTTGTTAAAACAAACATTGGCTGTTTCTTGAAATGTATTTACATTGTTGATCTACTTGAAGCACAGTCTTGCAAGCAGACCTGACTTCTCTCTCTCTTTTTCTCTAGATATCTCAACGCCATTCAGACAATGTGTCCACATATCCTTCGTTACCTGACCACAGCAGTAATCACCAACAAAGATGTACGAAAACGTAGACAGGTCCTGAAGGACCTAGTGAAGGTCATCCAGCAAGTGAGTTATAATTCGTTCATTCATTCATTCCTCACACAATACCCTAGTTTTCCCAGTGCCTGAAAACAGGGAGCTCCTTACTTTTCACCTGTCTTCCATCCTTTCCTGTGATTGTCAATCTTTTAAAACCCAAACTTGGCACCATCTGATGAATAGTTTGTAACTTACTTTATCTCAATCATTCTGTTCAACATTAGTGTCCTCCTGCACAGTAACTCTTCAACTGAGTTTTTAATTTTAAAAAGTCATTCAGAATGTAGTGTTTTAAAATCTTGGACAACAATATATTTTAGATAATGACACTTCTAACTGTTGGGACAAAAGGGTGGTCAGAGTAGGTGGTGTTCTGCTTAGCCCCTTCTCGTGTACACAGGAGCCAGCTGTTGAGCGTACAACCTGGCAACAGCTCTCCTTCATTGTGGACAGTCTGCGACATGGTGCCACTCTGATGTTTATCTGTGCATCTGAGGCATACTGGGTCAAAGTTTGAACAGTTATGTGACCTGAATGCTAAGAGATGGGCTTTACAGAAGGTCTTCAAAAGCAGGGCTGGGGGTGTTTTGTAGTGGAGCATGCAGCCTTGGTCACTCAGTGTACAGCCACCACTGGTGGGGTAAAGAAAGGAGGACATCAGAAGCCGAATTCACCAGAAGGGAAAGTTCTGAGGAAGTAGGGGAATTGCTCATTGCCACTCCAAAAAGAAGGTTTACGGCTAATGTACAATAAAAAGGTTTGGAAAAGATGGGAACGATGGGAATTTTGAGTAATCGTAGAGATTTGAAGAGTCTTGCACAGCATGTGGACAATTCAGTCTTGAGTATTCATTAAATATGCACATGTGCGTTAAGCAGAAAATGCAATTGGTTGGTCAGGAAATAGGTGCTGTTTTATTTCTGGAGCAGCTAGTATAAGGGAAATTATACTCATGGCCACACTATGTATTATGATTAAAATGCAACAGACATAACTTGAAGACTTTGCAGATGAAAAATTTGCAGTTGCATTCCTTCTGTATGTCTACTTGAAAAATTGGGAACAAAGAACAAAGTGCAGATTTTGGAATCCAAGAATTTTGTTCACAACAAACTGTCCTGCTGAGAATTGTGCTTTCAGCTGCATTACCATTCTCAAAGTAAGTGGTGGCATAACAGAAGAATAATGTTGTTTGCTCCAATCCCCAGTGGAGATACTTGAATATTTCAGATTTATGTTCAAAGGCTGAAGATCCAAAATACATTTTTAATGCAAAATGAGGTCCTTCTTTGACAAGGAAGCATGTAAAATCTCAAGCCAAATCAATCTCAATATTTCAAGTTTGAAATTCCATTTCTCTCATGCCTGATTTCTGGCACTGCAGTATTTGTGGAACCTGCAGGCAACTCCTAGGGGCATAGCATTAGAACAATGCAGCAGTGCGAGACCAGAAGGCTAGTGGTCCTTCATCCCAATCCTGTGAGGATTACATTATTTCAGTGTTCATTGCCCAGCTACTAGCTACAAGGAGAAATTTCCTATAATTCATGCCCCACCCAAACTGATGCATTCCCCCATCCTACCATCCCACCTCAACCCACTTACCTGTTAATTACCTTGCTGCTTTAGCAATCTCTGATTTGTCATCTTAAGTTAGTATTGCTTGGGGGTTATTCCAGGTGTTACAGCTCCACAATTCTCCTAATGCTCTTTTGTGATTATAGGAAAAGGAGATCAGAGCTCACTGAATGCTTTGATATTCTCAGTAATCAGTTTATGATATGAAACGTGCTTACTTAATATGTGGTGTACTTATAATCGCATGCCAGGGTTAACAGTTATTATTGTGTGACCACTGCTTGTTGTGGGGTGCTCATAATGTTCCCATCCCTTTTGCGAGGCAAAAAGTAACACACTGCGATCAGTGTCTACTGCTGAAAACTAATGGTCAAATTTATTTACAGGCTAAATTATACTAAGGCACAGAATGATACAGGGAATACAAAGCAAAAATAAAATTGGTGTATATGGGGATAAATACCCTTTCTTATTGCCAATGCAGCTTGAGACAAACTTTTAGATAAAAGTCTTCTTCAGAATGATTCAATGTTGAACACGAATGCAACATGTCAGTTATTTGTGGGTCTCCAGCCAGAACTAAAGCCTGTCATAGTTGTCAGTCATCTCTAATGGACGCTGGTGAGGGACACGACCTATTGCACCAATGAACAGGTGTTCACATGCAATCAAGGGCTTTCATACCTGCTAATATTTTGATTATGCATAATTTAATTAGCAATTAAAACAAAGGCTTAAATGAATCAACCTGGCATTTTCTTGCCATATTGCCGCCCCATCTCCATTTTAAAATTACTTGAGGTAAGACTTCCATTTGATTCTAGCCATTTCACAACTGCAGGAACCAACATAGAGAAATCTTACCGTTTTGTCTCAAACCATTGTTGCAATGTGAAACACATCCAGTATCGCTGTAGGGAATAGACTGGCTTTACTAGCTGAGATACCCTCTCTTGTACAAGCATTCCCTGACTTGCAGCAGGCAGTGAAGGGAAATAGTCATGAAGCAGAGAATTGAATGAGCAAAAAAGTGCGAGACAGAGAAATAGCAATTCAACAGTCCAGACCCTGTGCTGCACATCATGATGCAGTTGGTGGTGGTGTTTTTCTTTACTCACGGATGAAATTAAGAGAATATGCTACAATTTTAAAGCTTAAAATTAAGCATTAGGATTTGCTTCACTAAAGAGGATGATGAAAACTTTTAATCTGCGCTCCGAGGAGCTTTGTCATGTTGCTGCTCTTTGAACGAAATGCTATCGTCTCAGGTTCAAGTATTTCAACAGGTTTTTAATACATGGAACTCCTGTATAAATCACCCAAAATGTTAGTCAATCCCTAGCATGTATATTTTCTAAGTGGAATTTCCAGTGATGAATAAAAATGCTAGAGTATTGAATTGTCGCTCCTCTTTGTAAATAATTTTCCTTCAGCCTCCAAGGTGCTTTAGGTCTGTCTCTGCTGATGTGCTTGTCAGGCATTCAGTATTGGATGAGGAGAAATTTCCTCTGGTTAAATACTGGGAAGACCAAAAGCATTGTTTTCAATCCCCGCCACAAACCCAGTTCCCTAGCCACCGATTCCATCCCCCTCCCTGGGCAACTGACGCTGAAACAGCAATGTTCTTACTCTGAATCTAATGATCTCCAGCTCCACAACCCTCCGAGACGTTGTAACAAACTTCCCAAGGTGCTGAAGAGGAATGTAATTGCACACAATTTGACACTGTGTCATATAAAGATATTAGAACAGATTAGAGAAACAGAAAGCTTTAGGAAGAGAAATCAACAGCATATGGCCTGGGCAGCTGAAGTCATGGCCATCAGTGGTGGAGCAAAGGAAATTTGGGGGCTTGCCTAAGGCCAGAATTAAAGGAGCGCAGAGATGTTGGAGGGTTGTGGGGCTGGAGGAAGTCACAGAGATGGAGAGGGGTGAGGCCAAGATGAGAATTTTAAAATCAAGATGTTGCTGGACTAGGAGCTAACATAGGTCAGTGAACATGGGAGGTGATGGGTGAATGGCACTTCGTGCGAGTTAGGATACTGACAGCAGAGCTTGGGAGTTTATGGAGGGTGAAAGCTGGGAGGCTGGCCTGGAGGTCAATGGAATGGAAAATCTTCTTCGTCTTTCTTCTTTGGCCTCCTTGACTCGAGAGACAATGGGTAAGTTCCTAGAGGTGGTCAGTGGTTTGTGAAGCAACGCCTGGAGTGGCTATAAAGGCCAATTCTAGAGTGACAGACTCTTCCACAGGCGCTGCAGATAAAAATGGTTGTCGGGGCTGTTACACAGAATACCAGGAACCTATTGTACTGGAGTTGTTTCAAGCACCTGTGTAAATGTCATGTAGCAGAACATTTTATAATGGGAGACCTACTTGAAGAACAAAATCCATGATTGCTAGAATGTTAATCTGCTGAATTATATCTTATGCAGTTTCATTTTGAAGAGGAAAGCTGGGGTGCAGCTTTATTAATTTTTGGATTGAAAACATCCTAGTTTTTCTTGTCAAACAATTATAAAAGTGGAAGAAGTTGAAGGACTTGTTTGCAGAATGTGTTAGTAACACTACTTCCAGAACACGAACATTTTCAGTTCATTTCTTAATTTTAAGAGCTATGCCTTTGAGTCTTGGTGACATTGCTTCATTGCATCCCTATCAAGCTTTATATTATGTTCAGATAGTGTATCAGAAATGGCACAAGGGTTAGAACACAATACTGTCTGCGTTAGTCAATCTGTTCTGCAGCAACAAGAGTATTAAATTATTAGGGTAATATTACAAGAAATAATGTGTCCTCATTACATCACTTGTTATTGTGCTGATCCCCTGTAACATCACACTTATGTCCTTCACCTTCACCTGATGCAGTATTCATCAGCCGTTTGTTAGATTATCCTCTCAATATTTTTCCATCTTCAAATTTGGCTTAAATCCCATAAGTTTAAAATACTAGACCAAGATGATTCTGGATTGGCATACAAGTTAAGAACGCATGCAGTTTTATGTTGCCCATGTCTGCAACCTTTTTTGCCCTCCTCATCAAAGTTGATGCTTGCATATCAATAGCAATTTAATTAATTGTAAACCTTCAAACCTAATCTTCAAAACCCAGCCATTTCATGTGCTTTAATACAATCTACACAGTGACTATATTTAAAAAAACAGTTGCAACCTATTGCATGACTCAACTGCTGCCCAAGCTGAGACCTATATAAGCAGGCCAAGAGTTGACTCTCAGCCATGGTGCTGTTTATCATCACCTGCAGCCACTTAGGTTACCTCTATGTCAGAGTTCATAATCAGTCCAAAAATTGTGATCTTACTGGAATGCTATTTTCAAATTCCTGCTGTATTTGCAAACCCAGCAACAATCTCTGCATAGCTAAATCTGTTATGTTTGTATCTTCTGTTTTTACCACGTGAACAGGAGAGCAAACTCCCCTGGTTTCACTGTTGCACTGCACGATACAAAACTCAACTCTACAAGTGGAACTTCCTGTTTGATCCCAGCTCTACTCCATTAGTTGATGTCAGCCAAGTCACATTCCCCTGGAATAGGGAGAGGAAAAAGTGAGCCTTAGATCCTGCAGCTGATTGCTGTCCAGTGACGCTTGCTATAAAGTGCATGTGTGTGGGGATAGGGTGCAGCTGTGATATTTTCCATGGTCAAGGAGCCTTGGGTGCCCTTGCTTCCTAAGTCCACACTTAAGATTTCCCCATTTGGCAGAGTGCTGCTGGTGCCCATGGAACCATACTCAAAACGAGTTGTTGCCTTCAGGAGAAAGTTCGGGGGTGGGTCAGGGTAGCGAAGAGACGCAAGAATAGTTGAGGCATTGTCAAAATGAAAATCTCTCCAGGGAAGTATGGTTTCTAGCAGTTGAAGTTGAGATCTAGCTTGTATTTTTAGCAACCTGGGGAACTGAATTTTTTTCTTGCTTAATGTAAAAGTTTGGGATCCAAGGTCTGACAGTTGTGGAGCATAATCTTGTAACAAGGATGGAGTCAAATATATGAAACATACCAGAATTTCCAACTGGCTAAATATAATTTAAATATTTTTGGTCAGTTGGATGCGTGAAATCCATCGTCAGTCCAAGAAGGTGGCTCACCACCACCTTGCCAAGGGCAATTCGGGATGGGCAATAAATGCTGGCCTTGCTAGAGACACTCATGTCCCACGAACTAATAAAAAAAAGAAGTGTACCCTTTATCAGACCAGCAGTTTCACAGTTATCTAGGGCACTATTAATCCACCAGCTTTACTGGGATTCTTCCAACTCTGCTTGAGATGTTCCTTCAATCGGATGCCCTAAAGCATTACCATGGCTGTGGAGTGGTCGATACGTTGGTTTTGACAAACTATTTGATTGTTACCTCCTGTGTTCTCTTGTGTTTTGCAGTACCCTCTTGAATTCCAAAAGTCTTGGTCTTGCCAACTTTCGCCCAGGCTCTATGGACTTGGGTCAGTGGGTTGTTTTGCTATAGGGCAAGATTGTCCACTGCATATCAGGCAAACGGAAACAGACAGAGCTTCTCAGCATGCTTCAGAGGATCTTAAACACTTGTATTAGATATCTAGCCACTATAGATTGACTCTACTGTAGCACACACATTTCAGCTTAGCAACAAGAGAGTGTAGATTTTGGCTTGTTTGGCTTTATGAAAAAATACATGTATATAACCCCCTCATGGAGTTGTGTGCAATAATTATTTTAGCATTGTTGCCAAAATTGAAGTGTGTAGCAGTGCTATTATTTGGCCAGCTCAGTTCAACTTTGCTATGATACGTCTTTTGTTTTTATCCTATGTCGAAGGTAAAAAGTGACACGCTTTACAAAAATTATATTTGTAAATCTTGTTGGAAGTTTAAAAAAAAGTTTGTTAAATTTGATGTTTGCTGGTCTGGCTAGTTCCCTCATTATAACATATCCTTGCGAGAGTATACTTGTACGTGTTCTCTAATTGTTCTTCTTTACAGTGCCCATAAGAGGACAGTGCTCATAACTGTTGTCTGATTTATTGTGAAATATGAACTATGATCTCACACTCTGCAGTGAGCATTGATGGAAATCTTATGCTTTGGTGCCTATTAAACATCCAGTATGTCTGACACAATTGCTGCCAGCTATGGGCTGGCAGGTAACTGTTTCAGCAGTCCAGTTTTCTTTGTGTTACCACAGTGCCTCTGTTTTGTTTAATATATTTTTTTGAGGATTCATTTTTGGAAGATTGAAGAAATGTTAAACTTTGAGGTTTTCAAAGCGGGTGGGGGTGGGTGGTGGGGGTGGGTGGGGTGCGTGTAAAGGCCACCTGACTTTGAAAAACAGTCCCTGGAAACGTTCTTTAAAAGGGGCACTGAGAGGTCTAGTGAGGAAAATATGCCTTTCCGGAAAACCACCTGACTTCTAGCTCAATAAAAAACAGAACTTTGGACACCTGGAGAAATTATTTACAAAGAAGTGACAGGTCAAGATTGATTGTGGTCAAAAGGTTGACCTCCTGTTGTCAGTTTCGTTTTTGAATTGTTCTGAGTTAGGGTTGAACTTTATAAAAAGGGAGAGAACTTCCAAGGAGAGAAGAGAATTCCCAAGGAAGAAGAGAACACCACAACCCAATTTAGCTTTCCAGCACCTCCCTAAAAGACCCTGAGAAGTCCACTGTTAACTCATCTCGTCCCCTGTCTTTGAAGGAAAGCCTGCTGAATTAATTTTCAATGCCACCTGAAAAGAACTGTTCGAAATGATCCCAGTGTACTCGGAGGCCAAACTGTATACCAGTTTTGGAACACAACATATCTTGTCTGTATTCAGCTCAAGTGTTTATTTTCTGTCTGTAATAGAGTTCTAAAAACAAAAATCCCTTTTCCAGTTAACCGGTGTAGGTGTGTGAGAGGCTACTGTAAAAAGGGAACTTTATTATTTCAGTCTTTGTATTTATGCTTTACTTCATTACTGGTCAAAAAATGTTTTATAATCTGATAATTTTGTTCATTAAAGAAACCTGGTTTGTGTGGTTTATTCTGTGATAAAAGTAGAATATGATAGGATCGGTAAGTGGGCAAAAATTTAAATATATATTGCGACCTGTGGCGAAGTGGAACTAGCATAAGCAGTGTACTCTTTCTGCCTTGGTCGTAACATTTGTTAGCAATTTTGGACTCATTTCAGTCAGCTGCTGGCCACCCTGTTATGTGAGGGTGGCTCCTCCTGCATAATCTAGCATGATTGGAGTCTTTAGCAGGCAGGAAGGAAAGGGGAGAAGGTGGGGCAAAGACCTCAATGGGGAAAATACATGGGCCAGAATTCAGTATTTATTTTAAAGTCTTTGCTTTCGTTGACAATGCACAATGATAGTGAGGTTGTAATGGTACAATTATGAGAGTCAATATTTGTCTTGATTGACCTGTATGATAGATTTGTCTGTTGATTCTTTCTTGGCCACATCTGGAAAGCTTTATCAAAGGAAAGTGGTGGGGTTTTTTGCAGGCATTTCCTATCCAGTGTCTTCAATCTTCCCTTTTCGCCATCTACTCAGTTGTACACGGAATAGTTGGTGGTAGTTCCTGGTATGCGTGTAGCTAGAGAATAAACTTGAGGAGGAAATTAATTTTACTGTTATAAACTCTTCCATTTCTGATGCCTTGATGGAGGACATTGGCCATCCTGTCCACCATGTGAGCCCAAACTGATGCGTACGAGGCTGTCGATCAGTAACTAACGCAAACTGTTCAGCTTGTGCTGGAAATTTGGGGATTATATTGCAAATATATAATTATTGGCTTTAGACAGTGGGGGATAAATGTTTCCCAGTGTCTTGATTAGATGAACCCCCATCTTAACTTTATTCTTTTGGACCACAATTTAATGGGTGCTAGCACTTGCAATACTGTTGCAGTGCATTCTATACCCAATTTCTGAAGGCCATTTTCCACAGTACTGAACTCTTCCCAATGTTTCTGTACTTTATACATGTATACTAGCTCTAGTTTACATATTTAAAAGTACTATATTGAATGTGTTCGCTCCATATTGTACATTAGTTCCTGTACACTGGATACTGTATTTTATTTTTCAGTTTTTGTATGCTGCACTTTCTGCTATCTACACAACTGAGTCCTACTTCTAGCACATGATGCATTAAATATGCAGTGCAAACAGCACATGGCAACATTTTTAATCCGCAGCAAAAAAAACCTCATTTTTCAATGGCTCAATGAAATAATGTAACCAGAAAGCTACACAGAAATACAGATCAGCAAAGCTGAAAACCCACTGAAAAGTAAACACTTGAAATGCTGCTCTTTAAACCAATCATTACTGAATTTAGTTAGTAGCATCAACGGTCTCTGGTCTGTCCATTATCCTGATGGCGTCGGTTACAACCATTAGGCTATGTCTCTTTCAAGGTACTGGCTTAGTTTGTATTTGAGGAGATCCTAGTTACTTACTGCTCTCAGCTTCTCTCAAGAAACAGGTTAGCTTCCATGAGGTAATGCTTCCTTTCATCATGCTTGATGCTACTTGTTCCAGGATTTTGACCCAGTGAAGGAACGGCGATATAGTTCCAAGTCAGGATGGTGTGGGGCTTGGATGGGAACTTGCAGGTGGTGGTGTTCCCAAGCATCTACTGCCCTCCTCCTTCTAGGAGGTAGAGTTTGCAGGTTTGGAAGGTGCTGTCTAAGGAGCCTTGGTGTGTTGTTGCAGTGCATCTTGTAGATAGTACACTGCTGCTGCTGTGCACGTTGGTATGTGGAGGGAGTGAATGTTTGTGGGTGGGCTGCCAATCAAATGGGTTGCTTTATCCTAGATGTTTCGAGCTTCTTGAGTGTTGTTGGATCTGCACCCATCCGGGCAAGTGGAGAGTATTCCATCGCACTGCTGACTTGTGCCTTGTAGATGGTGGACAGGCTTTGGGGAGTCAGGAGGTGAGTTACTTGCTACAGGATTCCTAGCCTCTGACCTGCTCTTATAGCCATGGTATTTATATGGCTACTCCAGTTCAGTTTCTGATCAATGGTAACCTCACAGGATGTTGATAGTGGGGATTCAGCAGTGATAATACCATTGAATGTCAAGAGGAGATGATGACATTATCTCTCCTTGGAGATGGTCATTGCCTGGCACTTGTGTGGAATGAATGTTAGAACATTACAGCGCAGTACAGGCCCTTCGGCCCTCGATGTTACGCCAACCTGTGAAACCATCTGACCTACACTATTCCATTTTCATCCATATGTCTATCCAATGACCACTTAAATGCCCTTAAAGTTGGCGAGTCTACTACTGTTGCAGGCAGGGCGTTCCACGCCCCTCTGACATCTGTCCTATATCTATCACCCCTCAACTTAAAGCTATGTCCCCTCGTGTTTACCATCACCATCCGAGGAAAAAGACTCTCACTATCCACCCTATCTAACCCACTGATTATCTTATATGTCTCTATTAAGTCACCTCTCCTCCTCCTTCTCTCCAACGAAAACAACCTCAAGTCCCTCAGCCTTTCCTCGTAAGACCTTCCCTCCATACCAGGCAACATCCTAGTAAATCTCCTCTGCACCCTTTCCAAAGCTTCCACATCCTTCCTATAATGCGGTGACCAGAACTGCACGCAATACTCCAGGTGCGGTCTGACCAGAGTTTTGTACAGCTGCAGCATGACCTCGTGGCTCCGAAACTCGATCCCCCTACTAATAAAAGCTAACACACCATATGCCTTCTTAACAGCCCTATTAACCTGGGTGGCAACTTTCAGGGATTTATGTACCTGGACACCAAGATCTCTCTGTTCATCTACACTACCAAGAATCTTCCCATTAGCCCAGTACTCTGCATTCCTGTTACTCCTTCCAAAGTGAATCACCTCACACTTTTCCGCATTAAACTCCATTTGCCATCTCTCAGCCCAGCTCTGCAGCTTATCTATGTCCCTCTGTACCCTACAACATCCTTCGGCACTATCCACAACTCCACTGACCTTAGTGTCATCTGCAAATTTACTAGCCCACCCTTCAACACCCTCTTCCAGGTCATTTATAAAAATGACAAACAGCAGTGGCCCCAAAACAGATCCTTGCGGTACACCACGAGAAACTAAACTCCAGGATGAACATTTGCCATCAACCACCACCCTCTGTCTTCTTTCAGCTAGCCAATTTCTGATCCAAAGCTCTAAATCACCTTCAACCCCATACTTCCGTATTTTCTGCAATAGCCTACCATGGGGAACCTTATCAAATGCCTTACTGAAATCCATATACACCACATCCACTGCTTTACCCTCATCCACCTGTTTGGTCACCTTCTCGAAAAACTCAATAAGGTTTGTGAAGCACGACCTACCCTTCACAAAACCGTGCTGACTATCGCTAATGAACTTATTCTTTTCAAGATGATTATAAATCCTGTCTCTTATAACCTTTTCCAACATTTTACCCACAACCGAAGTAAGGCTCACAGGTCTATAATTACCATGGCTGTCTCTACTCCCCTTCTTGAACAAGGGGACAACATTTGCTATCCTCCAGTCTTCCGGCACTATTCCTGTCGACAATGACGACATAAAGATCAAGGACAAAGGCTCTGCAATCTCCTCCCTAGCTTCCCAGAGAATCCTAGGATAAATCCCATCTGGCCCAGGGGACTTATCTATTTTCCCACTTTCCAAAATTGCTAACACCTCCTCCTTGTGAACCTCAATCCCATCTAGCCGAGTAGTCTGAATCTCAGTATTATCCTCGACAACATTTTCTTTCTCTACTGTAAATACTGACGCAAAATATTCATTTAACGCTTCCCCTATCTCCTCTGATTCCACACACAACTTCCCACTACTATCCTTGATTGGCCCTAATCTAACTCTAGTCATTCTTTTATTCCTGATATACCTATAGAAAGCCTTAGGGTTTTCCCTGATCCTATCCGCCAATGACTTCTCGTGTCCTCTCCTTGCTCTTCTTAGCTCTCCCTTTAGATCCTTCCTGGCTAGCTTGTAGCTCTCAAGCGCCCTAACTGAGCCTTCACGTCTCATCCTAACATAAGCCTTCTTCTTCCTCTTGACAAGCGCTTCAACTTCTTTAGTAAACCACGACTCCCTCGCTCAACAACTTCCTCCCTGCCTGACAGGTACATACTTATCAAGGACACGCAGTAGTTGCTCCTTGAATAAGCTCCACATTTCGATTGTGCCCATCCCCTGCAGTTTCCTTCCCCATCCTACGCATCCTAAATCTTGCCTAGTCGCATCATAATTTCCTTTCCCCCAGCTATAACTCTTGCCCTGCGGTATATACCTGTCCCTGCCCATCGCTAAGGTAAACCTAACCGAATTGTGATCACTATCACCAAAGTGCTCACCTACATCTAAATCTAACACCTGGCCGGGTTCATTACCCAGTATCAAATCCAATGTGGCATCGCCCCTGGTTGGCCTGTCTACATACTGTGTCAGAAAACCCTCCTGCACACACTGGACAAAAACTGACCCATCTAAAGTACTCGAACTATAGTATTTCCAGTCAATATTTGGAAAGTTAAAGTCCCCCATAACAACTACCCTGTTACTCTCGCCCCTGTCGAGAATCATCTTCACTATCCTTTCCTCTACATCTCTGGAACTATTCGGAGGTCTATAGAAGACTCCCAACAGGGTGACCTCACCTCTCCTGTTTCTAACCTCGGCCCATACTACCTCAGTAGACGAGTCCTCAAACGTCCTTTCTGTCGCTGTAATATTCTCCTTGATTAACAATGCCACACCCCCCCCCCCTCTTTTACCATCTTCTCTGTTCTTATTGAAACATCTAAATCCCGGAACCTGCAACATCCATTCCTGCCCCTGCTCTACCCATGTCTCCGAAATGGCCACTACATCGAGATCCCAGGTACCAACCCATGCTGCAAGCTAAGTACCAAGCTACTTGCCACTTATCAGCCCAAGCCTGGACATTGTCCAGGTATTGCTGCACTTCTACACAGATTGCTTCAGTATCTGAGGAGTCGCGAATGGTGCTGAACATTGTGCAGTCATCAGCAAACATCCCCACTTCTGAGCCTTATGATTAAAGGAAGGTTATTGATGAAGCAGCTGAAGATGTTTGGGCCTAGGACACTACCTTGAGGAACTCCTGCAGTGATGTCCTGGAGCTGAGATGATTGACCTCCAACAACCACAACCATCTTCCTTTGCGCTAGGTATTACTCCAACCAGTGGAGAGTTTTCCCCTTGATTCCCATTGACTTCAGACTTGCTAGGGCTAGTTGATGCCATACTCTGTCAAATGCTACCTTGATGTCAAAGACAGTCACTCTCACCTCACCTCTTGAGTTCAGCTCTTTTGTCCATGTTTGAACCAAGGCTGTAATGAGGTCAGGAGCTGAGTGGCCCTGGCAAAACCTAAACTGGGCATCACTGAGTAGGTTGTTGCTGAGTAGGTAAGTGCCCCTTGATAGCACTGTCGCGACACCTTCCATCACTTTACTGATGATTGAGAGTAGATGCTTGAGCGGTAATTGGTCGGGTTGGATTTGTCTTGCTTTTCCTGTACAGGACGTACCAAGGCAATTTTCCACATTGCCGGGTAGATGCCAGTGTTGTAGCTGTACTGGAACAGCTTGGCTAGGGGCATGGAAAGTTCTGGAGCACAGGTCTTGAGTACTATTGCAGGAATGTTGTCAGGGCCCATAGCCTTTGCAGTATCCAATCCAGTGGAGTGAATCGAATTGGCTGAAGACTGGCCTCTGTGATGCTGGGGACTTCAGGAGGAGGTCGAGATGGATCGTCCACTAGGCACTTCTGGTTGAAGATTGTTGCAAATGCTTCAGCCTTATCTTTTGCACTGATGTGCTGGGCTCCCCTGGTTGTTTAATTGTCTACCATCATTCACGACTGGATGTGGCAGGACTGCAGAGCTTAGATCTGCTCCGTTGGTTATGGGATTGCTTAGCTCTGTCTATTGCATGCTGCTTACGCAGTTTGGCACGCAAGTAGTCCTGTATTGTAGCTTCAGCAGGTTGACACCTAATTTTGAGGTATGCCTGGTGCTGCTCCTGGCATGCCCTGCTGCACTCTTCATTGAACCACGTTTGATCCCTGGCTTGATGGTAATGGTGGAGTGGGGAATATGCTGGGCCATGAGGCTACAGTTTGTGCTTGAGTACAATTCTGCTGCTGCTGATGGTCCACAGCGCCTCATGGATGCCCAGTTTTGCACTGCTAGATCTGTTTGAAATCTATCCCATTTAGCATGGTGGTAGTGCCACACAACACGATGGAGGGTATCCTCAATGTGAAGGCGGGACTTTATCTCCACAAAGACTGTGCAGTGGTCACTCCTACCGATACTGTCATGGACAGGCGCATCTGCGGCAGGCAGATTGGTGAGGATGAGGTCAAGTATGGTTTTCCCTCTTCTTTCCCTCGTCACCTGCCGCAGACCCCGTCTTTAGGACTCGGACAGCTTGATCAGTAGTGGTGCTACCAAGCTACTCTTGGTGATGGACATTGAAGTCCCCTACCCAGAGTACGTTCTGTGCCGTTACCACCCTCAGTGCTTCTTCCAAGTGGTGTTCAACATGGAGGAGTACGAAGTACTGACTCATCAACTTGAGGGGGAGGGTTTGGTAGGTGGTAATCAGCAGGAGGTTTCCTTGCCCATGTTTGACCTGATGCCATGAGATTTCATGGGGTCTGGATTCGATGGTGAGGACTCCCAGGGCAACTCCCTCTTGACTGTATACCACTGTGCCGCCACCTCTGCTGGGTCTGGCCTGCTGGTGAGATACCCAGGGATGATGATGGCAGTGTCTGGGACATTGTCTGGAAGGTATGATGCCATGAATATGACTATATCAGGCTGTTGCTTGACTCGTCTGTGGGACAGTCCTCCCAACTTTGGCACAAGCCCCCAGATGTTAGTAAAGGGGGTTTTACAGGGTCGACAGGGTTGAGTTTGCTGTCGTGTTTCCGGTGCCTAGGTCAATGCTGGGTGGTCCGTCCTTATCAACTTTGTAGCAGTTGGATACATCTGAGTGGCTTGCTTGGCCATTTCAGAGGGCAGTTAAGAGTCAACCACATTGCTGTGGATCCTAAATCACATGTAGGTCAGACCAGGTATGGACAGCAGATTTTCTTTCCTAAAGGACATGAGTGATCCAGATGGGTTTTTACGACAATTGACAATGGTTTTATGGCCATCATTAATTCCAGCTTTTAATTCCAGATTTATTAATTGAATTCAAATTCCACCTTCTGCCATGGTGGGATTCAAACCCATGTCCCCAGAGCAATACCCTGGGTTACTGGTCCAGTGACCATACCACTATGCCACTGGTTCTCCATTCGCCACCACCTCCCCTTCAACTCTCCTAATATTTTCCCCTTGGTTTGTTGTCTGTCTTTTGTCTGATTACAACCTCTGCGCAGTGTCCTGCGGTGTTTCTCTACATTTAAAGGCACAATATAAATACCAGTTGTTGAAGATGTAAAAGAAAAACCTGGTGAAGAACAACTTTATGAAGCTTGAATCTGTTGGGTAGTGAAGGAAAGGATAGATTTATTGATGGGCTGGCAGAAAGTGGACAATATTTTCAATGCCAAAGATGGGCTGGGACAAGAAAGGATAGTTTTCAGCCAAGTTAAACAGATGTTTGCATCAAAACTGAGCTCATCTGTAACAATTTTGATTTTTTTCTGCTTATTTGATACCCTGGAAATTGTGCGAAAACAATTGTCATTGTTACTCAGTGTCTGGGCGTCGTGTTGACTTGATTTTCATTGCTACAACTCTGATGTTTTCTGATGCATAACAGGCAGCACTAAGTTTACTCCTACATTATAAAGTTCAGAGGTAGTCTTGTACTTTCCCATTCCTACTCTATGTATGCTATCCTTGTTTTGGAAATGTATAACCATTCTTTTTGTGCTATCACAACAAATTATAAATAGCCGAGCCAACTGATCATTTCATCTTTAATTCATGCTACCCAATAGTCTTGTCTTTTGAAAGTTTTTTTTTGTAGAATTAAACAATGGAAATAAGTTAGAATCCCAGGTGACAACACCATGGGAGAAAATTCCTCAAGAACTGCTTTTGGAAGTTTTATGAATTTTTTTAGTACAGAGATCCTAACTGATGAAGTGCAGCTGCAGCAACTCTTAAATTCTGGCATAACTATAGAGTTCTGGCTGAAGTTTTATACTTCAGTGATACTTCATTTATGGTGTTGTAGAAGACTGATAACCTGACTCTTCATCTCTCTGATGTTGTGGAGGAGCTCTGTGGAATAGAGTAGATCAGCTCAATGAAATCTGATTTGCATGGATTTCTAGCATGCTTAGTCCAGGAGTTGAAGATGGGTTTTCGCCTGTTTTGTCAGTTACTTTATTGTATCACTGGGCATTTGTAGAGCACAGAAAGTATTGATACACTTATCTCCTTTCCTTGGAAGTATTGCAGTTTGTTAGTAACCGTGTATTTAGGATGTGATTAGTAAGCTGAATGTTTGTGACTGAAGAGAACTTGTGATACCACTGGAGAGGAGGAGTCATTGGGCAACTGCACAGTCCATGTTCTGACATGAATTGCCCTTTTAGCACTGTCTAGTTATGTATGTCTCAAGTGATCCAATTGGTGCTGTTGTTAATATTTTTGTGTTAAAACTACAAATGAAATTCAGTTTTCCTCCTGAAATTGAAACAAGGAATTATACAGCACAGAATGAGGCCATTTGGCCCATCGTGCATCTGCCGGATGTGTTCTTTACTCATCTCAGATGGTTGGCATATTCCTATCGCCAGTTTTTCCTTCCTCTTCTGATGACACTGACTCCCTGGAAGGTAGCAGACACCCACTAGTATCCACCCAAATGGTCATTACATATGGCTGAGCCCAGGGAGTGATTCTTTTCACCCGCATGTTGGTGTTTCAGCCAAGCCTCAATCGTGACGTCCAGACCGCTGCATTTCCATAAGGAGTGGGAGCCATAGCAATTTCCCCTTTTCCAGCCCCCCCCCCCCCCCCCTCCAGATTAGTGATCGCTTGTAACTTCAGCTGCTGAACTAGCTAACTTAAAACAGTCTGATTGAACTTGGGGTCTTTGCTATACGTCTCAGCTACTCACTGAGCAGACTTAGGGATGCCAGTAGTCTACAAATTGGTTAGCTTTGGAGAATCAGAATTCACCCTCCCTGTCCCAGTTTTTCTTTTTGTTTTAAGATTTTCTTGATTTGAAGTCATTGTGGCAAATAAAAGTATAATCAAGAATGATCTTAAATACGAAAAAAATTCCATGCTTTAGGGTTCCTACTCATAGGCTGAACAAGTAAGGGGAAAAAAAATTAACTGCCATTCTGTATTTAGAAGTAACTGTGCTGAAACTCGTAAACTGTTTAGAATTTGAGTGTGAGTTAATATTTTAATAGTCAGCAATTAACTTGTGTGTGAGCTTTTACTCTATGAACTGCCAACTAAATCATCTCAGAATATGTTTCATATGAACTAGATCAATTAATTTTTCTTATCCTATCCTTAGTGGGTCTGAAAAGAAATTGATTGTACTCAAGGAACCTTGTACCATGCAAAATCTGTCATGCCAAATGTAATCTTTTGGCATTGCCCTTTAGTTTGGGGAGTTTAATGAAAAGTCTTGTTAGAGACCTATAGCGTAGCGAATGGTAAATCTCAATTTCTTGGTTAATCACTTATTTTTCAAGTGCCTTCTCAAATGAATTTATTTCTTGATTATTGTTGTAGGAATCTTATACTTACAAGGACCCCATCACAGAATTTGTGGAATGCCTGTATGTGAATTTCGATTTTGATGGAGCTCAGAAGAAGCTGCGAGAGTGTGAATCGGTGAGTTGTTTGTTTCAGCATTTGTTGAACTTTTTAGTCTTTTGAGCACTGCCATGAAAATTTCAGTGTCAGCAATAATGTTGTCATTTAAAAGTTGTCTCTTTCAATGCCCTTACAAAAGGCGCATCACTGAATTATTGTGCACTTTGGTTTTTGGCAAAGCTGACACCTCTAGCTTTCCTTTCCCCACCCTTCCCAAACGCTTTGAGTTAGATTTCCCCTATTGGCTGTGGTGCCAGTGGCTATACTTGACTGATGGAGGATGCAATTCAGGCAGGCAAAATGGACAGTGTCCAATCCCTTGTCCAGAATGAATTTCTAACAACCTCACTGCACTTCACTCAGCAATGCTTGGGAGGGACTTCTAAATTTTGCCCAACTTAAAATAGACTGAAGTATCCAGTGTCCTGTGTAAAGGATTGGGGTGCCTGAACGACTTGATATAGAACTAAATTCCTTCAGTTTTATGGTAGTGTGTGGTAACATAAGGTTATCGCGTTCTTAGTTGATTTGCACATAATCATTTGCTGTATGAGTATTCTACAATAGAATGCTAGACTCGATCAGCACAGCCTAGAGATGAAATGTCCATGCCAATGTAAATGGAAACACTGCACTTCAGTTTACCGGGACCAGTAAGTACTGCAGTGGGATTTGCCTCCAAGTTGACATTTCCATTGCAGTGCTGAGGGAAAATTCTGTCGGAAGTGGTGTCTTCGGGATGAGACATTAAACCGAGGCCCTGTCTGCCACCCGCAGGTGGATGTGAAAGATCCCAGGGCACTATACCAAAGAAGCGCAAGAAATTTTCTCCCTGGTGTCCTGTTTACTGTTTAACTCAAAATCACTAAAACTGATTATTTGGTCTTTATCTTTTTTGTGGGATCCTGCTGTGCACAAATTGGCTGCCACATTTCCTACATTACAACAGTGACTGCACTTCAAAAAGTACTTTGGGGCATCCTGAGGTTATGAAAGGCAATATATAAATGCAAACATTTTTCTTAATTAGAATTGAAAAGTGATCCAAAGGTACTATAGTTAGATAATGTTGAAAACTGACTTAAGGATAAATTACCACAGGTGGGATGAAATTACACATGACCTGAGACTTTTCTACCATCTGATTATTTACTGTAAACTGTGAGCTTTTTTGGCCATATTATAGCAGTTGCTGCAGGCTACAGTTGTCGAAAAATCTTGTAGTAATTGCAATTATTTACAAAACTTTGTGTGGTATTTAAAATGTTTCTTTAAGCCTGGAAAGGCAAGGTGCTTGACAATAATTGTCGTAGAGTTTACATGAGGTTAGTGTCGGTGATTAGTGCTTCAGCATGTGGAAATTTCATTTAAATTGTATTAATGCAAATCCTTTTCGTTACTGGACCAATTTTGGTTAATCTGATTCACATGCTTAAACTAGACTTTAACTTTGTCAAGATAATTTATTGGAAAATTATGGTGAGTAATGGTGGTTTTAGCTACCAATGAAATCATAGTCGAAGACCTGAATATCTTTTGTGATAAGCAAATATCTTTTCCCTTGTGGATGTGTATCTCTCTGTACAACTGTCTCTCGACACAAAAAAACCTCCCACCTTCCTGTTGTGCGAGTAGGAATCCTGCAGGTAATTCAGGAGAAACTTCTTTACCCTGTCAGTGGTGAGAATGTGGAACTCGCTACCACAGGAGTAGTTGAGGTGAATAGTATCGATGCATTTAGGGGAAAGCTAGATATGTAAATGAGAAAGAAAGGAATAGAAAGTTATACTGATCGGGTGAGATGAAGAAGGGTGGAACATAAATAACAGCATGAACCAGTTGGGTCAGATGGCCTGTTTTGATGATGTAAATTCTGTGTGTAATTCCCATGTACTTATTTATCATCTTCCCCCCACCCTGCCTCCATTCCACTGCATGCTCATTCGGGGGTGTTCAGGTCTAGATGAGACAGCTAAATTCAATTTAAATACTAGAAATTCGTGAATTTATAATTGGAATGTCACGAAAGCTGACAAAATTCCGCAACATTTGGCTACATGCTACAGTGTGTAAAAAAAAAAATGTTTGGGATCGGGTATCGCTGGCAAGGCCATGAGTTATTGTCCATCCCCGGATGCCTTTGAGAAGGTGGTGCTGGGTTGCCGCCTTCACCCTCAGTAACTCGTGGTGAAGGTGAAGCAGTAATCCACTGGGGCTAAAATAAAAGCAAAATACTGCAAATGCTGGAAGTACTCAGCAGGTCTGGCAGCATCTGTGGAGAGAGAAGCAGAGTTAAAGTTTCAGGTCAGTGACCCATCTGATGAATGGTCACTGACCTGAAACGTTAACTCTGCTTCTGTCTCCACAGATGCTGCCAGAGCTGCTTAGTATTTCCAGCATTTCATGTTTTTATTTTAATCCACTGGGGCTATTTGGTTAATGAACGTCTTGATTAGTGAAAGCCATTGGAATTGGGCTTTGTAAATGGTTGACTGTTCCTTTATTTCACAAGTGTAGTAACCAGCACTGTAATGATGGCGAACAAAATTAAAATTAAGACATTAAAAAAATTGTAACACCAGTAAATGATGCCCCAGGAGACTCTGCTTTTAATGGATTCAGAGTGCTGAGTTTGAGTTATCAAGAACATTTGGTTTTCCAAAAATGCAGAGCGGACAGTAAGTGAAGCAAAAGTGATTCCACGTGTTCTGTTTACCAGCACTCAAAATATTTAAAATATTTTGAAGATCTAAGGAGCAGAACTCATGCTGGGGACTGCCATACCAGCCAGTAACATTCTGTCTGGTCAGAGCAGCTCATAACTCCAGCTGCAAAGCATAACACTTAGCATATTTCATCCATAAATGACACTAGTAAGAATTAAACTATACATATCATTCACATTTTGCTGTCACCTCAGAAGTAATATTAGCTCACAAACCATATATGGAGTGATCTCTGGATATAGCTAGTGTGGCAGTTTTAGGGGCAACATAGGTGATTCCAGGTGGTAGCTATTGAGTTATCGAGACAGTTTAAAAAGCTGAATTTATTCTCACTGGGAGGGGAAAGTGATCAAGAGGGAGAAGGTACAATGTATGTAAAGATAGCAAAGGAAATTCATAGTTTGTATGCAGCATTTGTTTTCTTTTACAAAATCATTACAGCTGATTGAGTTGAAGGCATGATCTGAGGATAAATTTTACATACTTGTACACTGCCGACTTGGTGGAAAGATTTTTTAGAAATTGCTGAGGATGTTCCTTCTGCAAGGAGTCAAAAGCATATTGGCTGGAGGGGAGACTAAAGAGTTAAAATAGGAGCTTGAGATCTGGGTGGGCTGATTGCATTTCTGTTATAATGCTGACGCACATTGATTCTGGTTTTGTTGCATCTTAGAAATTGGGTTATAAAAGGCTGTTTTATGTGTGATCTCATCTTCTGACTCCCCAAACTTGGTGCACCATCTACAAGGCAGAAGTCAGGAGTGTGATAGAATACTCTCCACTTTCCACTTTCAAACCACTCAAAGCCAAACAGCATCCAGGACAAAGCAGTCCTCTTGATCAACATCCATCCACCACCTTAAATGTTCACTCCTTCCACCACCAGTGCACAGTGGCAGCAGTGTGTACCATCTGCAAGGTGCACTGTAGCAACTCACCAAGGGTGCTTCGACAGTACCTTCCAAATCCACGACCTCTACCACCTAGAAGGACAAGGGCAGCAGGTTCATGGGAACACCACCAATGTTCCCTCCAATTCATGCACCATACTGATTTGGAAATATATCACCATTCCTTGACTGTTCATCATTCATTTAGGCTGTGTTCATCCACTGTAGGATGTAGCCCTCTTCATGTTTTTTCCATTTATTTCCATCTTGATTGTTGCTGGATCAAAATCCTGGAACACTCTCCCCTATCAGCACTGTGGGAGCACCTTCACTACATGGACATCAGAGGTTTAAGAAGGCAGCTCTGGCCTTGCCTGTGATGCCACATCCCATGAACAAAACAGAAGAAAATCATTGACAAAGCACTTAAACAGACTCAGACTTCCCATGATTGGTCGCTCTGATGTTGGGATCAGTACCAGCCTATTGCGATCATACCAGTTGTTGTTCAGATGCGAAGAAGCTGCTTTCAGCCCAGGTCTTTGGGCACCTGCTAGATATAGTGGTAGCTCTCTGTATCAACAGGAACCACTCCATGGAAGACTGGGAATTATTTTGATTTGAGCCGACAGATGTAGTCTATACCGTTCAGTTCACCCCACTGCACAGCTAGAGATGCAGTTTAACTGAGAAGAGGAATGGGGGAAAACACACCGCACGATGTCTTGATTCTAATGTGCCGAGTTCATGACCCTGACCAAGCGACCTGAGGATAGTACTGAGCTGTAATTGGATTGTACTGATCGTTGCAGCCTTTACTATGTGATAGTGGTAGCTATGATTTTACCGTTAATTTGTCTGGATGAAGTGATTTGGTTGCATTGTGTTGCACCCTTGAGCTGTAGTTTCTAATTCTCTCAAGTTTTATCCTTTGCAAACTGGATCAGGTCCTATCCTTGCATGTTGAGGCCCTTTTCAGGGCAGCAAGTTAGCACGTTGTTTGATCTTGGTGATGAGTTTGAATCCTGCCCAGTTGAAAGCAAAGGGAAATCTGCTCAATTCATTGTCTTGGGGATTGGACATGCCATGAAGTAGAGTAGTGAAGCCAGCTTATGATGGGCATCAGCCAACGAAACTAAACTGAACACCACTGTTTGCTACAAGTTGCCGCTCTGGTCGTAAGAATGGCTGGAACGGTCTGTGATTGGAGCCAAGGCACGTTGTGGGGCCAATGTCAAGGTAGCTTTTGCTTTGAGTCTGACCTGTGAACACTTTCTGGCACAGTTGTATGCAACTGGAAAATGTATCCCATTTCCAACACTGACAGCCTCCCCCGCGACCCTGTAGAAGATTCAGCAAAATAGTTTTTCTATATTAAAATATATCTGAAACTGGGAGAGTAGATGAGTGAAAAATCTGGAATCCAGCACTGCTATGTTAAGATCACTCCAGTTATATATTCATCAGCAGGCTATATCGGTCCAGCTGGATTTGCAGTGAGCTGGATGCTCCATTTAGGATTGAAGAATTGTCCCCCACAGCAATGTGTCGGCAAAGCACACTGCACGTATGGCATGTAGACAGCGACATTTTACTTCATCGAGGTTGTTATCTAAGCAGAGAGTTTTTGTTGCTTGACTTCTGTTCCATGGTAATTCAGAGTTTATTTTTTTGAACAAGAGATGGGAAAGATGCCCAAGGACTTGAGTTGGGGAGCAAATTAGATTGAATGCGTTGAGATTTAATTAGCATGAAGTGCATTTAAAACTTTGCATGTCCTTGTTACCTAATGTAACAAATAATTCATCAATTAAAATATTTATTAGCACAAAAATCAAGGTTGACACTCCAGTGCAGTACTGAGGGAGGGAGCACTGCAGTGTCGGAGGTGCCATCTTTCGGATGAGATGATAAACCGAGGCCCATCTACTCGGATGGATGTAAAAGATCCCATGGCATTATTTTGAAGAAGGGCAGGGGAATTCTCCCCAGTGTCCTGGCCAATATTTATCCCTCAATCAATATCACCAAAACAGATTATCTGGTCATTATCACATTGCTGTTTGTGGGAGTTTGCTATGCGCATACTGGCTGCTGTGTTTCCTGCATTACAACAGTGACGACACTTCAAAAAGTGCTTCATTGGCTGTAAAGCACCTTGAGGCATCCAGTGGTCATGAAAGGCGCTATAGAAATGCAAGTCCTTTTTTTATTCTTTTGGGCTTGACAACAATTGGGTGCATTTATAAACGATTAAACTTCATCGAAACCATCAAACCTGCTGTAAGCAAGGCAGCTGATTTGCACTTCTCATGACGAATAAATGCAGCCACACAATGTAACCCTTAAAAGCCCCGGTAGTGATCGTGGGAAATCTTGTAGTTCCGTGAGACTCCATCATCTGAAACCAGTGGTCTGAATTATAGGTGAATGGAATCACATAAAATGGAGCCGGAAACATTGATTAAGATCCTGGAATCCCATGTAATAAAGTGGGAATTTATGATGATCATTCATGGGATGGGAGAGTTGCTGGCAAGGTCAACATTTTTAGCCCTTTGGAATCTCCAATGATTGTGGATCCAGTTACCATAACACTGCAGTCAAAATAGCATAAACTAACTAATTGAGCAGAATGGTTTAGAAAACTGGGCAATAGATAGCATTGCAGTGTTACTAAAAAATTTGGGAATTCAAAAAGTGAATGATGCATATTTCTCCCATTCCCTCTGCTTCAGTATGCCCCAATTGGAAAAAAAAGGGCTCAAAGGTTGTTTTAACCAATCCACTAGTAACTAAAGTTCCATTACACCCAAATGCCAGGAAGTCTGGTTTATAAGAAGCTTTTTATCTTGGTGTTTGCTTCTGTACAGGTCATGAAGCCTGGCGACTTTCCCATTACTTTGCATGTCACTCAGGCTGTGGTTACGCACAGATACAGGTGCTTTGATTTAGGACTTATCTGCCAATGGCCTAACAGCACTAAAAAAAATAGAAAATATAATGATAAATACTGGAAATATGAAACAGAGTGTCTGCTTGGCTGGTGAGCCTCTGGAAAGGGTAGATGACTTCATATTTCTCGTGCTTCACCAGCACAGTTCAGCCTGCCCTGCTGAGTGTCTCTGTGACATTAAAAAGAAGCCTTTCCAAACCTTCAGGACCACAAAATTCAAACAAGACTAACCAGGAATTAAGGAATTTAACTGAAAATTTGCCTGGGCATGATGGGCCCTGGCCATAATTTAGAAGCCCCTGCTTTATAATGGTTGTGTGGGGAGTAGTTAAAAACTATTAGTGTTGTGGGGTTAGGGTGGGTAGAGTAGTGAATAGGATGTCATGAATTATGATGCCCAAGTGGCCTGTTACCCATTTGAACCAAAAAGCTGCATTTCTGCCACTGCTGCCTATCCAGTACATTTTTAATTGCATGGAATTATTGTTATTTCATCACAGTCACAGGGCATTGGCAAAATTAGTATCACAAATTGACCAGAATCAAATGTGCTTCAACTCCTCTTAATTACAGTGATCAGGAGCATCCTTCCTACCTCCCCGTGTCATCTGCTTTTCTCAACACTCACACCCACTCACCCCTCCGCCCCCCCAAAAAAAGCTTGTAGTTCTGGGGTGGAATCTGTTTTCAGTGCAGTTTTAAAAATTAGTTATGGTTGACAAATAGTCGTTTGGTAGCACAGAACTTGAGTATTGCTGAAAATAGAGACGTGTTGTCGGAAGCTTTTCATCTTGCTCTCGTCAGGACAATCTGCAAGAATACCAATGTAAGGGAAAACAACAACCTTATACTGTATGAGAAGAGAGTACTGATTGGTTGGCGAGTGAACTCTGATTGGTAGAGGCAGTGCCATGGAGAATGCACCAGTTTACGGTGACTGACAGTTAACAGCCAAGCTTTGAAATTTAAACCAGGCAGCTTGACTCTGATTGGTCAAAGCATTGCCCTGAGGAATGAACCAGTGAATGGCTGTCACTTATTTTGTTTAGCTGAAACAGGCACAATGTTTGTACTTGTTCTTTCTGTCTGCGAAGAACAGGGTCCTGTGTATTAATATATGTAGCTTCCAGTAGGCGCAAATGCGCTACATGGCGAACCTTACAATCTTAAATTGATTGTCAGCATAATTCTTAGCACACTGAGGATTATTTAGCAAATGTTGTCCAATCTCGGAATCACATCTAATGTTGGACACTGTGTTTTGCAAGCACGGGCTGGTTGGGTACGGCCTGTACCTTGTCTGTTGCAAACAGCGGAAGGGACGCGTTTGATACGATTGTTTTGGAACTGGATTGCTGTTCTTTCACTGTTGGAACTATATTGCCTTTCTTTCACAGTCGCTGGGTCAAAATCCTGGAACTCCCTTTCTAATAGCATGTGGGTGTACCTACCCCACATGGGCTGCAGCAGTTCAAGAAGGCAACTCGCCACCACCTCCTCATGGGCAATTAGGACTGGCTTGGCCAGCGACGCCCACAACCCATGAACGAATAAAAAAAAAATCTGCCAGTCTTCGGGGCGTACGGCCTTTCTACATAGCTTCACGCTGGCATTGAAATTCATATATCACATTACTCATTTGTGTGATCGACAGGACGTCTTTTTGGCCTGACGGCAGCATCCTGTTAGTGGTGTGTGCCACTATACGGAATACGGAGGCCCTGAACCTCCAACAGTAAATTCAAACAATATGCCAATTATAGAAGCTGCAAGTTGAATTATTTATGTGCTGCAGTGGTAATTAGGGTACCTGGACTTGGGTAGTTGTGTACTGTGTACAGCTGGTTAGTATTAAAGGCTATATCATAGTGAAACAGTTCTAATAATGTTAAAGTTAAGCATTTTATGCTATAATTGTATTATGCGACATTATATTACCCAGCTAAATTTTTTTTCCATTTAATACGTACAGGCTGCCATTTTGGCATACTGCTGTATCATATAATGGGAAAGTAAAAGTAATGGTGCACTTGTTTTTCTACCATACATAATATTTTGGAGGGAATGGTACATACAGGATGACGACCAGCACTGAGATGCAAAGATAGTAATTTAATCTCTATCAAATGACATCCTCATCAAAGTGGTTTTAGAAACACAAACAGAGCTGGATTCCAGTCCTAAACTTAACAACATGCATTTGTTGTCTGGTTTAATTTTTATTGGAGAATGACATTCACTTTTCAATGAAATTACTGTTCTTGTATTGCAGTGACCTGAACTGTGTCTAAGTCCTATGTACCTCTTTTGGCTTGATATTTAGTGAATGTCTATCTGCTGGGTGTCATTTTAGTGTGTTGAGGCCATCACTGATTGGATATCTAGATGCTGCTTTACATCTTGTGATTAGCAAACAGCCAATGCACCAGTTTTGTCAGTTTTTCTGAATTGTTTGAAATGGTTACCACTGGTTTATGAGACAAGGTGACTCATTGTAAGCTAGATTATTGCTCTAGCCAACAGGTCAGGTCGGCATCTAGGTGCATTTTGTTGGAGTGTTCCCTTTTAATTACATGCAGTGGCTTCAGTAGCTTTGGGTGCCCAAGTAAAACATGTCCCATCCTTGGCCTTGTTTTCACTGTTTCATGAGATTGTAGCTATTTTTTCTGTTCCTCTGCTCTCCACCTGTTCTTCTGTCCTGAAGCTTTTGATTACTTGCTGGTGTATGGTTTCATAAGTAAAATCAAGAAATACTGGAAACGCTCAGATCAGGCAGCATCTATGAAGTGAGGGAGGTGGGGTTAATGTTTCAGGCCGATAACCTTACAGATCATAGGTAACATCTCTGAGATGAGGTCATTGACCTGAAACATTGATCCTACTTTCCTCTCTACAGATGCTGTGACCTGCTGAATGTTTCCAGTACTTCCTGTTTTTATTTCTGATTTCCAACATCTGCAGTATTTTCCTCCTTGTTTTGTAGTATGTCTTCCAGTACTTTGTTCAAGTGGTCATCCTGCTTTTGTGCTTACACAGCTGGTAATTCAGCAGCGAGGAGAATTGTAGCCACTCCCACCACGTCCATGCACAATTGCATCCATTAACCAATATCACCTAATATCATCTTGCTTTCCCTTGCCCAAAGACAGACATGCTGACACCAGTTGTAGCACCTCTGCTGCTACTTGGCTGAGTTCAGCCAGGTCTGGAACCTGAACCTGGAATCTTCTTGGTCAGTCTGATTTGGTGTTGGCCATGGCTCAGTGGATAGCCCTCTCGCCTTTCGGTCTGCAGTGATTTATGAAGTGTGGGATGTTCTGTTTAGCATTTCTCCACTATGAATTTAAGAGGCAAGGTTAAATTAGCAAGGTTTTCAATGGTTCAAAATAAGTTAGGTGTTTTTACAATGTAGGTGGTGTTGTGGTATTGGTAGGCACTTGTCAGATCTCCATTTAAGTTAGTGTGTCAGCTGTGGTTCAGTAGGTAGCACGCTCGCCTGAGTCAGAAGGCTGTGGGTTCAAGTCTCACTCCAGGATTTGAGCACAAAAATTTAGGCTGACGCTTCCAGTGCAGTACTGAGGGAGTGCTACGCTGTTGGAGGTACAGCCTTTCAGATGAGACATTAAACCAAGGCCCTTTCTGCCCCTCAGGTGGATGTAAAAGATCCCATGGCACTATTTGGAAGAGGAAGAGGGGAGTTCTCCCTGGTGTCCTGGGCCAATATTTATCCCTCAACCAATATCAATAAGGCAGATTATCTGGTCATTATCACATTGTTGTTTGTGGAACTTTGTGTGTGTGAATTGGTTGCCATGTTTCCTGCATTACAACAGTGACTACACTTCAAAGTATTTCATTGGTTGTAAAGTGCTTTGGGATGTCATGAAAAGCACTATACAAATGCAAGTCTTTTCTTTTTTCACTGTTGAACAATTGTAGAAATATTTTCTTCACCTTTTGTTTCCATTCAACAACAACTTGCATTGATATTGCACCATTAACATCACAAACCATTTCAAGATGCCTCATTAGAAGTTATATCAAACATAATGTTACACAGCCACATAAGGGGATATTAGGACAGGTGAGTTGGGTTTTGGGGAGCATTTGAAAGGTGGAAAGTGAGGAGGAGAGGTTTAGGGAGGTTCTAGAACTTAGGGTCCAGGTACTGAAAGCATGGCCACCAATGGTGGAGTGATTAAAATAGGGGTTGCTCAAGAGGCCAGAATTGGAGGAGCAGAACACAGCTGGTTTCAGTTTATTATTAAAAATCATATCTGCTTCTTGCTGCCAGCAGTTGATTTTCCAAAGTGAGTGTCCAGCATTTTGGAAACAGGGCTGAAACACCACAGCAGGAATAAAATGCCTTTGTGAAACATAGAGACAACTTCATTTGCTTTGTGTACCTGACTTTTGTTTTTAAAAGAAAGTCATATATTTCTGTTTGGTGTAACTAATGCTTGTTGGACGCCACACAATTAATGTTTAAGGCATTATTGATTTGTGCTCCCTACAGTATTGTGTTACTGGCTATCCAAATAATATTCAATTCTGCTTTTCCAAATTAGCTTCTCGTGATAGTGTTGCAGTGGAATTTTTGGACTGTTGACCATATTCTAATAACTTGCAGCTAGTCAGTCTCCTGTAGTAATGCATAAAGGGAGTCAAGATCAAATGTCATCTTAAGCTGAACAAGGGTTCAAGGGCAGGGGCAGTTGGACCACAACTGGCAAATCCCCATTCTGTGCTGATGTTTAGATTATTATAAATTCCTGTGTCTATATTTTTAATTGGAACAGTCTCTGTAAATTTGTCAGTTTCTAAGGATGTAGAGCTGTTAAGTTATAGCCCAAACAAACCGGGTTCTCTGGTATATTCACAGGACAATTCACTGTAAAACAAAGCATCGCACTTTTTGAAGTCTTTATAGCACAGAAACAGGCCATTCGGTCCAGTAGATCCATGCCAATGTTTGTGCTTCACACCAGCCTCTTTTCATCCTAGTTTATCTCACTTCCATTAACAAATCCATCTATTCCTTTTTCCCTCATGTGCTTATCTAGTTTTCCCTGAAATGCATCTATGCTATTTGCTTCAAGCAATGTTCCCTTTAAGATGCACACATGCATAGCTGTGCAGCAGTTGTGAAAGTACCATGCTCACAAGCTGTCCCCTTTAAGGTACTGCACAAAAAGATTTAAAGGTACCGTGCATTGTAATAAGCAGGTTGCGCATAACAGAGAAAATTTAGAGGGGCTCATTGACTTTAATTACTCCATGTGATAGCAAGTTCCACATTCTCACCACTCTCTGGGTAAAGACATTTCTCCTGAATTTCCTATTGGATTTATTAGTGACTGTCTTGTGTTTACAGCCCTTTGTTCTGGTCTCAACTGCAAGTGGAAGTATCTTCTTCACATCTACCCTGTCAAAGCCTTTCATAATTGTAAAGACCTCTACCAGGTCACCCCTCTGTATTCTCTTGTACAAGACCTTGGTTAGGCCTCAGAATCAATAATGAGCCCAATTTTGGTCCTGTCTCCTGGTGGGCGATAGTGAAACCTTGGAAAGTGTGTGGAAGAGGACCGAAAGATTGATTCCCAGTTTAAAACCTCCTACTCAGATTGGCTGAAAAAGCTGTGTCGGGAAGAGTAGACTTGGGGTAATTATTGATTGAGGTTTGTAAGATATTGCTGAGTTGGATGGACCAGTAGGTCATGTCTGTCATTTTCGATGAATGAATTTTTTATGTGTTGGCACTGCTGTGGGTTGTAACTTGGCATGGAAATTACAGCACAGAATGAGGTTTATTGTCCCAGTGCTAGCTGTTCAGAAATGGGGAATATACGTGGGTGTAGTCTTGGGAACAGAGTAGGAACACCAGCCAGCTTCTTGCAGAACTCATTTTGAAAGTGGTTATGACTGAATAGACGTCAAACTGCACCGTCAAAAGTCCAACAAAAAAAATTGCACACCAGGGAAATCAAATGCTGAAATAGTTAAACGCATGAACAAATTGCAGGAGAGACATTTTTAAAAATGTTAATATAATTCAAAACTTTTCCTCTCCCTCTTCCTCTATCTCGCTCTGTTTGCTCAGGTTTTTCTGGCACTACTGGTCTTGTTATTGAAGGAGTGTGTGGAGATTATACCCCCGAATCAGAGAGCAGAGAGAGCACTGTCACTAGCTTTCAAACGTTGGTGCTTTTTCTTTGAAGAAAATGTGTTTGCCTATGCATATTATGAAGCTTTTTGTTTAGCTTGCGGTACTTGCAGGAGCATGGAGAGCTGACTGTGCCTTCAGCTCTTCCCTATAATTAGAAACTTAGAAGTTTTCAAAAATAATTGAGGTGGGCTGAACCTTCTTGAATGTTCCAAAGTCAGCTTTTGACCAGTTGCACGTATGATACTGTCGTCAGTTGCTATGGATTTTGTCCCTTACGTGCTGGTAGTCTACTTGCTCCTCAGATATCTTACCTTGCCACCGTGTTATACAGATTAGATATCTCCTGGCATTGTTATCAGTTAATAACTGGGTCATGCTCTGATATGACACCTTCCATATTGAAGCCATTTGGGTGGGATACTGAAGAGCTCCCAGCGTCTGAGGAAATATACTCCACGCAAGGAGGAGGCGAAAGTGGGAAAAGCTTCGTTTTCTTCATCACTACTCTTTCAATTACAGAAAGATGGGATATGTTTTGTACTTTTTCAATCATTCCATGCCCAGTGAAGTCGTTTACTGGTGATGCACAGATAACATTACACACAGGTTAGGGGAAAAGAAGCCAATCTCAATTATTAAGCTATCAGTGAAGTACTGCTGTTTGCATATTAAGAATAGTTACCACGATTGTGGATAATGTGGTTACTTTGTAGTGTCCAGAAACAAGTCTACTTAATCTTGAATGTACAGTCTGTGAGAGCATCTAACTGGAATTTATGCTTAAGCAAGAAAGTGATTGATGCATTTTCTATTTTAATTCATCATAATTGACACAATAACTTGTACTGAATTCAGCTGATTTTAATTATGATAGTAACTAATTATTATGCTGGCAAAAGATGAAAGGGGAAAAAAATAATGCTTTCATGATTCTCCTTTTCTAAAAATGGGTGAAAGAGCTAAGTGAATCAGGTAGATTAATGGTTCTCATTCCTTGTGGTGTTTGTAAGCAACTTACAAAAGTTCAGTGCTGTAAATGATCGCTGTGTAGTGGGGAGCTTGATTCACTTCTGTGCCTTCATGTGGGGTGAGTGGTATTTTGTGGATATGGGTTGATTCATGTCAGAGCCTCTATTCACTTAGACAATATAGTGTTTCTTTTCAGTTGCCAAAAAATAAATGGCCATGATGAGCAAACATCTAATTTTTGTTATGAAAGTACTTTAAAGGCTTTGACTTTGAATTTTTGGGTATTTTAATGAATCATCTTTGTCTGACTGTTGCAGAGTAATGTCGTAACAATTGTACCCTTCGCACACAATGTTAAACATCGACAGCTATTCATTCATACTCTAGTTATTTCAGTAGGGCTGTATCAGTGAGCATGCTCTGATCTATTTATGGATGGTTTAAACCAAAGACATTTGGTAGTATTTATCCAAAATTTGACCCCGAAAATGTGAAATTACATGTTTATTATGTTTTAACCAGAGTTGGCCATTTAATCCATTGAACCTTCTCTTCCACACATTAGGCATGGGAGATCACACTCTTTCTCCTAACTCCCTGCCTTTCTTCATACCCTTCAATATCATTGCTACCCAGGTAAATATCCAACTTCATTTTCGGGGTTTCAGTTTGTTCTGCATCTGTGTATAATGTGGCAATGCATTCCACTTTCATGGATTCACCTTTCACCAGCCTAATTCCATATCTTAAAAGTTGCAGTTGACCTCCTGTGGTATTGCATCTGATGGATGAAAACCAAAAGTAGGCGTTGGATGAAGTTGAGGTGCAAGGTAATTGGAGCAAGACATGCAGATGTAATTCAGTCCTCATTTTAAAGTAATCAATTTTGTCCATATTTCTCCAAGTAATTGGATTTTATATTTATGACTACAGCAAAACTGACAGCAATTTGGGAATTGCAGTAGTAGAATCAGCAGAAGGAACTAGAACATGCAAATGTGAGATGCTGAGTGCCTGCAAGGGCAGGAGAATATAATTACTGCATAAACAAGTTTACAGCTACAGCGCCAGATTATAGATGGAGGTCTGGTATGGGCACTTGATTTCATGAAACAACTGTTTCTCCTGCCTTTTATACCTGCCAGTTAGTTTTTATTGACTTGTGAAGTTGAACTGCCAAATCCCTTCATTCTTGTACTCCCCTGCTTACACAGCATTCCCATTCCCATTGCATCCAATGTCGTGTGCCACACTTGGTCATGTTAAATGACAATATGTCATATATCATCACGTAGCTCACTTACTTTGTGACTTTCTGTTCTTTCCTTGAGTGTTCATTATACCTGTCAGCTTATCATCTGCGCACACACTCCACTATTCCCAAATTCGTGTCATTAAGATTTGCAGTGAAAAAGCTGGGTTCCAGCAGCACCTGTTTTTGCTTGCCAATATCACAATGCTGCTTTTAATTTAACTCGCTGTCTTCTGCTAGTAGAAACACTGCAGCATCTTGGGTTTGCATGTCCCAGTTCTTCAATCTGTACCACAGAGAAACTACGGTGTAAATTAGGGATGTCTGAGGGACTTGCATCAGGTGCCCTTTTTCTGTTGCAGCTGTCCTTATTTTCAAAATGAGCATTGTACGTACTAGAACATAGAACATTACAGCGCAGTACAGGCCCTTCGGCCCTCGATGTTGCGCCGACCTGTGAAACCATCTGACCTACACTATTCCATTTTCATCCATATGTCTATCCAATGACCACTTAAATGCCCTTAAAGTTGGCGAGTCTACTACTGTTGCAGGCAGGGCATTCCACGCCCCTACTACTCTCTGAGTAAAGAAACTACCTCTAACATCTGTCCTATATCTATCACCCTTCAACTTAAAGCTATGTCCCCTCGTGTTTACCATCACCATCCGAGGAAAAAGACTCTCACTATCCACCCTATCTAACCCTCTGATTATCTTATATGTCTCTATTAAGTCACCTCTCCTCCTCCTTCTCTCTAACAAAAACAACCTCAAATCCCTCAGCCTTTCCTCGTAACACCTTCCCTCCATACCAGACAACATCCTAGTAAATCTCCTCTGCACCCTTTCCAAAGCTTCCACATCCTTCCTATAATGCGGTGACCAGAACTGCACGCAATACTCCAGGTGCGGTCTCACCAGAGTTTTGTACAGCTGCAGCATGACCTCGTGGCTCCGAAACTCGATCCCCCTACTAATAAAAGCTAACACACCATATGCCTTCTTAACAGCCCTATTAACCTGGGTGGCAACTTTCAGGGATTTATGTACCTGGACATCAAGATCTCTCTGTTCATCTACACTACCAAGAATCTTCCCATTAGCCCAGTACTCTGCATTCCTGTTACTCTTTCCAAAGTGAATCACCTCACACTTTTCTGCATTAAACTCCATTTGCCATCTCTCAGCCCAGCTCTGCAGCCTATCTATGTCCCTCTGTACCCTACAACATCCTTCGGCACTATCCACAACTCCACCGACCTTCGTGTCATCCGCAAATTTACTAACCCACCCTTCTACACCCTCTTCCAGGTCATTTATAAAAATGACAAACAGCAGTGGCCTCCTCTTTTACACCCCCCCCCCCCCCCCAATCACGCCTGAAGATTCTATAAACTGGAATATCAAGCTGCCAGTCCTGCTCTTTCCTCAACCATGTCTCTGTGATAGCAATATCATCTTTCCATGTGTTAATCAATGCCCTCAATTCATCGACCTTACTTGTAGAACTCCTTGCATTAAAATGGATGCAATCCAGCCTTGCATTATTCGCTTGTGACTTAATAGGTCTATATTTGCTGTGCCTTCCAGACTGACTTAATTTTTCTTCACATTTGTCTGTACATCACCCCCTACTGTACCTCCACTCTGTATCTCACCCCCCTGCCAAATTAGTTTAAACCCACCCATCTGAACAGCACTAGCAAACCTCCCAGCAAGGATGTTGGTCCCGTTCCATTTCAGGTGCAACCCGTCGAACTTGTGGAGGTTCCACCATCACCAGAAACAGACCCAGTGATCCAGGAAACTAAAGCCCTCCCCCCCCCCCCTCCTCCCCGCACCATGTCTTCAGCCACGCATTCATCTGCTCTATCCTCCTACTCCTATACTCACTGGCACGTGGCACCGGGAGTAATCCAGAGATTACAACCTTTGAGGCTCTGCTTTTTAATCTGCTACCTAGCTCCCTAAATTCTTGTTGCAGGACCTCATCCCTCGTTCTATCTATGTCATTGGTACCAATGACCTCTGACTGTTCACCCTCATCCACTGTTAAAATTGGTGCAAGAAATGAGTTGCAGCACCATGTCCTGCGATGCTAATGCTCAGCACTTCATCCCACATTAGTGTCTCCACTCGCCAGCACTTGAACTTCAACTGTCCTGTTCCAGCTGTCAACCCACCTTGTAGTAAAGTTAGTAGTTTCCAGCTGCTTAACTGTTGGGTCATTGCAGCTGCCCAGAATTGGAGCTTGGAGTTAAGTGGCGAGCAGGTGCCTATGACCACATCTTGCAATCACCAATTTGCGTTGCAGCTCCCCACACATTTTCTCCAGGTGCTCTTTAGAACACCAATGGAGTTTTAAAAACTGCCATAGCATTCCATTCAAGGTTCAGCACCAATTGGAGGACAGCGCTGCAACCAAGATATCTCTCAGCAGCCAAGGACCCACTAGCGTGGCAGAGATAAGTGGTGCATTAGCATACTGCAGGAGCAAGTTCAAAAACAGCTGGAACTTCCTGAGGAAATGTTCACCGCAGAGGGGAAAGCACCTGTCTGTTACTGGGCACAGCCTTGACCCTTACTTCCTGCTTTCTGATTCAGGGAGCAGCTGTGTCTTGAATCCAAGGCCAGCTGGTTACTGCAACAGTTGCTGTTGAAATTAACAGGCATTGCTGCCCAGTTCACTGTCACTTTTAATTCGTACTAATCTTAAGCAGTGCTGGTAAGCTAACCACTTGCTGACAGAAACTTCCCTCATTCTTGAGTTGAGGGATGGAACAGCAGCACTTTAAAACAGGTCACCGATCAAAATTAAGTTATCAAAGGCCCAGACTGACCGGGACTGATCTGCTCTTTCAAAGAAAGGATTTCTGCCACAGCCAACAATTTTGGGCATTTTTTGCTGTGCCAAATCTCTTGCCAAAACCACCAAACCTTCCAGTGAAGTGATTCAGTTAAAAAGAAACACGTTTGCAGTGTGTCATCAATGTGTATGCTGCTGTGGCTGTTGGTACTTACATTGAATGTTTTATTTGGAATTGACTGAAAATGAGTGCTAGATTTATCCCTTATAGAAATATTAAAATATCTTATACTGGACCTAGCTTTATAGTGCAATACAGGAATACTGTAATAAAATGGCAACTATTTATTCTGTACATGCTGCATCAAGTCATTAGGTATTCTGGCCTGCTTCCAATAAGCTACTTATTCCATTATCCTGCATACTGTAGCTAATGTGATCATTTCTCCCTCGTTATATGCAACTTTTAAAATCTTCATCCCTATTGTATATATCAAAATTCTACTGAGGGCTGCTTTATTGATTTGATTCTTCGTGACATGTGACTTAGGTAAATGATAGAGTCATAGAGAGATACAGCACTGAAACAGGCCCTTTGGCCCACCGAGTCTGTGCTGAGCAACAACCACCCATTTATACTAATCCTACATTAATCCCATATTCCTTACCACATCCCCACCAACCTCCTACCACCTACCTACACTAGGGGCAATTTACAATGGCCAATTTACCTATCAACCTGCAAGTCTTTGGCATGTGGGAGGAAACTGGAGCACCCGGCAGAAACCCACGCAGTCACAGGGAGAACTTGCAAACTCCACACAGACAGTACCCAGAACTGAACCCGGGTCGCTGGAGCTGTGAGGCTGCGGTGCTAACCACTGTGCCGCCATGATGAATGCAAGCATTATCCTTATTTGCTCCAGCTCAATGTTAAACCAATGGACTGCCCAAATCCGGGGATGGAGAGGATTTTGCTGTCATACTAGAACCGTGGGTAGTAATAAATTACAGCAGGTGTTGACAGGGGCAGTGTTTGCCTTGGTGGGACCCCGATGCTAAGGTTCAGTTCAGAGCCCCTACCGTTTTACCAGACAATGATACACTACCGATTCAAACTTGTGTCAAATCTGCATGCGTATTTGCATAGGGCTATTCACGGTAAGGTACTAATTATAAAAAATGTTTGACAAATGATGAGCGGTTGATGCCAATGAAGGAAGCCATTATCATTTTTCAGAATAAGCAAATTTGATTTCATTTTTCATCTTCAACCTGGAAAAAATTCATATAGATGCAGTGCATCAGTACGTACATTTCTGTAGAACGCTATCTTGGGAAACAAAATGAATTGAACATTTCAGTCTTGTACGTACTACTCCCATCAAAGTCAGTCTGTTTCTGTGTGCCACCATCCATAACAGTAATAAAGCTTAGATATGTAAGATGTGTACATAAAGCAAAATCCGCATGGATGCACGCACTCCATGCTGTGACACTTGGCTACAGCAACCAACAGGTCCTCTGTCTGAAACCAAAGAACACAAAATGCTACAAACACAGCATGACAGTCAAGCAGCATCTGTGGAGAGAACAGATTAATTTGCATTTCAGTTACATCCTCTTCAAAGCGTCTTCCATTTTGAAGAAAGATCTACACTTGAAAGGTTAATTCCTGTCTTCTCTGGCTCTTTTTCTCCAGTACTTTATGTTTCTGTGGATAGTCATACTGTCTTTGCCGCCAGAGTTCCTTCTGATGACTTTCAGATTTCTGCATTAGTATATATTTTTTAACCTCAAACAGTGGAGTCCTGTTGTGAAGGCCATGATGAATTGCTTCAGTGCTTTGGTGCACTTGCACAATCTGCTTCCACTTGTACCACATAACTACTCAATCTCTGGATTCTGTCATCACTTTGCTATCTACTAATACTGGAGTACAGGCCAGAAAAATAGTTGAAAGATTGAACTGATGTAGTCTCATAAAGGTAGGTCTATCGACCAATCCCAACTGAAACCAGTTCTGGTGACCACTAGCCAATAGCACAGCCATAAGGAGAGCCCTTGGCTCTGAATAAAAACTATTTGTGGCCAGCAGTAAATCTCTTAAACATAATTGATAATCCTTTGTTTGAACCTTTCTTCCCTGAAAAATCAATGCAGAAAAATGGTTAATTGGAGAAAGTGGTTTTGGCGCACAAGACAGTTCCCAAGTATTGGTTTTACCAGGTCTACTGTGCTCACCTTTTCCATGCGAAAATAGCAGAAACTATGGTTTCAGTTAGTGCAGCCTGATGCCTTTAGTGACAGCTCCTGACCTACATGGAAAATATGAAATACTGCTATGTTATTTGCAGCAGTTTCTATTCTTGCCCTATTTATAGGGAGCTGAGATGGCACCAAAACCTAAGTGGTCCTCTGGCCCAAATAATTGCCCATCCTGGCAAAGATATTATGTGCCCAGTTCTCTGGTTTGGCCCTTGAATTCACAATCTGCTGACTTGGGGGCCAAGAATGTTACCTCTGACCCAAGGCTGACGGCTATAAAAGGCAAATAAATCAGGATATTATAAATTCCCTTCTCGGGGAAGGATCTGTGTTGAGAAAAGATAGGAAGCCTATTGGGAAATTCTGAGAAGCATCAACAAAGGCTGAAGATCTGAGAGTGCCTACCCAGCCCAGTCTTAAGATAGTTGAGCCTCTGTTAATAGATACTCTATTTCATTTTGTTTTAAAACCAGAATAGGTGGATAGACAAGACTCTGAAAAGGCTGTTCCAATAACTGTAGCTCATTGTCTTCCCTAAGAGCTGGTGTTTTATAAGGACAAGAGGATAACCAGGGAAAGAGTAGGGCCTATTAGGGACCAAAGTGACAATCTGTGTGTGGAGCCGGAGGACATAGGTGAGGTTTTAAATGATTACTTTTCATCTGTGTTCACAATGGAGAAGGACGATGTGGGTTTAGAGATCAGGGAGGGGGATTGTGATATACTTGACCATATTAGCATTGTAAGGGAGAAAGTATTAGCTGTTTTAGTGGGCTTAAAAGTGGAGAAATCCCCAGGCCCAGATGAGATGTATCCCAGGCTGTTATGAGACAAGGAAGGAGATAGCAGGGACTCTGACACAAATTTTCAAATCCTCTCTGGCCACAGGAGAAGTACCAGAGGACTGGAGGACAGCGAATCAAGAAGGGTAGCAGGGATAAACCAGTTAATTACAGGCTGCTGATTCTAACATCAGTGGTTGGGAAATAATTGCAAAAATTCTGAGGGACAGGATTAATCTCAATTTGGGGAGGCAGGGATTAATCAGGGATAGTCAACATGGCTTTGTCAGGGGGAGATCGTGTCTAACTAACTTGATTACTCAGTGACGAGATGTGTAGATGAGGGTAAAGCAGTTGATGTAGTATACATGGACTTCAGTAAGGCTCTTGATAAGGTCCCACATGGGAGATTGGTTAAGAAGGTACGAGCCCATGGGATCCAGGGCAATTTGGCAAATTGGATCCAAAATTGGCTTAGTGGCAGGAGGCAGAGGGTAATAGTCGAGGGTTGTTTTTGCGAGTGGAAGCCTGTGACCAGTGGTGTACCACAGAGATCAGTGCTGGGACCCTTGCTGTTTGTAATGTACATTAATGATTTAGCCATGAATATAGCCATGATCAGTAAGTTCGCAGATGACATGAAAATTGGTGTTGTCAGAAATAGTGAGGAGGAAAGCCTTAGATTACAGGACGATATAGATGGGCTGGTAAGATGGGCGGAGCAGTGGCAAATGGAATTTAATCCTGAGAAGTGTGAGGTGATGCATTTTGGGAGGACTAACAAGGCAAGGGAATATACAATGGATGGTAGGACCTTAGGAAGTACAGAAGGTCAGAGGGATCTTGGTGTATTTGTCCATAGATCACTGAAGGCAGCAGCACAGGTAGATAAGGTGGTTAGGAAGGCATGTGGGATACTTGCCTTTATCAGCCGAGGCATAAAATATAACAACAGGGAGGTTATGATGGAGATGTATAAAATGCTAGTTAGGCCACAGCTGGAGTACTGTGTACAGTTCTGATCTCTACGCTATAGGAACGATGTGATTGCACTGGAGAGGATGCAGAGGAGATTGACCAGGATGTTGCCTGGGCTGGAGCATTTCAGCTATGAAGAGAGACAGAAAAGGCTAGGGTTGTTTTCCTTAGAGCAGAGAAGGCTGAGGGGGGACATGATTGAGGTATACAAAATTATGAGGGGCATTGATAGGTTAGATAGGAAGAAACTTTTTCCCTTAGCGGTGGGGTCAATTACCGGGGGGCATAGATTTAAGGTACGGGGCAGAGGTTTAGAGGGGTTTTGAGGAAACATTTTTTCCACCCAGAGGATGATTGGAATCTGGAACGCACTGCCTGAAGAGTTGGTAGAGGCAGGAACCCTCTCAACATTTAAGAGGTATTTAGATGAGCACCTAAAACGCCATAGCATACAAGGCTACGGGCCAAGTGCTGGAAAATGGGATTAGAATAATTAGGTGCTTGATGGCCGGCACAGACACGTTGGGCCGAAGGGCCTGTTTCTGTGCTGTATAACTCTATGACTCTATAACTGCTTTTGCTTATCATAAGATTTGAAATATTAATGACTGATGTGGTTATAGTAATGTGACATTTTCATTTCTTCTGATTTGAAATCTCTTGCATTTTATAATGGAACATGAACAAATGTATTTTGCTTTCAGCAGCAATAATTGATGTATGTTTGCATGTTGAGTAACCAAGTTTATGGTTAAGGATAAAGGATTGACAAACTGGACCTTCTGTTTTTATTTTTCAAACATTGCCATTGTAACAATTGAGTGACTGGTCTGCAAAGAGCCTGACTTTTTAAAAAAGATTTCCAAAGAGACTGGACCAATATAAAACCCACCACTTGTCAGATAAGGATAGTTCAGGATTCAAATTTATTTGCGTCCTTCAAGGAAGAAAATGGCTTGAATTGAATTAATAGTAGACAAATTGCAGCTTTAACAATGGATCTTTTTAAAAATAAAACTACAGATGCTGGGAATCTGAAAATGGTGAAAATACATGGTGTCAGCCAGCAATTGGGGAGAGAACAGATACGTGAATGTTTCAGGCTTAAGCCCTACATTCACACAATATTTCGGGGTTGATCGAACATTAGACCTCTAGCCCTTGCAACTTGTATGCTCGACTCACTGAACTGGGTGACACAAAATTAGAATGTTGGTAGGAAAATTACAGTCAGGATGGCCTAGTCATTGAGAATTTGTTAGCTCCTTTCTTGCACAGCCATAATTTCTTCATTAAGGGGAGGTGGTGGCGTAATGGTAATGTCACTGGACTAGTAATCCAGAGCCCAGGGTAATGCTCTGGGGATATAGGTTGAAATCCCACCACGGCAGATAATTTGAATTGAATTTTTAAAAAATCTGGAATTGAAAAGCTAGTCATAATTAATGACCATGAAACTATTGTCGATTGTTGTAAAAACCCATCTGGTTCACAAATGTCCTTTAGGGAAGGAAATCTGCCGTCCTTACCTGGTCTAGCCTACATGTGGCTCCAGACCCACAGGTTGACTCTTAAATGGCCTGGTAAACTACTCAGTTCAAGGGCAGTTAGGGATGGGTAATGACTGCTGCCTAGCCACCGATGCCCACAACCCACAAACGAATAAATAATTTTTTTAAAAATCAGCATTGGTTCACAATTGGTTTCAATGACTGTGTGCAATTCAGTGAGATGCTGGATGTGCATTAGCTGCTTCTGACTAGCTTTCCTTTCATGTCACATCAATCTACCTCAAACAGCAATGTGATAATGCCCAGATAATCTCACTTTGTGATGTTGATGGATAAATATTGGTCAGGGCACTGGGGAGAACTCACCTGCTCTTAAGAACCATGGGATCTTTTATTTTCACCTGAGAGGGCAGACAGGCCTCGGTTTAACTTCTCATCTGAAAGACGGCAGCTCCCTCAGTACTGCATTGGAGCCTCAGCTTAAATTTCTGATCTCAAATCCTGGACTGGGATTATGACCCTGCAACCTTCTGACTCAGGCAGAGTGCTACTCACTGAGTAATAGATGACACTTATAGATAGGAGCACAACAAAGCCCCTTCAGTAAGATTATTGTGCAACAGATAAGAGATGCAATATAAGGTAAGGCAATATAAGGCAATTAACTGGGGCCATGACTTCACCTGAGGGTGTTGAAGAAACACCAGATGCAATGGTATGCGGTATTAAATGCTAAATAATAAATTGTCGCAGATAGAGTCATAGAGAGATACAGCACCGAAACAGGTCCTTCGGCCAACTGAGTCCGTGCCAACCATGACCACCTATTTATACTAAGCCTATATTCATGTTTCCCTCTCACATCCCCACCTTCCCTCAATTCTCCTACCACCTACCTACACTAGGAGCAATTTTTTTTTACAATGGCCAATTTGGCTATCAACCCGTAAGTCTTTGGCATGTGGGAGGAATCTGGAGCACCTGGAGAAAACCCATGCGGTCACAGGGAGAACTTGCAAACTCCGCACAGGCAGTACCCAGAACCGAACCCGGGTCGCTGGAGTTGTGAGGCTGTGGTGCTCGTCACTGCGCTGCTCAGATGCCTGAACAGGCCACCTAACAACCACCGGGTCTTGCTTTGCATATCCAACATTTCCCTTCACCACCTCTCTGCATGCCTAGGTTGGAAGATACCATAATTCAGTTTTTGCCACAGCACAGCCCCTGTGTATTGATACAATGTTGGTTTTTATTCTCAATGTAAGTGTTTTACAATAAAAAGATATTGCATCTGTCGAGTTTGACCAAATCTAACACTCAGCATATGGGCTGCACCTCCTGTTTAGATATTTTATTTGTTTGTTTATCAGTCTGTTTAGGTGATGATTCCTTGTGTTAACAGCATTTTAGTTTCCATCTGCATCAATTTTTATTTTAAGAAAGTTCAAGGCAGTAATGGAATGATTAAAAGATTCAAATTTCCCTCTTAATCTAAACATGAATTCCATTAAGGAAAGAGCTCTTTTGCATTATGTTTCCTAACTTCAGAGACCTGCTTTCAAACCTATTTTTACATTGTTGCACGATTAACCACTTGCAGCTTTCCCACTCGTTCCTCCAACATGTTGCAGGGTGTCCAGAAACATTTCCGTTCACGTTGCTATGTGGAACGTTGATTGTACTTCGATGTTGTTTAGTGAGCATCATTTACTTCTAATATCATTCAGATGTATTGCAGCTTACCATAACTATAGCAAGAGCTGTTTGTATAAAGCAAATGGCAATATCTTGCTAGTTTAATAGTTTAGTATGGAATTGAACATTTTCTACATATATATAACCATTTTCATTCTCATTCCAGGTGCTTGTGAATGACTTTTTCTTAGTGGCCTGTCTTGAGGACTTCATAGAGAATGCCCGTCTCTTCATCTTTGAGACGTTTTGCCGCATTCATCAGTGCATCAGCATCAGGTACAGAGCATATCACAATAAGCAAAACATTGAGGGATTTATCTGATGGTTCCCTATTAGAACAAGGATGTACAGTCTATTGGCTCCTGAGTAATAAATCTCCCTTTTAAAGTGAATAGCTGAGCTGATGTGGTTCCCAATTAACTGACATACATTGGGCAGTGGTCATGAAATCTTCCATATATAAATTCAGTGTTTATACAATTTTTAACTCCCAACATTTACACCTAGCTGAGAACGTTACTACTGTTGGAACAATTTCATAATATGTATTTTCATCTTGGGGATTGAGTGGAATGTTGGAGTTTGAGAGAATTCAAATTCATGGCCTGGATTTGAATTGAGGCCAGATGGAGATCCTCAGCTCTTTAATGCACTTGCCCCTTATTTGCTGTCTTTGTATTGTTTAATATGAGTATGCATTTGAATGAAATGTGCTGTTTCAGTTACCTCTTGTCTCTGTTTTTCCTCTGAAGCTGATTTAAGAGATGAGTTGGTTCAAGTGTGTAAAGTAGTTCTGTAACCAGTGCAATGCTTGAAATTTAATGATTGCATGACTTTCATGGCATTTGGAGTAGGATTTGGATGTTCTGTTACTAGTATGAGCTCAAACTATTTGCTTGTTATTTGGCCTTTCAAGTTAGGAGTTTCAATAAATACAGTCTGATCGCTGATGTTGTAGTTGGTACCTGGTCAATGATGATCAGAATGATTCCACATGCGCTGATGGCGGGCGTATATAATCTTGGCTCAGTTTGATATAATAAGCCTTGCAATCTGTAATACCTAAGAATATCAAATCCGATCTTGAAATCTGTTGTGATTTATGGTGATACTAAGGATCACTTGACGGGGGAATCAAGTGTTATAACTTCTGGTATTTCGGCCAGTTTAACCCACACATACTTCTCCTCCTCACCATATGAGAGTTAGAATTAGAATTAGAACATTACAGCGCAGTACAGGCCCTTCGGCCCTCGATGTTGCGCCGACCTGTGAAACCATCTGACCTACACTATTCCATTTTCATCCATATGTCTATCCAATGACCACTTAAATGTCCTTAAAGTTGGCGAGTCTACTACTGTTGCAGGCAGGGCGTTCCACGCCCCTACTACTCTCTGAGTAAAGAAACTACCTCTCACATTTGTCCTATATCTATCACCCCTCAACTTAAAGCTATGTCCCCTCATGTTTGCCATCACCATCCGAGGAAAAAGACTCTCACTATCCACCCTATCTAACCCTCTGATTATCTTATATGTCTCTATTAAGTCACCTCTCCTCCTCCTTCTCTCCAACGAAAACAACCTCAAGTCCCTCAGCCTTTCCTCGTAAGACCTTCCCTCCATACCAGGCAACATCCTAGTAAATCTCCTCTGCACCCTTTCCATAGCTTCCACATCCTTCCTATAATGCGGTGACCAGAACTGCACGCAATACTCCAGGTGCGGTCTCACCAGAGTTTTGTACAGCTGCAGCATGACCTCGTGGCTCCGAAACTCGATCCCCCTACTAATAAAAACTAACACACCATATGCCTTCTTAACAGCCCTATTAACCTGGGTGGCAACTTTCAGGGATTTATGTACCTGGACACCAAGATCTCTCTGTTCATCTACACTACCAAGATTCTTCCCATTAGCCCAGTACTCTGCATTGCTGTTACTCCTTCCAAAGTGAATCACCTCGCACTTTTCCGCATTAAACTCCATTTGCCATCTCTCAGCCCAGCTCTGCAGCCTATCTATGTCCCTCTGTACCCTACAACATCCTTCGGCACTATCCACAACTCCACCGACCTTAGTGTCATCCGCAAATTTACTAACCCACCCTTCTACACCCTCTTCCAGGTCATTTATAAAAATGACAAACAGCAGTGGCCCCAAAACAGATCCTTGCGGTACACCACTAGTAACTAAACTCCAGGATGAACATTTGCCATCAACCACCACCCTCTGTCTTCTTTCAGCTAGCCAATTTCTGATCCAAAGCTCTAAATCACCTTCAACCCCATACTTCCGTATTTTCTGCAATAGCCTACCATGGGGAACCTTATCAAACACTTTACTGAAATCCATAGACACCACATCCACTGCTTTACCCTCATCCACCTGTTTGGTCACCTTCTCGAAAAACTCAATAAGGTTTGTGAAGCACGACCTACCCGTCACAAAACCGTGCTGACTATCGCTAATGAACTTATTCTTTTCAAGATGATTATAAATCCTGTCTCTCATAACCTTTTCCAACATTTTACCCACAACCGAAGTAAGGCTCACAGGTCTATAATTACCAGGGCTGTCTCTACTCCCCTTCTTGAACAAGGGGACAACATTTGCTATCCTCCAGTCTTCCGGCACTATTCCTGTCGACAATGACGACATAAAGATCAAGGACAAAGGCTCTGCAATCTCCTCCCTAGCTTCCCAGAGAATCCTAGGATAAATCCCATCTGGCCCAGGGGACTTATCTATTTTCACACTTTCCAAAATTGCTAACACCGCCTCCTTGTGAACCTCAATCCCATCTAGCCTAGTAGCCTGAATTTCAGTATTCTCCTCGACAACATTTTCTTTCTCCACTGTAAATACTGACGCAAAATATTCATTTAACACGTCCCCTATCTCCTCTGATTCCACACACAACTTCCCACTACTATCCTTGATTGGCCCTAATCTAACTCTAGTCATTCTTTTATTCCTGATATACCTATAGAAAGCCTTAGGGTTTTCCCTGATCCTTTCCGCCAATGACTTCTCGTGTCCTCTCCTTGCTCTTCTTAGCTCTCCCTTTAGATCCTTCCTGGCTAGCTTGTAACTCTCAAGCGCCCTAACTGAGCCTTCACGTCTCATCCTAACATAAGCCGCCTTCTTCCTCTTGACAAGCGCTTCAACTTCTTTAGTAAACCACGGCTGCCTCGCTCGACAACTTCCTCCCTGCCTCACAGGTACATACTTATCAAGGACACGCAGTAGCTGCTCTTTGAATAAGCTCCACATTTCGATTGTTCCCATCCCCTGCAGTTTCCTTCCCCATCCTATGCATCCTAAATCTTGCCTAATCGCATCATAATTTCCTTTCCCCCAGCTATAATTCTTGCCCTGCGGTATATACCTGTCCCTGCCCATCGCTAAGGTAAACCTAACCGAATTGTGATCACTATCACCAAAGTGCTCACCTACATCTAAATCTAACACCTGGCCGGGTTCATTACCCAGTACCAAATCCAATGTGGCATCGCCCCTGGTTGGCCTGTCTACATACTGTGTCAGAAAACCCTCCTGCACACACTGGACAAAAACTGACCCATCTAAAGTACTCGAACTATAGTATTTCCAGTCGATATTTGGAAAGTTAAAGTCCCCCATAACAACTACCCTGTTACTCTCGCCCCTGTCGAGAATCATCTTCGCTATCCTTTCCTCTACATCTCTGGAACTATTTGGAGGTCTATAAAACACTCCCAAAAGGGTGACCTCACCTCTCCTGTTTCTAACCTCGGCCCATACTACCTCCGTAGACGAGTCCTCAAACGTCCTTTCTGTCGTTGTAATACTCTCCTTGATTAACAATGCCACACCCCCCCCTCTTTTACCATCTTCTCTGTTCTTACTGAAACATCTAAATCCCGGAACCTGCAACTTCCATTCCTGCCCCTGCTCTACCCATGTCTCTGAAATGGCCACTACATCGAGATCCCAGGTACCAACCCATGCTGCAAGCTCACCCACTTTATTCCGGATGCTCCTGGCGTTGAAGTAGACACACTTGAAACCAGGTTCTTGCTTGCCAGTGCCCTCTTGCGTCCTTGTAACCTTATCCCTGACCTCACTACTCTCAACATCCTGTACACTGGAACTACAATTTAGCTTCCCATCCCCCTGCTGAATTAGTTTAAACCCCCCCGAAGAGCACTAGCAAATCTCCCCCCCAGGATATTGGTACCCCTCTGGTTCAGGTGAAGACCATCCTGTTTGTAGAGGTCCCACCTACCCCAGAAAGAGCCCCAGTTATCCAGGAAACCAAAACCCTCCCTCCTGCACCATCCCTGCAGCCACGTGTTTAACTCCTCTCTCTCCCTATTCCTCGCTTCGCTATCACGTGGCACGGGCAACAACCCAGAGATAACAACTCTGTTTGTTCTCGCTCTAAGCTTCCACCCTAGCTCCCTGAATTTCTGTCTTAAATCCCCATCTCTCTTCCTACCTATGTCCTTGGTGCCTATGTGGACCACGACTTGGGGCTGCTCCCCCTCCCCCTTAAGGATCCCAAAAACACGATCTGAGACATCACGAACCCTGGCACCTGGGAGGCAACATACCCACCGTGAGTCTCTCTCGTTCCCACAGAACCTCCTATCTGTTCCCCTAACTATGGAGTCCCCAATGACTAATGCTCTGCTCCTCTTCCCCTTTCCCTTCTGAGCAACAGGGACAGACTCTGTGCCAGATACCTGTACCCTATTGCTTACCCCTGGTAAGTCGTCCCCCACAACAGTATCCAAAACAGTATACCTGTTGTTGAGGGAAACGGCCACAGGGGATCCCTGCACTGCCTGCTGGTTCCCTCTCCTTCCCCTGACGGTAACCCATCTACCTACTTCTTTTACCTGAGGTGTGACTACCTCCCCATAACTCCTCTCAATAACCCCCTCCGCCTCCCGAATGATCCGAAGTTCATCCAGCTCCAGTTCCCTAACGCAGTTAAGAGGACAGTGAAATTATTGTATTTAAACTTAGACAGAAATCCTGAAAAAAAGGCGAACATCTTTGTCTTTTGCTTCCTTTTTATAGGAGGGATGATGGGATGCTTCAAATCAAAATACAAAATCCTCCTAAAAGAAGTTCAAGATATGTACTAAATGTTGATATTTTGCAAAAATGCCCCTTAATGCACCTGTCCCTGTTGATATAGTTTGTTTCATGTGAGTGTGCATTTGAATGAAATGTGGCCGCTCTTTGAATCATCTGTGCGCTCTGTTTTTCCCCTTGGAGCTGATTGAGAAGGGTGGCTGCTTCTGACCTGCTTGTGACTTATTGGTAATAATTGGTGTAATACAGATGCTCGTCTGGTTCAGTATTGGAAGCAGATTGCCTGGACTTTACAGAACTTCGCTATGTTCTACACTACAGCGTGAATGCAGTATTTGAACTTGACTTTAGCAACTGTTAAACTAATGATAAACATGCATGTGGAGTCACAACTATAAATTCCCTGATGAAACAAACAAAGAAACAGACTCAGTCTCCCTTGTTAATTTTACATAGGTGATCTGGACCCTATGATAGGGCAATAAAAAAGTTCAGTTGTTCTATGTATTAGGAGCTTCAAGATATAAAAATAGGAAGCCTTTAAATGCATTTATTAAGTCTGAATGATTTGTTTGGAGCTAAGCGGATGACAATGACTAGACAGGATAACATCATGTGCATTACTACCCACACAGTTGCGGGGGTAGGCTGAGGAAGTGGGAGGTCGTGGGGACTGACATTTCCTAAAGAGAACGCAGCCCAAGAAAATTGTCGTCTAAGATTTTATATGAAAGAGCCTGTTCTGTTCTGCGCACATCACTCTGCAGCCTTTCAAAGCCATTAGCCAATCTAAGCAGCTGGGGTTGTTTTAATTTTACATTGGCGATCTGGACCCTATGATATCAGTGCCTAGGTGCCTGAGTTCTCCTGCCCATTAGTGAAGGTCATTGACGCCGTTTGTTGATTAAAAGCAGTAGAGAACTATTTCTGCTCTTTAGTCTGTCACGCTTGGAGTTTCAATACTAAAGGAGCAGGGAAATGTTGGATTAAAATTTCTGAAGGTAGTCCCTTTGTTCCAGTTGGGTTGATTCAGGTGTCAGTCTATACCTTGGATCGTGATTGGGCACCCGAGCATAGATGTGATCGACCACTTTCGGGCATGCTTAGAAGAGATTTTTATTAAAATTGTAGCTTTTATTTGCAAAATCTTTCACAACTATGACCAGCTGAGCAATTCTTGTAGCAGTAGTTTTTTTTTTCAAAAATATTCTTGGGACATTTTGTTATGGTGGATTTCCCATCACATTTCTGGTGTCCATTTGAAGGATGGGCCATTCACAGGGAATATTATGTCATGTAATACAGAAGAAAATGATCCTAAGCTGCATCCCTTTTAAGGTCACTAAGTTTAATTGTTGAGAATACACATCCAGCTGATCAAGAAGAGTCTAACACCCTGTTTTTAACCGAACCTGCCTGGTGAGAATAGACACATTTGGGCTGGAATCTTGATTTACATCCCACCCCGCTTTCAACTCTAGCCTGAATCAACCCTGTTCTCGTCTGTCACAAGTTAAAATTGAGGCATCATTGTTTGTTATGAAAAATTTGTAGATTGAACATTGTATCTGAATATCATGGTATGGGTCTGAAATGCCCAGCATTAGCATCATGACTAGTTTTCTCTTAAAATTGTGTTGCATCTATAGTGAGATGTAACCTGTGGTATGTGTAACACACGCGCACTGGACACAGGAGTTTATAATAATGGCATTGTTTACAGCTTGACTTGTACCTGGGGCATGGGAGCGACATATTAGCTGGAACTATATCGCCGTTCCTTCACTGTCGCTGGGTCAAAATCTTGGAACGCCTTTCCTAACAGCGCTTTTGGTGTACCTACGCCCCAAGGATTGCAGCGGTTCAAGAAAGCTGCTCACCACCACCTTCTCGAGCAATTAGGGATAGGCAATAAATGCTGTCCTAGCCAGTGATGCCCGTATCCCATGAACAAATAATCAAATCAAAAATACTGCAGATGCTGGAAATCTGAAATAAAAACAGAAAATGCTGGAAATACTCAGGTCTGGCAGCATTTGTGGAGAGACAAGCAGAGTTAACGTTTCAGGTCTGTGACCTTTCATCAGGACAGATATGAGCAGTATTAGCTGCTCACCTGGCCTGTCTCTTTAAGGTCATGGTTTAAGTTCTCCCTATGGGGGAATCCGGGTAGTTAATAGTTGCCTGTAAATTAATTAAAGCAATTAGGGGGTCAGTAAATTGTAGGTTCCTGGTCAGAAGCTTTATGCAGAGATAGTTTTCCACTTGTAACATGGTGTGTTGAAAGTGCCCTAGCTTAAGACTTTTATATAAAGTGTCCTCTTTAGCACATTTCAGTATGTCTTGAGATTGGGGGCTTGTGGGAGTGAGGAGGGGTCCACACTTGGAAGAGATCTCTGCAGGCAATGCACTGTCATTTTTGTTTGGTCCTTGGAAATACTCAGTAGTGTTTCCCTACCCGATGAAAGTAGATAAATAATATTTACATAAATTGTTCTGTTTGTTTAGTATGTGGTTTTATAAAATGCCAAGAAAGATATAAAACTTGAGAAAAGATTAAGCTACTGTGCATCTTCCCATTGACAACTTTGCACCAGTACCTTGTGCTGTAATTTGCTGCACAGTGCTTTTTTGAGCAGTCAAGTAGAGGTGAATGACCTCTTTTTGAACTGGAAGAAATTACATTTTACACCATCTGCTATGTGCTATTTTACAAAGACCAAAAGGACACTATTAGTCACTTCACCCGGCCCCGCCCCCACCCCAGGAGTTTAACAAAGGAATAGTAACATCAAGTTTTAGTCTCATGTAATTGTACTTTTCTGATACTGATGCATGTTCGTGAATATCTTTGCACCAGGCATTGACAGGATGGAGTAAGCTAAGTGTTAGCAGAATCTGATCGCAGCAGTATATTGGATGGTGTATATCATGCAGCACCTTGGCAATTTTGACAGCTGGGATTTTGATAATATCCTGATGGGGGATGGCTCATGCTGAATTGTGAACGGCAAGTTGGGGGATTACATTAAGAGTTGTAAATAACCAACACAAAAGGAAAGTTGTACACAGTGGATATGAACAGCAGAGTTTTGGACAAGTTGAACTAGGTGGAGGATGAGAAGCTGCTGAGGTGAGCAGTGAAGTACAGTCCCCACTGCTTAAACCATCTATGTTTAACTCAGACATAGCACCAATCAATTTCCATTGTATTATTGCAGATTACAAAGTCCATACTTAGCATGTTAAGTGTGCCAGCTATTGTGGGGAGTTTGCGCGTCGTTGACATGTACCTCTCATGGCAATAATCCGACCAGCTCTTTATAATCAGTTTTATCGTTGGTATTTGTTTGCCCCCTCCCCTGCCAAGCTTCAGTGGAATGCAGGCCCCTCTGCTGTTGCTACTGCCTCTGCTGTTCTTATGCTGACAATCATTGTGACAGAACACAAGCAATACTGATTGAGTTGTTGTCTTTAATTGATGCCGGTTTGTTGTTTGGACAGAGTAGTTGTATCATTAATCAAAAATTAGATTGCGGTGATATTGGGACTGAGCGAAAGTTAGCATTCCCCCTCAACATTTTCATACATTTATAAAATGAACATTTTTGAATTCCTGTCTCATTTTAAACTTGTCCATGTCATTGCCGACAGTCAGTTGCTGACTATTAAGTTTTTTACTAATGGCTCAATGGAGTTAACTCAGACTTCAGAAGGGTGTTTCTCAGCGTCACTTAGTGGCCAGAGGTTTAAATTACATTGTGACAGTTGACATAGCAAAGTTAGGTGTTGACAGAAGTGTGTGACCAAAAATAGTACCTACGGGCAGTAAGGTTTGTGGAGAGGAAGTGTGTTCCGCACAAAAGTTCTAATTATGTACATTGATAAATCATGCAGACCATCTCCCTAGAAATTCTCAAATAGTTTTCCTTATTGCCAGGATGTTGAATGAGTTCCCTCAGCCACAGAAGTAAATAAGTTCATCTCTTCCTTCGCACATGTTCCCCTCTCTCAATAAATTTATAAACATACCTCTATACTCTGCTCCAAAAGGAGTCTTAAGAAAATGCTTTAATTCTGATTTGTCCTCCTGCAGTGCTTCCAAAAGGGCATCATTGTGATACTGACACCAATATTATAATTAAGACATGAAATGTTTTCAAACATCATGTTGCAGAAGTTCAAATCTGAATTCATTTTAGTTTTAATGCAGGGTACTGCTCAAATTTCACTGTGACAAAGATCAAAATTAGCCACATAACCCAAGGTTGTCTTTCTAATGCAACACAGCACTGTTTTAGGAAACGTGCTATTACTGTGTGTGACAGGCTTGTGTGTTGTAAAGGAAGTGGTAGCTTTTCTATTTGACGTTTTGGATTATCAGTGAAATGCAATCAACTTGTTAGCTTATCAGTGCGAGATTTTTAGTCGTCAGATGCATGTGTTTGTGGAAGGCCTCTCCTGGTTCACATTAATTTAGCACAAGAAAATAAATCACTTGGAAGGGCTCCGGTATAATTCTGTCTTTAATGAGGTTCTGTAAGTACTGGTTTGGACATCTGTGGTTCATTCCTTCAGAGTAAAACCTGGTCTTGAACAGAAACACTCAACATCTGAAACATTAACAGGTTTCTCAAAGTTCAGGATTGATAACATCCTGTTAATCAAACAGTACTGCTATAAAATCAACTAACAGTTCCCTGCTTTTATAATTGATCTGCTAAGAAACCATTTTAGTTGTTCCACCTTTGTTAGTTACTGTTCACCACTGTAATGTATTTGATTACTTTCAGCTATCTTTTGCATATTTCCATAAGTTTTTAAACTTGTAGGTAAAGTTTCTTTGGTATGTGGCAGTGGTGTGTTGTGCCCCACAAACAGCAATAAAGCAAATCTGTTTGCTTTTGCGTGACAGGTAAATGCTGGTCAGGGAATTGGGAGAACTACCTGCTCTTTAAGTAGTGCCACAAGATCTTTAACCATCCAACTGAACAGGTACAGTGTGGCTCCTTTTAACATCTCCTGAGATGAATGCCACCTCCAACACTGCAGCAGTCTGTCAGTACTGCACTAAACTGTTAGACCAGATTATATCCTCAGATTATGGAAGGGCACTTAAACCCACGGCTTTTGACGTGGAGGGAAGACAGCTAGCTACCGCTGAGGCTAAGTGACAAAAGGGATGTGTTGTGCATTTGAGGTTTGACTTTGAAAGTAAACAACAGTAAGTTTTCAATTGTTCCACTTAGCAACTTACTGTTTGCCTTGTGTAGGGCATGTCAGATATCGTAGTCCAGTTGTAAGCAAGCTGACCCTGGTCCAGGCGGCCATCTGATCTGAATGGAAAGTCTCTTGCACTTGTGTGTTCGTGCGTAGTTTTATGCTTGCGTGCAGATATTAGGAATATATAAACAATCGGTCTGAGTATAAGGATTGCTGAAATCCCTAGTAATTTTCTCCCTTTTAAGGAAACAAAGCATTTGTTTGATTAGGATATTCCTTTGAGGTACGAAAGGTGAGAGCTCAGTCATGCTTGCTCCTCGGGGGAGAGTTCTCGACAAGCTGGCTAGGTATTCTACTGTTGACCTGTGGGCCTTATTAAACATTGCGGTGAAATAGGCTGTAATGTTTTGGCTCTATATGGAGCGATATACAGATTTATTTTTATTCTATATTATCGAGTAATCATTGCTGTCATGTGGCTTTGAAACCATCGACTGAAAATTCTGTGGTAAATTTTAGAAACCATTGTGTGAATATGCTCAAGTTTAGCAGAAGGGCCTAGTTTTAGTGACAAGCCATTTTGAACTTTGTGAAAATACTACTTTATAATTACATTACTTAATGGATCCCAAAGCTCCATTTGTGATTTGCCATTCATTTATTTTAGGACAGCTAAATTATAGCAGATCTTTAAAGGTCAAGTGAATAAAATTTTTAAAAATCAAGAGCACGAGAGCCAAACTCAGAACTGCAAAGCGCATCAATAGTGCAGAAGGAAATTTTTATTTTACACTGCAGGGGTTCCCATTCTTTGGTATTTTGTTATCAGTGTAAGTAGATGTGAAAGGATCCTGAATGTTGACAAGGGAACAGGACAATTGCTAAAATGATGCCATCAAAAAACCATCACCGTAGAAAAAACTGTATCGCTGTCCCTCATGATAGCCTAAAGAAACAATGGCAATTTGACAGTCTGATAAGTGCAGTGTAATTTTTGTGGGAATTTCGTCTTGTTTTTATTAAAATGGGGAATACAGCTATTCAACTTAATGCCTGCTGGTCCTTTTAGAGCTGTTAAGGAATGGAGGCATCCAGTTCATCAGAAACCAGTGCTGACAAGCCAGTTTGTGAACATAATTTGGTACTGAGTAAGAAAATCGAGGGACCCAGATGTCATACCGCAGAACTTAGAAACCCCTTCCTCACTAACATCAATCAAGGTGGGATGCTTAGACCCGTGGAATTATTAAGCTGTTGGCCTCACTCTGCTACAGTAGTTTAAGTTATTGAAAAGATGATAGAAGCATGTTTGTAGTGAAGCTTGGGTTGGGATATAGTGTGAGTTGTAATTTTGAGTCAAGCCTTTGCTTTTAACTTGGATTAAATCGTTGCTATAACTGGTGCTTTTGTTTTCATCCAACACCAATAGCTTGCATTTATGTAGCACCTTTAAAGTAGTAAAACTCCCTAAGATGCTTCACAGGAGTGTAATCAGACAAAAATAAGCGGTGGGCCGAAGGGCCTGTTTCGATGCTGTACAACTCTAAAATTAACGCTTCGCCAAAGGAGGAGACTAAATGCTTGGGTAAAGATGTAGGTTTTAAGGAACATCTTCAAGGAGCCAATGCGAGGTTTAGGGAAGGAATTCCAGAGCTTCAGGCCTAGGCAGCTGAAGTCACACCTGTGCTGCAGTCACAGTGGAAATGCAGCTAGAATAAGGGCCCCTGGAGGAGAGTGCCTTGCTTTGCTTTAGAAGCAGTGTCAGATGATTTATGCAGTTTGCACCAGGTTATTTGGCTTTGTACCAATGCTAAACTTGTTCCACACACTTAAGTTTTCTCAAAGTTGCTGCAGAATTGCTAGCCACATTACTTAGTTAATAAATTTAACAGATGTGTTTATTAATAAATTATATGTCAGTTGGTGCTTCTGTCCCCTTGTGTTTGCTATTTTGAATGTGGCCAGCAAAATGCAGTTGTTCATAGCCTGAATATATCAATTGATCAGTACATGGGAACACATGCAGGCCATTTAGCCCTTTGAGCCTGCTTTGTCACTCATTGAAATCACAGCTGATCTGTACCTCAGCCCTATTTCCCTTGATACCCTTAAAAATATATATTGATCTCTGACTTGAAAATTTCCATTAACCCAGCATCCACAGCCTTTTTGGGTTGGGGGGGGGGGGTGGGGGTGGTGTGGGGGAAGAGTTCCAGATTCTAGTGAAGAGATTTGAATATCCATGTAAAAGCTAGTGCTCTGGTACAAAAAGCTATCAAAAAGGCTAATGGAATGTTGGTCTTTATGTCAAGGGTGCGGGACTGCATTCTTCAATTGTATACAGCCTTGGCCAGACCCCCATCTGGAGCACTGTGTTCAGTTCCAGGCACACCTTAGGAAGGATAAGCGGGCATTGGAGGGCGTGCAGCCTTTGTGTGAAGAAGTGCTTCCTGATTTCTCTCTTGATTGGCTGGCTGTAAATTTAAGATTTGAGGCCCCTTGTTCTGGATTTCGCCCCCCACCCCTCAACCAAAGGAAATAGTTTCGCTGTCTACTGTATGGAATTCCTTTATCATTTTAATCACCTTCAATTAGATTGACCCTTGATCTTCTATATTCAAGAGAATGTATGTTTATGTAACCTAGCTTCATAATTTAAACCTCATTGTCTCAGTATAATTCTGGTGAGTCTGTGCTGCACGCCCTCCAATGCCCGCTTATCCTTCCTAAGGTGTGCCTGGAACTGAACACAGTGCTCCAGATGGGGGTCTGGCGAAGGCTGTATACAATTGAAGAATGCAGTCCCACACGCTTGAGATAAAGACCAACATTCCATTAACCTTTTTGATAACTTTTTGTACCAGAGCACTAGCTTTTACATGGATACCCAAATCTCTTTACTCCTCCACAGTTCCTAGTTTCTGACTGTTAAAATACTCCGATTTGGCCTCTTTCAATCCAAAGTTTTCCTCACATTTCCCATACTGAACTCATATGCCACAGTTTTGCCCACTCTCTTAATCGAAGTCCCTTTGTAACTTCCTGCTTACTGTGCCACCCATCTTAGTGTCATCTGCAAGCGTTGATGTTCAGCTCTCCATTCTTCCTTCCTTCCTGGATCCAAGTCGTCAATAAATATGGTGAAAAGCTGAGGACCCAGGACAGATCCCTGGGGAATACCACTTGTTGCATCCTGTCATGTACTCTTCATCTGAACCCAAGATGAGAGGGAAAATGTAGTTTGCTGCACTTCATTATGGTTCCCTCATTCTTGGAAACATGTTTCTTCAAATCTCTCTCTATATTTGATTAAGAAATAGAGTTCCTTCAGGGATCGTAAAACGTTTCTTTACCGTTTCTGCAGGTAAACTGAATTATATTTCAATTTGCCTTTTTAACCATTTTTGGAAGAAATTAATTGCCCTGAGAGAGGTGGTGGTGAACTGCCTTCTTGAATACAACTGAGTTGTTTGCTAGGCCATTTCAGAGGGCAATTAGGAATCAGCCACATTGCTGTGGGTCTGGAGTCACTTAGACCAGGCCGGGTAAGGACAGCAGATTTCCTCCCCTAAAGGAAGCCAAGTGGGTTTTTATAACAATCCAGTAGTTTTAAGTTCACCATTACCGAGACTATCTTTTTATTCCAGATTTATTTAATTAATTGTATTTAAATTCTTCAGCTGCCATGGTGGAATTTGAACTCGTGTCTCCAGGCCATTAGTGCAGTAATATAACCATCACGCTGCGTACCCCTGAGTTGTGCTTTGTGCAACAAAATCTCAAGATTTTGCTCCTCAAGTTTACTGGAATTTGAGATTGCATTTAACTTAGTTGAAAAGAAAGTCCGATATTGATTTTAAGGAAGTGCTTGATACAAGCAGTCCACTTGAGAGTTATGAAGATAATTTGGCACTTGAATTAATGGAAGAATAATGAATTAGATTGAAATCCACCTTAATGAGAAATTAGTTGGATTAGTGTCTCGTGTTCTGTGCACTGGTCGATAGGATGGGACCTTTAAATTATTCACTGCTGAAGAAATACACAGCAGTAAATATTTTCCAGTAGAATGACCTCCTGTTGAAAGTTCATCCTTTTTTTTCTTCCTCTTCCTCCCCCAGCTTGGATTGTCTATTGAGTTCCCCTGATCATTAGTGACCATTTTTCTTTGCTTGTGCATCTTGTTAAGTTGGCACTAAAACCAGCTGGATGCACAGACGCAGGTTGACATTGGCAGCTGTGGAGATTGTGTCCCATGCGATACTCGGGAACTGGCAAGCCGGGCCTGTCTCAACTGAGTTTCAGGAACCTGAGTTGGCAAAACCCCATATTCAAATATTGCTTAAACTTGTGGTTCATTATCTCGTCCCTGCTCTCAGAGATCCCACACCCACTCTCCCCACAGTATTGGTGCCTGCTAACACATGGGTAGCATGATCAGATTGCAGTTTCAGTGCTGAATTTTGACCACTTGGAGCATTGAGATTGTTGAATATGTCCGAGCTAAGCACGTAATTTGTCTTGCAGTTAACTAGAGAAAGGGGCAGCATTGTTTGCATAAACAATTTGATTAGTTATACTTAGAGTGAGAAAGTAATTGTTTTAATATGACTTAATGTCCCACACAAGAGGTAGTAAATAAAATTAGAGCACGTGCGATTGGGGGGTATATACTGGCATGGATTGAGAATTGGTTAGTGAACAGAGAGTAGGAATAAACAGGTTATTCTTGGATTGGCAGGCTGCGACTAGGGTACTGTAAGGATCAGTGCTTGGGCACCAGCTACTCTCAATCTGTATCAATGATTTGGATGTGGGGACCAAATGTAATATTTCCAAGTTTGCTGATGACACAAAACTAGGTGGGAATATGAGTTGTGAGGAGGATGCAAAGAGCCTTCAAGGGGATTTAGAGAGGCTAAGTGAGTAAGCAAGAACATGGCAGATGAAATAAAATGTGGAAAAATGTGAAGTTATCCACTTTGGTAGGGAAAACAGAAATGCAGAGTATTTCTTAAATGGTAGGAGATTGGGAAGTGTTGATGTCCACTGGAACCTGGGTGTCCTTGTCCGTGAGTCACTGAAAGCCTAACATGCATGTGCAGAAAGCAATTGGGAATGCATATGGCATGTTGGCCTTTATTGCAAGAGGATTTGAATGCAGGGATAAAGATGTCTTGCTGCAGTTGTATAGAGCCTTGGTGAGACCGCACCTGGAGTATTATGTACGGTTTGGTCTCCTTACCTAAGGATGGATACCCTTGGCATTGGTAGGATTGCAACGAAGGTTCACCAGACTGATTCCTGGGATGGCGGGATCGTCCTATGAGAAGAAATTGAGGCGGATGACCTGTATTCTAGAGTTTTGAAGAATGAGAGGTGATCTCATTTGAAACCTATGTTCTTGCAGGGGTCGACAGGGTACACACAAGAAATAGGAGCAGAAGTAGACCATATTGCCCATTGAGCCTGCTCCACCATTCAATACGATCATGGCTGATCTTGGGCTTCAATTCCACTTTCCTGCCTGCTCCCCATATCTCTTGATTCCCTGCAAGACCAAAAATCTATCTATCCCAGCCTTAAATGTATTCAATGATGGGGCATCCACAACACTCTGGGGTAGAGCATTCCAAAGATTGACAACCCTTTGAGTGAAGTAATTTCTCCTCATCTCAGTCCTGAATGATTGACCCCTTATCCTGAGACTGTGTCCTCTGTTCTAGATTGCCTGACCAGTGGGAACAATCTCTCAGCTTCTACCCTATCAAGCCCTTTCAGAATCTTGCACGTCTCAGCTAGATTGCCTCTCATTCTTCTAAACTCCAGAGAATATAGGCCCAATTTACTCAGCCTCTCATCATAGGACAACCCCCTCATCCCAGGGACCAATTTAGTAAATCTTCGTTGCACAGCCTCCAGTGCAAGTATATCCTCTCTTAAATGTGGAGACCAAAACTGCACACAGTATTCCAGATGCAGTCTCACCAAAGCCCTGTAAGGAGTTGTGTAGAATTGCCAAGCTGCTTAGTTCTCTCCAGTCCATAGCAGAGATTTGAGAGCTGCTATGTGATCACACTAATATGCTTAATTACAAACAAAATTGGTCCTTTTCTGGCAGGCATTATAATCAGATTAATTTCCTTTTAAACCTCAGGGTAGATGCAGGAAGGATGTTTCCCCTGGCAGGGGTTGGGGGCGGGGGGGGTGGGGGTGGTCTAGAATATGAGGTAGGCCATTTAGGACTGAGATGAGGAGGAATTTCTTCACTGAGGGTGGAGAATCATTGGAATTCTCTACCCCAGAGTGTGGTGGCGGCTCAGTCATTGAGTATGTTCAAGGCAGAGATTAATAGATTTCTAGATCTTAAAGATATCAAGGGATATTGGGATAGTGTGTGAAAATGGCTTCGAGGTAGAAGATCAGCCATGATCTAGTTGAATGGTGGAGCAGGCTTGAAGGGTTGAATGGCTTACTCCTCCTCCTATTTCCTGTGTTTAAGGAATTGTGTAGAATTGCCAAGCTGCTTTGTTCTCTCCAGTCCATAACAGAGATTTGAGAGCTGCTATGTGATCACACTAATATGCTTAATTACCAACAAACTGGTCCTTTTCTGGCAGCCATTACAATCCGATTAATTTCCTTTTAAACCTCAGGAGAGCTGAGTGCTTGAAATTAACACATCCCTTGAGTTTATAGCTTACTACATGCATATCGGCAGGCTTATGTGGCAGCAGGTTCAGCGCTGGGGTGGGTGGAGAGTGGAATATAAACGCAATCCCACAAATATTTTTATTGTGAAATGGAAAAAATAGTATGCTACCATGCATTCAGGCAAAATGTTGGCATGTGCTGAAGCTATAGATCACTCGACATCATGCTTCACAGGAGCAGATTTCATTCCATGTTGTCAGAAACCTCAGTCCCAGCAATAAAATCTGGTTAGCAAAGAAATGTGTTGGCCAAGGAGCTGAACTGATGCTGCTGGTCATTCAATCTGTGTCTGGATTGTGTTTCTGCTGCACATACAAGTTGTTTCTGCCATTAACTGTCAGTTTTATTTTGGTGGGCAAAGGGCTAGTTATTTAATTTCGTTTAAAGTCTGATGGTAGCTGCTGATCAACAGATTGAGCTTCAGTCACAAAGTTCCTTTTATTCTCCTCCCACCTCATGTTCTCCCAATCCTCAGATAGACCTTTCCTTCTGTTAAGAGAAAGAATAATCTCTGGGCTGAATTCTACCTGCTGTTGATTGATGCTCGACAGGCATTGATGGTACCTATGGGTGCCAAAGTCTTCATGGCTGAAGAAGGATTTGCTGTTGAATAGAAGGTTCAGTTGCCAAGAACCCTGTCCAAAATTAATCCAAGGATTTAAATCTGAAACACTGATCTGTGCGCAGTGATGTAGTGGATTTGTTTAATTGCCCTTGATTTATTAGAAGTACTGTCTGTCTTACCCCTTTAGTTTTCCCTCCCATTTTCTGCTCTTCATATTCCCTTTATTGAGGGCATTGTCCCATGTTCAGGTATGATTCCACAGATCTTGGGATCTTTCCCAAGAGTCTGCTTTGTGAATTGGAGAAGGGAATGTGTGAGGAGGAAGAAATTGTGGGTAAGTCTCAGAGGCAAAACTCTGATCTTTCAGCAGTCGACACTTAACCACTGCCAGGAAATGCGCATTTGTAATTTCCTTGCTAAGAAATGGTGATGCCAAATTTAGTGCCACTGCTGTTGTGCCAGCTAAGATTGACCAGCTCATCGTTGACTAGAGGTTAGCGTTCCTTGCCTACATGTCTCAGTACTATTCCATTTGTTATATTAGTCCACTATGCCATCTGAGAACCTTTGCTTTCCTTTATTTCTCCTTTGGAAGCTGTACTTTGTGCCACCTCTTGAACAATTCAGTTTGAATAACTCTTTCTTGCAACACCTTAATTCAGCAGCGACATCACATTATGACTCCCTACAGTGCTTCCAACAGGTGTGCACTAACGTGCTCCAGACTGCTGCTCTTCCCGTTTGCCACTTTGAAAATTTCCTTCTAGCCCTTTCCAGCCTGTTGACAAGCTCTTTAATGAGCCTAACAGGAGGCGAGCAGGTTGCCAGCTTTCTTACCCCCCCGCCCCACTGCTTTGAAAATTGCAGCGCATTCTGGAGGACTGACCCAATCCAGAAGCGCCATTTACAAAGCGCTCCTGCACCCAACCTCGCCCCAATGGGCGTTGAAAATCCAGTCCGTGATCTCAATACTCATATGTGCACAATGTGTGCCTGTGAACTTCAACCTTTCTGTGTGTGTTGATAGGTAAAATATAGAGAGGAAAGGCAGTGTGCCTGTGTGCTTTTGATTGCTGTGAGTGCTTTACATTCTTGGTTGCTGGATGGAGTGAAGTACATTTACCTGTATTGTGTGTGTGAGGCATTTTCTGTTAAAATAGTGACAGTAGCTAAAACTCAAGTCATAGCCTCGCCTGTGACTAGTCAGTGATTTTAATTGGCCAGCACTCCTGTAGTTAACCCTACTGTTGGATTATGTACATGCACCTTTAGATTGGCTGTTTGTTTATACTTTGGGAACATAGCTGATTTCTTTTAATGGAAAAAAATGAGTGACTTGTTGAGCCAAATCCTCAGCTTTGAGTGATTTTTATTTTCCCCCCATATTTTTCAGGATCCCCACATATAGTGCAGTGAAAGGAGCTATCGCCTAGTTCCGCCTTGGGCACTGTTATGTAACCAACTGGCAGGGGGTTTCCCCAGAGAAACACATGCTACTTTGCTCCCCTATTCTGTTTACATTTCCTTTTCCTGTCTCTCATCTGTTTGGCAGTGCAGTTGAAATTGGAGAACTCATTGTGCTGGTCTTACAGGTGAAGTTCCATCTTGTTATTCTGACAAGTGTTCATTTTCAGTAAGCAGTACTTTCACTTTGTGCTTAATAATGTTTTCAAAACTTCCCAAGAGGTTCACACAGTTCATGTCATTTTTGGGATGCATTGACTATTATGCAAACAAACAGTTATTTTTATTGTTACAAAGAAATCTCTTGCACTTTATACCATGAGGATTCTGCCATTGATTACAAGTTGTGCTGTGCACTGCCTGTGTGATTATAATTGAAATGCTTGCTCTTGCTACTTAGGTTTTATAACATTTTCTTCAGAGCACATGGCCCAAAAACATGGACAAGCCTGGCACACTGCAGTAAATACTGTTAATGTACAACTGTTGAAGGATGCTTGTTTCTCAGAGAAGCACTTCCGAAACATTAAAAAAAACTGTTAAATTAGTGTCATAGTCATATACAGCATAGAAGGAGGCCATTTGGCCCACCAAGTCGGTGCTGGCTCTTTGCAGAACAATCCAGTCAGGCCTGCATGTTTCATTCTCCAAGCTTTGCCTTTGAAGAAGGCAGTTGCATTTGTATTGCATCTTTCCCATCCTCTGGGTGCCCTAAAATGCTTCACAGCTAGTGAATTACTTATGTAATATCGTCACTTTGCAATGTAGGCAAACGCAACTGCCACCAGGGGTGTTATAGCATTGTTGGAAAAGGTTCAGAGGGGAGCAACAGGATGGTTCCTAGCTTAAAGAACCGTAGCCCCAGTTCTTTAAGCCTACCTGAGAAACTATTTACTTTAGAGTAGCATGGTCTTAGAGATGACCTGATAGAGGTCTGCGCAACAATGAAAGGGCTGAATTGTGTGCCTGTTGATTAGATTATTTTAATTTTGACATTAGTTGTGGTGGGGGGGGGGGGGCGGCGGGCAGCGGGGAGCAGAAGTACCAGGGGCCGTGCGTTTAAACTATGCAAAAGTGGAAATGGACTAGATGTTAGGGAGTTCTTTTCTCAGAGAATAGAGAGCCTCTGGAATGTGTTGCCGGCTAGTACGTTGGGTGCTGACTCTCTGCCTTCAAGCGGGAGCTAGACAAGTTCTTGGCTGGAGCAGAAGTCATACTGTATAGAAGGTAAGTGGATTAGCAGATTAGGGGCGGCACAGTGGCGCAGTGGTTAGCACCGCAGCCTCACAGCTCCAGCGACCCGGGTTCAATTCTGGGTACTGCCTGTTTGAAGTTTGCAAGTTCTCCCTGTGTCTGCGTGGGTTTTCTCCGGGTGCTCCGGTTTCCTCCCACAAGCCAAAAGACTTGCAGGTTGGTAGGTAAATTGGCCATTACAAATTGTCCCTAGTATAGGTAGGTGGTAGGGAAATATAAGGACAGGTGGGGATGTGTTAGGAATATGGGATTAGTGTAAGATTAGTGTAAATGGGTGGTTGATGGTCGGCACAGACTCGGTGGGCCGAAGGGCCTGTTTCAGTGCTGTATCTCTAAACTTAAACTAAACTAAACTATAACATACTCATGTAAATGCAGTCTCCTGGACTAGAGAGGAATTTTCCAGAGGTTTGCCGCCCCTCTTACTGGCTCTGGAGTTTTTAATTTCTTTTTGCCTCTCCCAGACAATATACATGGCTGAGGTGGGGTAGGAGATGTCTAGCTCTAATGCTTCAGCATCATGTGTGTGGGACAAGCATGATGGATCAGCTGGTTGTCTCCTGCCTGTCATTTTTGTAAGTCCCTATTTCTGCACAGCAAAGTGGTAAATGACCAGATAATCTCTCAGTGACATTGGGCGAGGGATAAGTGTCGGCCTTGACGCTGGGAGTCCTCCTGGCTTTATATAAGCGCACATTCTGGGTCCCATTTACTATTGTAAATTTTTCACACTTTCCATAAAATCTCAAAACTCATTCACATGTACTATTACTGTCTAAAGTGGGGCTTTAGTTAAATGGTTTTGCTTGCATACATCCCCAAAATTCAAGTTGAAGAATTCAAGCGTGTATTTTAAAGTATGGTGACCTTCATAATTGGGTTTGCTACTTTCAGATTAGTGTGTGCAGAAGCAGAGAAAGTTGCTGAAATTTAATTGCAGGAAGTAGTGGGAAACTGCAAGGTTCTTGGTATGTGGCTTTAGCACTTGCTATTTACTGGCAGGTAAATGCAGACTGCTGCTACAGGACAATGCCAAGAGTTCCTTGAGACATGGGAGTTGATAGACTAGGATTTATGGGTCCCTGAAATTAGCTACACAGCAGCAGGATATGCAACAAGTTTATTAAAAAAAAACACAGGAAACACCATATGCACTTGTGATGCTTACTCAAAGGAATGTATCTCGGATTTTTCTAAAAAGAGTTAAAATGACACATCTCTCATTTTAGGCAGAGAATGTGGTGGAGACTGGGCTTTGAGTCTGGACTTGAATGGGACCAGTCAGCACACTGACCGCTGCAAGTCACATTTACAAAGCATTAGAATCTCTCTGATCAGCTTTGTTTGCGGCATTTGTCCCTTTGGGCTCAAAGTAATGTTGTGAACTGAGCATCTTTTATACCTAATAATGGAATTAGTATTTGGACCAATTTTCAGTGTGGCTTATTTGTGTGCGAGTAGCATACAACAGAAAGACTTGAGTTGCTAAGTTTAGTATTAACCTTCCTCTGGTGGTGTCAGATTACCTGTTTCATGTTGAATGTCTGGTATCATTGACACTGTAGAAAATTTGTACTGGTTGGTTTCCTAATATACCAAGCAACCAGCTATGCATGAGAAGTGCAGTTGGTCCCTGAATAAATAATCTCTCCAGACTGTATTAGAAGGTTGTATGTGAATAAAAAGCTGCAGAGTTTTATTGACATTTTCCTTTTCTCCAGACTTAGGAAGTGAATAATATTTCCCAGTAAGCGCTGAAATAATTTACTGACCACCTGATTTACAATCCACAACTAAAGCAGCTGCCTAGTTCAACTCTCCTGCAAAAAAAACTCTGGTTACATGTTTGTTTTTAATCAATAGAGAACAGTATCCAAAAAGCCCTGGTTCCAGTACTCGAGCTGAAATATTCATTAATGTGGCTGTTATAATTATTGAGGGGTGGTGTTTGGGTTTTATGAACAGGGACGCAGCATGCAAGAGCAACAAAATAATGGAAAGTTTGTCATCCGACATTGGTTCAGCCAACAAGTACTGTGCAGAGTTTTGGGCTTCCCAGTGTAGCAAAGGCTCGAAAGCCATACAGAGTGTGAAGACCAGATTCATCAGGATGATATCCAGGATGGGAAACTGAAGAGATGATGGGACCATTTTCACTGGAGCAAACGACGGTTAAAAGGAAAGACTTGCATTTCTATAGCACCTTTCACGACCTCGGGACATCCTAAAGTGTTTTACAGCCAATAAAATACTTTTGAAGAGGAATTGTTCTAATGTAGGAAATGCCACAGCCAACTTAAGTACAGCAAGCTCCTCAAAATGAAATGTGTTACTGACCAGATAATCTTCAATAGGCATTGGTTGAGGAGTAAATATTGGCCAAGTAACTAGGGAGAATTTCCCAACTCTTGCATGCCATGGAATCATTTACATCTACCCGAGAAGGGAGACAGGGCCTCGTTTGATGTCTCCTCCGAAAGGCAGCACCTCTGACAGTGCAGCACTGCCTCAGTACTGCACTGGGAGTCTCACCCTGGAAGTCTCTGAAGTGGGATTTGAACCCACAACCTTCTGACTCAGAGAGAGTGCTACCAACTGAGCCACAGCTGACACTCAGTGAACAAGATTTATTGGAGATATTTAAGTAATCTGATAGTGAATGGAACAAAGCTGTTTCCTCTGGTAGTAAATTTGTCACTGAAGGAGGAAAGAGATTAGGAGAAATTTCTCTCTGCAGCAAGCTTTTGAAGCGTGAAGTGCTTTGCATCTGGGAGTGGGTAAGGCAGACCACTCAGTCTTATAAAGGGAAGTTAGATAAATATTTGAAGTGGTGGAAGATAAAATAGCGCAGGGCAACAGGATTAATGTTGGATTGATTGACCAAAGAATCCACACGGGCAGGACGAGCGGAATGGCCTCCTCACTTTCTCTTAAGTTACTTAAGATTCTTTGGGGAAAAGTCACTCACCCAATTGCTTACAATCACATTTTCTGGTTCTCAACTGCCTAATCTCTGGCCCTCAGTTATTTCAGTTACCTCTACAACTGTTAATTTGCTCACCTCTCCTATCAGTTTCCTCATTTCAGTAAAACCTTCGTTATTTATTGCCCCCCACCTCCCCAATTTAAATCGGAGGGGTGCAAAGTTGGTACATAACTGGTTTAGCCATCCACTTCCTGGTCCTCCTTGACCATTTCAATATCGACAAACCTCATTCTCCATTTCCCAGGACTATTCTGGAGATTAATATTGACCCCAGGCTCCTTTCCAACACTACTGGCAGCGTCCTTATACTCCTCTTTCTTGCCTCTAACAAGTGCCAGAAGCTCATGAATTTAGTCTTAATCTTGGTGACAAACAGCCATTCATCTGCCTCCTCTGCTTCCCCTCCTTTCCCTCCTTCATCTGGCCCCTTAGTCAAATATCTATTTACAAGCCTTGTTCCCTTACCCCTCTCGTTTCTGTTCCACCTCCCCCTACCTTCTCCAAGTTCATTGTGTCCTTGAGACCTATGGCTATTTACCTGGGCCTCCAATCCCACTAAACTCCTGATCACCCCAGTTTCCTTTCCTGATCTCAGGCTAGCTGACATTGTAAATGGTTCCCTTTCATTTGATGTCTGCCTTCATTTCAAAGTTACTGTAATTTCTCTTTGGCCCCCACTTGCCTTTAAAAAAAAAATCCTTGACCCTGCTGTTCTGAAAAAATAGTAATTTAAATCATGGGTGCTTTGGGTAATATGTCTGGACGGTTCACTGTTATTACCAGTCACGCCCGCTAAACTGGGCAAACAAAAGTGCTTGTCTGGCAATACTCAAGCTTAAAATTTCACATAGTTAAGTGTTGGTCAAGATGGTTTTCTATTTAAAACCTATTGTTACAAATCATATATGCCAAATCACAAGTCTGCAATTTTGTTTCAGTGATAGCTTTGTACAGTTGAAGTAATGAGCAGAAGTCTTGGATCGTTCTATCCTTCTGATTTTATTTTACAATTAAAAGTTTGCTACTTTAAAGACCCATTACAACTTGTTTGGAGATGTAAATGATAGAGTTGCTTTGTTTAAGATTCTTTTTTTCTCTTCACTCCAGTATGCTTGCAGAGAAACTGAATATGACTCCTGAAGAAGCAGAGAGATGGATTGTCAACTTAATTCGAAATGCAAGGCTGGATGCAAAAATAGATTCAAAACTGGTAAGAGGGTTTTTGTTTGGTTTGTGTATTTGGCTAAGGCAGAATGCGATGTAATGTATCATTAGCAAATGCTGGAGTTACAAAAGCCGCAAATGTGATGACCTGAAGTGAGTATTTGGACATGTCAGTGTTTGTCTCCACGGATGAAACTTCACAGAATCACAATCGTTACAGTGCAGAAGGAGGCCATTCGGCCCATCGTGTCCATACGGACTCTCTGAACGAGCAATTCCCTCAGTTCCATTCCCCTGCCTTCTCCCCGTAATTAACACACATTTGTCCATGTGACCACTAATTTTGTCCCGAATTACTACTTCCAGACATTTTCCCACCACCGAAGTTAAACTGACTGGCTTGTAGATGCTGGGCTTATCTTTAAGTTACAGGTCCTCTATGTACATTTGAGACATTATATCAATAACAGGGGACAACATTTACGGATGCTCTTCCTGTCAGCAGTGAAAGGGAAATCATGTTTAACTAATTTATTAGAGTTCTTTGAGGAAGTAACAAGCAACATGGATAAAGGGGAACCTGTGGATGTGGTGTACATGGGTTTCCAGAAGGCATTTGACAAGGTGCCACATCAAAGGTTACTAAACAAAATAAGAGCCCAGAGTATAGAGGGTAACATATAAGCATGGATAGAGGATTGGTTAGCTTACAGGAAACAGAGAGTCTGCATAAATGAGTCATTTTCAGGTTGGCAAGCTGTAACTAGTGTAGTGCCACAGGGATCAGTGCTGGGGCCTCAACTATTTGCAATCTATATCAATGACTTAAATGAAGGGACAGAATGTATGGTTGCTAATTTTGCTAATGACACATAGGTAGGAGAATAAATATAGATAGTAAAGGCCTGCTACCCGACCCAAAGCCTATGGGACCCGAAGACGTGTTGGGTTTGGGTCGGGTTGAGTTGCACTTCCGGGTCCGGCATTCGGGCTGGGGTCGGTTCAGACACGCTCCATCACAGGTAAGTGGCTCCACTGTTAATGTAATTTTTTGACAGGAAAGGTGGTTTTTGTAGTTATTTTAAGCTTGTGCAGATGAGCAACAAAGTGAAAATTGGAAGATAAGTTAACTAATGGTCGGGTCGGGCACGGGAAAAAATGGAAGGACTCTGGCCGGATTGGGCTCGGGTCAGATGTGGTTCTCTTGGGCTCGGGTCGGGTTTTTTTTGCAGACCCGAGCAGGCCTTTAATAGGTAGGTTCAGTGAGTGGGCAAAGATTTGGCAGATGGAGTATAATGTGGGAAAGTGTCCCCTTTGGCCAAAGAATAGAAAAGCAACATTTTACTTAAATAGAGAAGAGATTGCAGAACTGTGAGATGCAGAGGGATCTGGGTGTCCTAGTACACGAAACACAAAAAGTTAGTATGCAGGTATAGCAAGTGATTAAGAAGGCAAGTGCAATGTTGTCGTTTATTACAAGGGGAATGGAATATAAAAGTAGAGATGTTTTGCTACAGTTGTACATGACATTGGTGAGACCACATCTAGAGCATTGTGTACAGTTTTGGTCTCCTTACTTAAGATAGGATATCATTGCATTGGAAGCAGTTCAGAGAAAGTTCACTCGACTGATTGCTGGGATGAGAGGGTTATCTTATGAGAAAAGGTTGGACAGGTTGGGACTGTAGTCATTGGGGTTTAGAAGGATGAGAGGTGATCTTATCGAAACAAATAAGATCCTAAGGGGACTTGACAGGGTGGATGTTGAAAGGATGTTTCCCCTTGTGGGAGAGACTAAAACAAGGGGGCACAGTTTAAAAATAAGGGGTCTGCCATTTAACACAGAGATGAGGAGAAATTATTTCTCTGATCATTAACTCTGTGGAACTCTCTTCCCCAGAGGGCGGTGGAGGCAGGGTCATTGAATATATTTAAGGCAGTGGTAGATAGATTCTTGACAAACAAGGGAGTCAAAGGGTATCGGGGGTAGGCAAGAAAGTGGTGGTGTGTGGTCCAACAGATCGTTCATGATCTTACAAAATGACGGAGCAGGCTCGAGGGGCTGAATAGCATACTCCTGCTCCTAATTCGTATGTTCGTATTTACACTTCTAACTGGCAGGGTGACCTCCTGTTGCACGGTATATAACAACTGCTTGAATTTATACAGCCCCCTTAAAGAATTGAATGTCCCAAGGCTCTTCATAGAAGCGATATCAGATCTGTGCCATTTGTATTTTTATCTTCTGTCAACCTGCAGCAGATCTTTTGTTTTCCCACACAAAAAAATACACTCAAGCTACATGTTGCCACTTGGATTTAAGAATATAATTAGTAGGAGCAGGAGTAGACAATACAGCCCCTTGAGCCTGCTCCACCGTTCAGTAAGACCATGGCTGAACATCTGTGTCAACTCCACTTTCCAGCTCTATCCCTATATCCCTTGATTCCTTTAGTGGCCAAAAATCTATCATTCTCAGTCTTGAATATATTCGAGGATTGAGCATTCACAGCCCTCTGGGGTAAAGAATTAAAAAGATTCACAATTCCCTGAGTGAAGAAGTTTCTGCTCATCTCAATCGTAAATGGCCGATCCCTCAACTTGAGATACTGGCCTGTGGAAATGGCCTCTTAGCCTCTACCCTGTATGGTCTCACTAAAGCCCTGTATAATTTCAGCAAAACTTCTTTACTCTTATACTCCAACCCCTTTGCAATAAAGGCGAATATACCATTTGTCTTCCTGATTGCTTGCTGTACCAGCATGTTAACTTTCTGTGATTCGTGTACAAGGACACCCAAATCCCTCTGAATATCAATATTTATTTGTCTCCGAAGTTCCGAAGAAGGGTCACTGACCCGAAACGTTAACTCTGCTTCTCTTTCCACAGATGCTGCCAGACCTGCTGAGTGAATCCAGCATTTCTTGTTTTTGTTTCAGACTTCCAGCATCCGCAGTATTTTGCTTTTATTTATTTGTCTCACCTTTTTAAAAAAAAAACTGCTATTCCATTTTTCCTACCAAAGTGGATAATTTCACACTCGCCCACATTATACTCTATCTGCCCACTTCTTGACCAATCACTTAATCAGTTTATATCCTTTTTTAGCCTCTCCGTATCCTCCTCACAGCTTAATTTTCCACCTAGCTTTGTATTGCCATCAAAATTTGATATATTACATTTGGTCCCCTCATCTAAGCCATGGATATAGATTGTAAATAGCTGAGGGCCAAGCACTGATCCTTGCAGCCCTCCATTAGTTGCACCCTGCCATCCTGTAAATGACCCATTTATTCCTACTCTCTTTTTTTCTGTTTTCTGTCTGTTAACTAATCCTCAATCCATGCTGATATATTGCCCTCAATCTGATGAGCCCTGATCTTGTATCATTTCCTTATGGTTTCCTAAGGTCATAATGTGCAGCAGTGCCACTTTCCTCATAACAGCTTCCTCTTTCCAGGCATCTATATAGTTGCATTCTTCATCTTTGTAGCTATCTGCAGTTGCACTGAGAAAGCACGCCAATATCTTAATTAAGTCAAAGGTAGTCAACTTTCCTGCATTTCTCCTCAACCCCTCTGCTGCTGTCGACAATGTTGAGTATTCCTTCCTCTCCAGGCATCTTTCCACCACAGTCCATCTCCATGGTGATGTGTTCACATGATTCCACTTCTCCATAGCGTGATACGTCATGTACTTCACCTCCAATGGCTTCCCCTTCCTGCATGCTTATCTTTACTGCAGCAGGGAGTAATGCAGCAAGACCTGGACAATATTCTTGGGCTGATAAGTGGCGAGTAACATTTGCACAAGTGCCAGGCAATGACCATCTTCAACAAGAGAGAATCTAACCATCTCCCCATGACATTCAATGGCATTACAACTGCTGAATCCCCCACTATCAACATTCTGAGGGTTACTGTTGACCAGAGACTCAACTGGAGTAGCCATATAAATACTGTGGCTGCAAGAGCAGGTCAGAGGCTAGGAATCCTGGGGCACGTAACTCACCACCTGAATCCCCAAAGCCTGTCCACCATCTACTAGGCACAAGTCAGGAATGTGATGGAATACTCTCCATTTGCCTGGATGGTTGTAGCTACAACACCACTCAAGAAACTCAACACCATTCAGGACAAAGCAGCCTGCTTGATTGGCAACCCCATCCACAAACATTCACTCACTCCACCACCAACGCACAGACGCAGCAGTGTGTACCATCTACAAAATGCTCTGCAGCAACGCACCAAGGCTCCTTAGATAGCACCTTCCAAACCCGTGACCTCTACCACCTCGAAGGACAAGGGCAGCAGATGCATGGGAACACCACCACCTGCAAGTTCCCCTCCAAGCCACACACCATCCTGACTTGGAACTATATCGCCGTTCCTTCACTGTCACTGGATCAAAATCCTGGAGGAATGAATCGAATTGGCTGAACTCTGGCATCTGTGATGCTGGGGACTTCATGAGGAAGCCAAGATGGATCATCAACTCGGCACTTCTGGCTGAAGATTGTTGCAAATGCTTCCGCACTGATGTGCTGGGCTCCCCCATCATTGAGGATGGGGATATTTGTGGAACCACCTCCTCCAGTTAGTTGTTTCATTGTCCACCACCATTTATGGCTGAATGTGGTGGGACTGCAGAGCTTAGATCTGCAGCAGTTCAAGAAGGTGGCTCACCTCCACCACCTCAAGGGCAATTAGAGATGGACAATAAATGCTGGCCTAGCCTGTGACGCCCACATCCCATGAATAAATTTAAAAAAATACAATCCGCAGCCTCCAGCTCCCTCCTTCAGTCTGATGTTTCTGTAGCTGTACCTGACCTTCATATTTTTGGATTGTTTAGTCTAATGTTGCCTGACTGGACTGTTGACTTAGTTGTTGGTCTTAGGTTTGTAGGAGATTTAATTATGGATAAAAGATCGGTCAGCACATCTTTGGGCAAATAATATAAGGTTGCACTTCTACAAAACAATGGAGGGCATGAAAAGCGAAGTGAAGACTTTTCATGAAGTAGCATTTTTTAGATTAGTGACTAGTGTTGAGATAACCAGATGTCCTTAACTGATGTTGAAGTAACCAGATTCCCCTTTCCCAGAGCCATGATCTGCCTGGAGCATTTATTATAGCCATATATTTTCAGAGTAGTGTTGGTCTTACAGCGACTGGTTTTGCATATTGCAACTATTTCAAGAGATGGATCTGTTGCCAGCTTTTCATGATGGCAGATTTTACATTTTCTGTCTTTGCTTACCACTCAACAGGGAGATTCTTGTCTGGCTAAAAAAAATCCAGATGGAAAGAGCCAAGATAATTACAGAATATGTTGTCAGGAATATTATTTTAGTGAACGAAAAAATTGGTAGTATCAAAATGTTTACTCGCTAGGGTTTCGTTAAAACAATTATTCCCAGTGACACCTGTGGTAATGACCTCTCAGAGGTGCCTTCCAACTGAGACACTTGTGCTTGTAGTTTCTCTGATGTCTCGACAACAAGAACTGTTTTTTTGCCAATTGAAGAACCAAATTTGACTTTCTTTCCTGCAAGGATTTGTCTTGACAACCTGTCGCTGCTTATCACAGGATCACAGAATTGTTAGAGCGCATAAGTAGGGTGTTCAGCCTATTGTGTCGGCACTGGATCTCTGAACAATTCACCTAATGCTATTCCCCTACCTTCTCCCTGTAACTTCTGCACATTCTTCTTTTTCAGATAACAGTCCAATTCCCCTTTGAATGCCTCAATTGAACCTGCCTCCATCACACTCTCAGGCAGTGCACTCCAGATCCTAACCACTCGCTGCGTGAAGAAGTTTTTCCTCATGTCGCTTTTGCTTCTTTTGCCAGTCAGTTTAAGTCTGTGTCTTCTCATTCTCGATCCGTTCACGAATGGGAACAGTTTCTCCTTATCTACTCTGTCCTGACCCCTCGTGATCTTGAATACCTCTATCAAATCTCCTCTCAGCCTTCTCTGTAAGGAAAGCAGTTTCAACTTCTCCAATCTGTCTTCATACCTCAAGTTCCTTATCCTTGGAACCATTCTCCTGAATCTTTTCAGCACTCTTTCCAATGCCTTTACATCCTTCCTTAAGTGCGGCACCTAGAACTGGACGTAGTACTCCAGCTGAGGCTGAACTACTGTCTTCCGCAAGTTTAACATAACCTCCTTGCTTTTGTGCTCTATGCCCCTATTAATAAAGCCCAGGATACTGTATGCTTTATTAACCACTCTCGCAACATGTCCTGTCACCTTCAATGATTTATGAACATATACCCCCCTTTAGAGTTGTACCCTTTGTTATATTGTCTCTCCATGTTCTTCCAGCAAAATTAATGACTTCACATTTCTCTGCATTCAACTTCATCTGCCACTGGTTCGTCCATTCCACCAACTTGTCCATGTCCACTTGAAGTTCTGCATTGTCCTTCTCACAGCTCACAATTATTCCAAGTTTCATATCATGTGCAGATTTTGAAAATGTGCCCTGTATACCAAAGTCATTCATATTTATCAAGAAGAGTAAGGGTCCCAACACTGACCCCTGGGGAACTCCACTACAAACCTCCTTCCAGTCCAAAGAACATCCATTAACCACTACTCTCTGTTTCCTCAGCCACTTTTGTATCCATATTGCTACCGTCCCTTTTATTCCATGAGCTATAATATAATATTTCAGAATGCTGCAACTGTTTGGTTCTGGAGGCTAGGCTAGGCTTTTCATGAGATTGTCATTCCACCAACTAAATATTGGGAAGACCAAAGCCATTATCTTCATTCCTCACCCCAAACTCCATTCCCGAGACACTGATTCTGTCTGTCTCTCCCTGGCAACTGTTGAGACTGAAACAGATTGTTTGCAACCTTGGTGTTAATAGTTAACATATTCATGTTAATGAGCTTCCGACCACACAATCGTGCCATCACTAAGACTGCCTGTGTGCACCTCTGCAACGTCAGCCAACTCGGCCCCGCCTTAGCTCATCTGTTGGAACCCGTATCCATGCCGTTGTTACCTCTAGACTTGACTTCTCAAATGCACTCCTGGCTAGCCTCCCATGTTCTACTCTCCATAAACTTGAGATCATCCAAAACTCTACTGCTCGTGTCCTAACTCACACCAAGTCACTCTGTTCTTGTTGACCTACATTGACTCCTGGTTAAGCAATGCCTTGATTTTAAAATGCTCATCCTTATTTTCAAATCACTAGATGGCCTCGCCCCCCCCACCCCCCCCATCTCTCACCTCCAGCCCTACATGCTCCAAGATAATTGCACTTCTCCAATTCTGACCACTTGAGCATCCCTGTTTTTATTCATTCCACCATTGGCCGTTGTGTCTTCAGCTGCCTGGCCCCTAAGCTCTGGAATTCCCTCCCTAAACCTTTCTACCTCTCCTCCTTTAAACCTACTGCTTTGACCAAGCTTTTGGTCATCAATGGCTCGGTGTCAAATTTTGTTTGACAACTTTCCTGTGAAGTGCATTTGCACATTGCACTATGTTAAAGGCACCTTTACATAAGTTGTTGTCATGCAACAATTTGCTAAAGTGGAGACTAATACACCTTGCTGCATTAAAGCTCATAAACTGTGTATGTGGTATACTTCAGGCATGAAAGTTGATGAAATCGGGTAGCTCATTAGTAAATATTTTCTTAACAATTCTGTTGGGTGCCTGACTGAAAGGATATGTTTTCCTATGTGACCTTTGTATTGTACTGTCCATGCAATAATGGGCATTGCCAAGTTCAGCCTCCATTTTAAATAGACCATTGAGCAAAATATTAACAACCTCAGATTTTTATATATGCTAGTTTTCATGTTCATCATTAGAACAAGAATGTAAACTAATTTCTTTGAAATGTTTAAAATACCTTGACTAAATTTTGTTTATTTTAATACACTGAATCAAATTATGAGTACGTACAATTCATTGAAAATTTCCAACAGTCCTGGTAACCACTTTTGTTTGTAGGGGCACGTCGTCATGGGAAACAATGCTGTGTCACCGTATCAACAGGTCATTGAGAAAACAAAGAGCCTTTCTTTTCGGAGTCAGATGCTAGCTATGAACATCGAAAAGAAAATGAATCAAAACAACAGGACAGAGGTGGGCACCTTTAACTGCTTTAAGCATAATATCTGGACCACAGAGTCCCCAAACAAACATCTACATTAGGCATATGTACAGTAGGGAGAGTGAAGGCCATGTTTGGTAAATTGCGGTTAGTTAACTATCTATCTTAAACTCTAGCTTTAACCCCATGTGTGTGTTTTTTTTTTACCTTAAATATGTTAGCACTTTTAGAGAGTGATAGATTTTTTGAAATTAAGAGAATCGAGCGATAAGGGGATAACACCAGAAGGTGAATTGAGGTAGCAGGTCAGCATGATCGTATTGAATGATGGAGCAAGTTCAGGGCGCCGAATGGCCAACTCCTGCTCCTCTTCCTTGTGCTCTTATGTCCAAAATTGTGAACATTTGTAGATCACAGAAATCATACAGCGCAATAGTTACAAATAATTAACGCCCTATTAACATTTTAAAATTGTGATCAGCAATCATTGATAAAAGCCTTCGTATTGAACTAAATCCGCCTTCAAGAATTAGTGCAAAGATAATAAAGTAAAATAAATTGTTACAAATCTAAAAATGGCCCTTTCAATTTACAAATAGCATTGAATAATAATTTATATTTCCTTTATCTCTAATTCAAACAAGTACAAGATGACTTACTGTATTTCCTGAATCCCCACAAGAATTGGATAAAAGGTCTCAAATAATTTGCAACAGTGCAGCAACTAGTGTATAATATATCCGTCCCGGTGTTTAAGTTTCTGAGTTCATCATTGTTTCAGTTACAGCTTTTTAATCACCCATTTTGTGTTTAGAAAATAATCGGAGGGACAAAATGGCTCACTTATGTTATGCTCTCTCCAATTTGATCTCACGTGCATGGAGTGACTGTAATATTTCATATCTCAGCTGTTGGGGAGAAATGGAATTGCCCACCGGGATAGGAAGACATTTTATGAGTGGGAACTTTTAAATTCACTCGCACAAATTTTCTCTTTTTTTGGGACGTAGGTTTATTGTCCCACGTCGGGCAGAGAGTGGTGAACCAGACATTTTTTCTCTGCTGTCAACCAGAAAAATTGCCGCTCTTATCGTTCGGCTGCTGATATTAGATCTAGTGATTGAAGTCTCTGGAAATCTCTGCCATTTACCTAAGGATTTTCCAGAAAGGCTGAGCTCAGTACAACTGTCTGGCCATATTGACACTTCCTTACTTATATGTCTGGTTCTAATAAGCATCAACAAAGCTGAGCTTCATAGTTATGTAAAGTTGAATTTGCTGTGATTGATTATAAAATACAAAATGAAATAAGTGTGACTATAGGAAAAACATCTGCAAGTAGCTTTGAAGAATTTGAGATGGCTGCTAATGTTGTTTGAATGGCAAATGTTAAAAAGGAAATTTAGGTCCAAGTTCAATAAGTGTGCCTATCTACACAATGTATTTTAATGAAAACATGAATATCTCTGGTCTGCCTCTCCACCAGAGCGGCATCCACATCCTGTTCAACTTAGCAAAGCTGACTGGATGGTGATGAGATTCCACGCCGGTGAGGATAGAGGCTTGGCCATGATTGATTAAACAGACTTGTTTTCCTTCTTGTTGTTCTCTGTCATCACAGGAATACAGTGTGGGGTTGTGGGGGAAGTGGCCGGGGGGGGGGCGTGGGATGGGGGAAGCATGTGAGCAAGCGGTGTGCGCCAACAAAACAACCTCCAGCTGTGCTAAGAAGGAACAGTATTTGCCACGTATTTTCCCAGTGCAGCCAAAATGGGAGTGCTCGGCTCCACATCAGAAGAGCCAGTAATTGCAGTTCGTTCTCATTCGTTCAGTCTCTGCAAGCCAATCAAAAGGCTGCCATTCAACAGGAAGGAAACACTCTGGGACGCCACATCTGTTATGCAAACACGGACCTTCCACAAGGCCCTACCCCAAGGTTTCCTTTATTTTACTTCACTGCTTCCTCAGTCATTTCATCTTGCATGCAGTTTATTTCTTTTTACAGCCTTTTTAAAGTGTGTGAAGCTTTGCAATGTGCTTTTGACTTCTACCTAATCGTCAATATTGACTTTAAATTACAGATCGTATTTTGTGGCTCGTTTATTGAGAAAGGGAGAGAACTGTTAATGTTTTGGGGATTTTTAAAATCTTTTAAACTCTAGATATTTTTGGCTTCTGTGTTTGACAACTCTGTGAGTCCAAACACCTCATGTCCCAGAGAGAGTATTTTCACTTGCCCAAATATTTGGCTAGGTTCAGTGTGTGCCCAATGAAGGAACAGAAAACCCTCACCTACTTATTTTGGTTCCTGGTATAATCAAGGGATCTGCATGTTCAGTGGGTGGCTGAATAACATCTTTTTTGGGCTTCAAATGCTAAATAAATTTATGAAAAATTAATTACATTTATTTAAAAGAACAAGCAGTACCATTTTTAATAGTGATCCTTAAGCTTAGCTAGATTCTTGTGTAGTGGCAAGTAATAGCTTGCAACTGCTAAACTGAGAGATCACTAATATTCTTTCCTCACCATTTATTTTTTATTTTAGCGATACAGCACTGAAACAGGCCCCTCGGCCCACCGAGTCTGTGCTGACCAACAACCACCCATTTATACTAGTAAAAGTAATCCCATATTCCCTACCACCTATCTACACTAGGGGCAATTTACAATGGCCAATTTACCTATCACCTGCATGTCTTTGGCTGTGGGAGGAAACCGAAGCATCCGGCAAAAACCCACGTGGTCACAGGGAGAACTTACAAGCTCCGCACGGGCAGTACCCAGAATTGAACCCGGGTCCCTGGAACTGTGAGGCTGCGGTGCTAACCACTGCGCCATTGTGCCGCCACTGCGTTTATATGGCTGGTACAGTTAAGTTTCTGGTCAATGGCAACCTCCTCGAAAATTGATGGTGAGGGATTCAGCAATGATTAAGCCGTCAAATATTAAGGTGACATGGTTATTTAGTTATTTGTTGAAGATGATCATCGTCTGGCACAAGTGTTACTTGCCACTGAATATTTATGGAATCTATTTGGCATGAATTATTTCTGAGATAAACAAATGTTGCTAAATACCCTTTTTAATAAAAAAAAAGGCAAGTGAGTAGAACCAAGCAGATTTAGTAAACATTGAATTTTTATTTTAAAACTGCTAAATAAACATGCAAATCTCATATGCTTGTATTTGAATTGAATTTGTCTGTCCTTCAGAGGTCAAGCACAGAAACTCTGCCAAAATTCTGTAGCTGCCAGACAATGCAACGTGTTGGTTATTTTTATGTTTCAGTGCAGATATAAAGTGTATCTATTAATCTTGATGGTAAGTAAGGCTCTGTGTGTTCACCTTACTGTGAAATGCAGCAGCTTAATGATTCAAGCCAAGCTTTTTCTCCTCTGATAACCCAGCCCACTTTCAAGAAGTTAAGGAAATGCATGTGTAAAAACCGCAGATATTCGGTTCCTGTTCGTTCAAATAGATATAGAATCTTTTGTCTTAAAAGTGAAATCCTCAGACCATTTCTAGGAGTGCCTGGTGCCTCTGAACCCAAGATCATTGGCCTCCTTTCATGCTGTATAAGTCTTTCAGCCCATTGTACCTGTGCGGACTCATTAAAGAACTATCCAATTAGTTCCAAGGCTCTGCACATTTTTGTTTTCTTTCCAGTTCTATCTATGGTAGATTCAAATGCATAACAATATATGAACATCCGTGGACTTTTTTTTTGGTTTGCTGCAGTTCACAAGTGGCCAGGTTTGTGTAAAAGAAATTGGAGTCTCTGCTACCACACGTTGCGTTTCAGACAAGGAAAGGGCTGTTAGGCCCATATGTTATGAATTTGTCCTTCTCCATCTCCCGCCCAACATTTGGAAGAAGCAAAAAAAAAAGCATAGAAATCAATTCAAGGAATCTGTCAAAACTGCCTCTTCAGCATCTCAGAGGTGATCAGGTGCCCCTCAAGTTTTTGGTTATTACCCAAAATGTTTCTTTCCTTTTGCTTTACTCTTGCCCTTTTCCAGGCATGAGTCAGGTGTCGATTTGTGATCTATTTCATGATAGCACCCTTGACATCATGAGATTATCACATGTCCCTCATTACACTTTATCAGAAACCAAAATCTTTGCTAAAAAAGCTGTGCTGTCATGCAGGGCATTGGGTTAGTATTTACATCACATGGGCACAGTCACAAAAGTCATTTAACTTATGTAAAGCAGACAACTGTAATCTCTGCTGAATACTTTGAGGGCTGCACTAACTCCAAAATACAATATCAGAATAAAAAGCTTGAACTCTAAAACTGTTCTCCATAGGATTCTCTTAATATTCTTCCAAGGCTAAAATACTTTTTCGTCAATATTGCTGTTATAGCCGCTGCCCGCAATCCTTTCCCAAATAATTCCGTTGTCAAAAGGCTGATTGAAGTTTCCTGCTGTGGCCGGTTGTTGCAGAAAAAAAATTGTGTGGCACAGTTGACCTGCTAGGTTAGTGTGGAGTAGTGGTAGACAAGGTTATGGGGATGGTTTCCCTATATAGAAAGTTGGTTTTGTTGAAGCTGGTGGGGAAATCTATAGTGCAGGCAGGTGACTTTCTCAGAACATAGGAACAGGAGGAGGCTATTCATCCCTTCAAGCCTGTTCCGCCGTTCACTCAGACCATGGCTGATCTGTATCTTAACTCCATCTACCTGCCTTGGTTCCTTAACTCTTGGCTGACAAAGATGGTGGAAGGAGGAGGAAGAATGTGCGGGTTAGCTATACAACATGCTTCTTTCAGATGCCATCTTACTGTAGCAATGACTACACTTCAGAAGTACTTTATTGGCTGTGAAGCACTTTGGGACATCCTGAGGGGGTCGGGAAAGGTGCTTTGGAAATGCAAGTTCTTTCTTTTCTCATTTTTGTAATGGCGCTGAGTTACACAAAGATGAAAACAGGTTACCTGTCCTTTTGATCAGAGGCAGCTTACCTGTTGCAGCTGCTATTTCAGCAGTTCAGTGATGGCGATGCATTACAAAAGGCTCATTTCAGTGTGTCAGTCTTGACCGAGTGCTGCTTCGACCAGTCCGAGATTTTGGTTCTTAAGGAAGCAGCTACTTGCAATTGAACTAACCATTTGTCTTGCTAGGACTGAACTTAGCAACTTTATCAAAGAGTAAATAGAGCCCTACATATCTCAATTCACCCCCCCCACCCCCATGCATAGATCATGGCACTTACTACTTCAGTTATCATATACCTTGATATCTGAAGATGCCATGTGTTCATAGAGGTGATGTCCAAGAATTATCCCTAAGGAACCTCTGAATATTAAAGATGTGGGAAAGATAAACATTCTGCTGCTGAGCCTATGTGGGAATAGCCTACTTTTCTTATCTCTGGCTTTCTTCTTGCACGAGCCATTTCAAGCACCACCTCCAAGTTGCACACCATCCTGACTTTGAACTATATCTGCCATTCCAGGATTTTGACCTAGCGTTGATAAAAGAACTCCGTCCCTAACAACACTGAGAGAGCACCTTCACCACACATGGCGGTGATTCAAGAAGGCAGCTCAACACCTTCCCGAAGGCAGCTCGGGGTGGGCAATAAATGCTGACCTTGCCAGCGACACCCGCATTCCGTGAATGGATAAAAGTTTTTTTTAAAAACTTATACCACCATCTGCAATTGAAAGTGGCCTTTTCAAATCAGCTGGCCAATGTATTCCCGTGCTTGCCTGTGGGTATTGGTGTAAATCAAGGAACTATCTTGAGACTATCGCATGTTAACTTAGTATTCTGGTTCTAAGGGACCTAAACTTGTGGTGTAAGCTTCTAATAGATGATTCTCAACATGGATTAGAATGTAATGCTGCCAATTCAAATCCATAACCTGTTTAATTTTACAGCACATAATCTCAAGCAATCTGTTTTCTAGCGCACCTTTCAATTTGTGCAATTGTGCCAGATGTGTTGGCTTATAAAAAAAAGTCACCTTGCTCTTGAATTACTGCATTTTTAGCACCAAGGAAGCTTTTTCTATCACTGTTTAAAAGATGGATTTCATGCATCACTTCGGTTTAATAAGGGCATTTCTAGATTTCGAGTACTGCCAAGAAACAAGAACGTCCTGCTTAACGTCACTGCCCTCCCCCCCTTTGTCTTTCATCTCAAGGGGAATTCTAATGTTGGTCAGTTTCCCAAAGCATAAATACTGATGAGGAAACAAACAAAATCCTCGCCAACTTATTTCTGTTCATCCCCTGAGCCTCTAGGTGGGTGGGGGGCAGTTTATGTTCTGGAACTCTATAAAATCTTAAGCACAAGAAGAGGCCATTTGGCCCATTGTGCCTGTGCCAGCTCTTTGAAAGAGCTATCTATTCCCCTACTCTTTCCCTTGACCTTGCAAATGTTTTTCACATATATATCCAATGCTCTTGAAATTTATTGTCATCAGCTTCCACCAGCTTTCAGACTGCGCATTCCACGTCATCACAACTCTCTATCCTCCACCCCAACCTTCCCTGGCTTTTTTGGAAATTAGCTTAAATTTTGGGGCTACTTACTTTGGAATATTGCAGGCTTTGAGAGGAGATGATTTTTTTTTCAATGAAGGGATTGGACTCTGCTAGTTTGAATAGATTGTTTGAGATGGATAGGAATGGTTGGGAGTACACCTACAAAATCCTGAAGCCAAGAGATAAGTTAGCTGATGGGACATGTTTCTCTTTGCAGAACCAGGGCTCTCTGAAATAGATTTGGAATAGATTTATAGAAACATGTGATGAGAATGGAATCGCTAACATTCCTTTAAAAGGCAGCTTGACACAATCTTCAGTTACAAAGCTTCCACTTGCTAGCTAGCTGTGGGATATTGGAGCTTGCATGATCACCGAGAATTTGAAGGGAATTTTTTTTTCCTGAACTGGCCTATTGTTTCTCTGCCCTTTTTTTTAAAAGAAAGGAGCAAAATACTGCAGATGCTGGAAATCTGAAATGAAACCAGAAAATGCTAGAAATACTCAGCAGGTTGGGCACCATCTTTCGAGAGAGGAAAAGAGTTAATGTTTCAGGTCGATAACCTTTCATCAGAACTGAAGACGTTGGAGATGAGCAGCTTTTAAGCAGATCTTCAGCCTGTCCTTTACCCTGGAGCATAGGGTGAAATGGAATGCGGCTCTTCTACAGCCTGCCAACAATGGATTTCACCCTAACAAAACAGGATCACAGTCTCGGCAGGATCCTGGATTGTTCATATCTGTCTTACTGCTAGGTACCCAAGTATATTTTTTTTGAGTGGTACTCAAAATAAATGTAATGGGAACAGAAAGTGCTGGAAATACTCAGCGGGTCTGGCAGCATCTGTTTAGAGAGAAACAGAGTTGGTATTTTAAGTCTGTGATCCTTCATCAGAACCGGCAGAAGTTAGAAATGTTAACAGTCTTTAAGCAAGTGAAAGGGGAGGCAGAGGGAAGAAGAATAAGAAGGAAGGACTGTGATAGGATGGAGGGGGGAAGAGATTAAATGACAGGGATGTCATAGAACAGAATGCAAATGGAGTGCTAAATAGTTGGAGTGAAAGACAAGGCATGAGTCCAGAGAGAGTGCTAATGGGATATGTGTAAATACCCACCCTGGAAATGAAGCTCTAATATCAAAGGAGAAGCAGAAAAAGGTGAATGTGGAAGAATTTAGCAGAGTGGCAAACTAGAATGTAGGTCACACTGGGCAGAGAGAGGGAGAATAAGAGAGAGAATGCCAAATCAAGAATGAACAGACAGAAGCTGTTTGAGTGAAACTAGACACTGAGTAAAGTTAGGAGAGAGTAATAAAGTTCAGTGGAGCGTGGATAAAACATAAAATGAAATGGAGTGAGGAAGAAAATATGGGAAGTCTACCGCCAAAAACAATGAGACAATCGTGAGCTTACTTTAAGTCCCGGAAAGAAGTCAGTTTCACTCTCACTTGGAATAATGTGTACAATTCTGGTCACTATATTATAAAAAGGATTGTAGAGGCACTAGAGAGTGCAAAAAAGATTTACCCAAACTACAAGGTTATAATTATCAGGAAAGATTGAACAGACTGGATCTCTCCTCATGAAAGGAGAAGGCTGAGGTGTGACCTAATAGAGGACTATAAAATTATGAAAGTTTCTGATAGAGAGGACACCGAGAGAATGTTTCCACATGTGGGGGAGCAAAATAGAGGCCATCAATATAAGATAGTCACCAAGAAATCAAATAGGGAATTCGGGAGAAACCTCTTTACCCAGAGAGTGGTGAGAATGTGGAATTCGCTACCACATGGAATGGTTGAGGTGCATAGTATAGATGCATTTAAAGAAAAGCTAGTTAAGCATATGAGGGAGAAAAGAATAGAAGGATATGTTGATGGGGTAAAATGAAGAGGGGTGGGAAGAGGCTTCTGTGGAACATAAATGGAGGCACGGACTGTTTGGATGGGTCCCCTATTTCTATAATTTCATGTAATTGATCTCTACAAGGATTGTTAATGATGAATAAAGGCTTGAAGGGCTATTAAAATTTGTTGAACTCCCATTTTATAATTGTGCAAATTGAAACTTATTTGGTTGTTACACGATCAATGGTGGGTTTGGAAGGGTGGACCTGTTTTCTCATGCGTGTTTATAAACTCCATACCTAGTGTATTTTTAGTTTCAAGACGGTGACAGTTATTAACAAGTTAGAACTAAACACATCTGAAAGACCACTGAAGGCATATGGTAGTAATTTTGCACTTGATTGTTACATCAGTCCTACAACAGCTGGTTAGCTGAGCAGTGTTCGTAACCTTTGACAAAGTGCAAAGACCTTTCTGTATATTGTAAATTTTCCTGAATTGAGCGATTTTCCTTGGCTTGACAGATCAAGCTTGTCCTGATGTTGTGAGGTATTATTTTAATTAATGTAATGTGTGACTCTCACTGATCAGAACAATATTGACTGAGGGTAGTGGAAAGCTTGGGATTGTTTATGGCGTTCTGTTGTAAAGTACTGGCTTTAACCAGGATGAAAATAGTGCCATAAAAATTTCCTTACAACCCAGAACTGAACATTGAAGCTAGAATGGCATACTTTTGTTAAGAAGTTGGGAATATTGTGTATTACATTTAGTTAAATATTTCTGTTGTAAGTGGTAATTCTATTTTGAAAGATTTTACACTTATTTCATTTCTGGTTGATTCAGATTGAATTTCTATCCATGTTGGAGGTTGAAAGTAGTGGAGTGACATTGTTGGTGTAATCCCATCTTGGAATGATTAAATAAAATGTCCCACTTACTTTCTCTCCGTATGAGTCCCCTTAAATGCTGCTGTACCATCAGATGAAGCTTTGGGCATTCTTTACCAAGAGGGGGAATTTGAAGGCCAGGCCACTTTTGAGACACTTTCAGGTGTCTCACTGGCCAATAAAGGAGAACTGGGGAATTTTTCCTGTTCTGGAGCTCAGTCCCTATATGACCAGGAATGTTAGCTACCTTTTACCTTGTCTCCTAGTAGTAATAAGCTGTGGAACCAAAATCTGCAGGTTTATGTAGTCTACGGAATGCATTTCCAGACCAACTTCTTATAAATGTGTACTCTACAAGTCTGTAATATTTCAGCTGAAATTTTTCCCTTTTTAATTTTACAAAACCATTATTTGTACACAGCACCCATGCCATTATAGATATTTTGTTGGAGTAAATTGTGTGTACTTGGGATTTCTGTTGTCCAGTATTTCTACTTCAAGCAGTTTTTCACTCCAGTTCTGGGTTGCAGACTGGTCTACCCAGATTTCCCTTGACTTCAAGTCCATAGCCAAGGCTACGAAAGGAGCTTTAAAGGACTAAATGGCAGCAGCCAGCTCTCTGATCTTGGACTTCTAGAATTGCAACTTCAGGAACAGTTACAAACTGCCAAGTGTCGTTGCCTAAAGTGTTTCAGTTGATGGACAAGGTCACTCCAAATGGCTGACTGGCTTCCTTGCACAAGAAACTTTGCCCGACTTAAAATTATTTATCTTTAGTTCAGGAGCATCACTATCTGCCTGGTCCACGGAATCATGGTTTCCAGTGTTGTGAAGATATTTATCGTCTAAATTTGAACATTACAAGGACAGGAGTTTTGTTTCATTCTCCATTTTGATCAGAATATCTTGTATCTGCTTTGTCGTATTATGTGTAAAATTTTAGCAAAATGTTTTCCCCATGGGTGGGGGGGGGTACACAAATATTTTTGTTGAGGTGGGGCACGATACTCTTTGGGGCTCTTCCCATTTTAGGAGACCAACAGAAGCAGTGTGACGGAGATCAGCTAATTGCACCTGAAATGATGATGCTTCACACTTCAGATGCTCAGTAATTTAGATGTTTATAGGCATCTGCTTTTTGGAACTCCGAGACAGTATTCTAAACAGACAGCGTAATGGCTGCTCAGCATTAATTAGAGCACAGATTTCCTTATTCAGTAAACTACAGTTGGAGTCTGGAAGTATTACAGACAAGGTCTTAACTCTAAATACTTTGTTAATAAAGACACCAATGCTTAGCGAGCGCTAAATAAACCTCCTGTGTTTTTTCTAATGGATTTGATTTCACTTGTTTTGCAGGCTCCCAACTGGACCACTACAGACTCTGGCTTTTATTGAAGAGAATTACAGGAACGTGTACAGATTGAAGATCAGATGAGTCCTGGTTCGTCCGAACACATGATGTTCGTCTTTGTTACAATTCATTTTTTAAATGCATGGACATCATTGTCACATTTTGGAGTCCATATTGGTGGATCAAATAAAATATCAACTTTGAAACATTACAATCTTTTGATTTTTTTATTTAAGTATTTATAGTTCTGCCAATCTGTTATTGCTCAATGGCACTTGTTTTTGTAGTTTATTAGGATTTCAAGGGAAACCAGTCTGTTGTATGAAGTGAGTGATCTGCAATGAGAAGCTGATTGCAAATGCTGATGCATTGCATCTTGCCTTTATCACAAGTTGGTAAAATGTGTCTGCATCAAGAGTATGTGTGTGAAAACTATATGATGCGCTGCACTTAAAATATAACTTTAGGCAGCAATTAAGGGGCAAAAGCAACCCAGCAATTCAGGTGATCTCAAAATCCATAACTGAAGTGCATGGTTTCAGTGAGTAATGTAAACACAACAGCTGATATCTGGTGCTTTCCATACAAGGCACAGTTCGCCATTCAACAATCAAATGCTCACATCACTGCTGTACAAGTCTGCTGGTACACTCATGAGTCTACATGCCTGACTGGCTTCGACATACTCCTAGCTATTATCATAAAAGTAATTATCCTCTGCCACTTCTTTTTTGTTTCAGTGTGGCTCAGTGGGTAGCACTCTCGCCTGTGAGTCAGAAAGTCCCACTCCACAGACTTCAGCACAAAATCCAGGCTGACACTCCCAGTGCAGTACTGAGGGAGTGCTGCACTGTCGGACTTGCCCTCTTTCGGAGGAGTCGTTAAACGGAGACCCTGTCTGCCTTCTCAGGTGAAGGTAAAAGATCCCATGGCAATACTTTGAAGAACGGGGGAGTTCTCCCTGGTATCTTGGCAACATTTATCCATCAGCATCACTAAAACAGATGAGCTGGTCATTATCTCATTGCTGTTTGTGGGAGGTTTCTGTTTGCAAATTGGCTGCTGAGTTTTCTAAATTACAACAGTACCACCACTTCAAAATTACGTCATTGACTGTAAAGTGCTTCGGGACATCCTGAGGTCAAAAAAGTGCTATAGAAATGCAAGTTCTTGTTCATTTTCTTTAATGCTTCTGTTGTAAATTGTGACTACTGATGACCTTTACTGTCGCTGGGTCAAAATCCTGGAACTCCCTTCCTAACACTGTGGTTGTACCTACCCCACATGAACTGCAGCAGTTCAAGAAGGCGGCTTACCACAACCTTCTCAAGGGATGTTAGGGATGGGCAATACACATCTCATGATCGAATAAAAAAAAAATGCTCATAGAAGCAGAGTCATAAAGGAACTATCCTGGCAGCTTGCTGTGCCTAACCTTGTGAAGAGAATTCTTTAAGTGGTTAATCACTTTACTAAATTCAGCTTGAATTTATTGGCTCTGCCACTTTCTCTGATGTCGCTGTCATTTTGAAATATTCCAAAATCAACAAAACATGACCTGGCTACGCAGCAGAAATGACAGTGGCACAAGAATTTCTTTTGTCCCTTTGATGCTTAAGATTTCATTGGCATCAAAATATCCACACCAATTTTATTTTATTAGAATGGTGCAGCACAGAAGGAGGCCTTTTGGCCCATCATGCCAGTGCTGGCTCTTTGAAAGAGCTATCCAATTAGTCCCATTCTCCCTGCTTGTTCCCCATAGCCCTGCAACATTTTTTTTCCCCTTCAAATGTTTATCCAATTCCCTTTTGAAAGTTACGATTGAATCTGCTTCCACTGCCCTTTTAGGCAATGCATTCCAGATCACAAAAGAAAAAATTCTCCTCCTCTTCCCTCTGGCTCTTTTGCCAATTATCTTAAATCTGTGTCGTCTGGTTACTATGCGGAAACATAGAAAAGTTATGGCACAGAAGTAGGCCATTCAGCCCATTGTGTCTGTACCGGCTTAAAAAACCAGCCTCCCACTCTAATGCCACCTTCCAGCACCTGGTCCGTTGCCTTGCAGCACTTCAGGTGTATGTCTAGGTACCTTTTCAATGAGTTGAGGTATAAACCTCTCTGCTAGGGGAAACAGGTCCTTCCTGTCTGCTCTATCTAGGCTCCTCATAATTCTGTACACCTCAATTAAGTCACCCCTCAGCCTCCTATATTCTAAGGAAAACAACTCTAGCCTATCCAATCTTTCCATATAGCTGCAGTTTTCAAGTCCTGGTAACATTCTTGTAACTGTCCTCTGTACTCTCTCCAGAGCAATTATGTCCTTCCTGTAATGTGGTGACCAGAACTGTACACAGTACTCCAGGTGTGGCCTAACCAGCATTTTATACAGTTCCAGCATTATTTCCCTGCTTTTGTATTCTATACCTCAGCCAATAAAGGAAAGCATTCCATATGCCGCCTTCACTTTACCTGTCCTACCACCATCAGGGACCTGTGGCCATGCACTCCAAGGAGTCTCACTTTCTGTACCCCTCTCAATATCCTCCTGTTTATCGTGTATTCCCTTGCTTTGTTTGTCCTCCCCAAATGCATTATCTCACACTTCTCCAGATTGAATTCCATTTGCCACTTTTGTGCCCACTCAACCAAATCATTGATATCGTTCTAGAGTCTACAGCTAGCCTCTTCACCATTCAACTACACGACCAATTTTTGTGTCATCTGCAAATTTCCCAATCATGCCTCCCACATTTAAGTTCCAATCATTACTATATTTCACAAACAGCAAGGAACCCAACACTGAGTTCTGTGGAATGCCACTGGAAATTGCTTTACATTCACAAAAACATCCGTCGACCACGACCCTTTGTTTCCTGTCTCTAAGCCAATTTTGGATCCAACTCGCCACATTCCCCTGTATCCCATGGGCTTTCATTTTGCTGACTAGTCTGCCATGTGTGACCTTGTCAAATGCCTTACTAAAATCCATGTCGACCACATCCACTGTACTACCCTCATCAATGCTCCTTGTTATTTCCTCAAAAAACTCAATCAAGTTAGTATGACACAACTTTCCCTTAACAAATCCATGTTGACTATCCCTGATTAATCAATGTCTTTCTAAGTGGCAGTTTATCCTATCTCTCAGAATTGATTCTAATAATTTACTCACTACCAAGGTCAGCCTATAATTATTTGGTCTATCCCTCACACCCTAATGTCCAATCCTCTGGTAATTCGCCTGTATCTAGTGAGGATTCGAAAATGAACCTCAGCGCATCTGCTGCTTCCTCCCTGGCTTCCTTTAACAACCTGGGATACAATCCATCCAACCCTGGCGATTTATCCACTTTCAAGGATGACAGACCCTCTAGTACTTATGCTCATTGTCCTTATTGTATCTAATATTTCACACTCTTTTACTACAATGTCTGCATCATCCCTCTCTGTGAAAACAGAGACAAAAATCTCATTAAGAACCCTGCCCACATCTTCTGCCTCCTGCATAAGTTCCCTTGTACATCTCTGATACGCCCTACCCTTTTCTTAGTTATCCTCTTGCTCTTAATGTACTGTTAAAACATCTTTGGGTTTTCCTTGATTTTACCTGCCAATAATTTTTTTATGTCCTCTCTTTGCTTTCCTAATTTCCTTTTTTACTTCACCCCTGCACTTTCTATACTCTTCTAGGCTTTCTAAAGTATTAAGATTTTTGTGACCGTCATAGGCTTTCTTTTTCTGCTTTATCTTACCCTGTATGCTTCTCAATAACCAGGGGTCTCTAATTTTGGCCATACCACCCTTTATCTTTGTGGGGATATGTCTATACTGTGCCTGTAGTGTCTCGCTTTTGAATGCCTCCCATTGGTTTGCTGCAAATTTTCCTTCGTGTAGCTGTATCCAGTCCACTTTCGCCAGATCACCTCTCTAGAATTGCGCCCCTTCTTCTTGGGCTTGTTACGTGCTGGCTAAAACAGTTCTCTTGAATGCAGTTCAAGAATTTTGTGCCATTCATACTGTTTGTATCCCAGTTGATATTACAGTAGTTGAAATCACCAACTATTATTGCCCTATAGTTTTTTTGCACTCAGAATTTTGCCTACATATTTGTTTCTCCCTATTATGATTTAAGGTTAGCAGCTTATAGGGAGGAACAGAGCTGGGGAAATGGGATTAGGGATTAGGTAGAGGATGAAATGATTAAATGGCGAGTGTCATTTTAGGTCCCAGCTGAAGTATTGGGTCCAATTGTGGATTCCACACTTTATGAACGATGTCAGGGCCTTGGAGAGGGTGTAGAGGAGATTTACTAGAATGGTGCCAGGGTTGAAATATTTGTCATGTGGAGAAACTGGGATTGTTCTCCTTAGAGCAGGGAAGGTTAAGGGGAGTTTTAATGGAGGTGTTCAAAATTGAGCCATTTTGATAGAGTAAATAAGGAGAAACTTACACTGGCAGGAGGGTTGGTAACCAGAAGACGCAGATTTAAGATAATTGGCAAAAGAACCAGAGGGGAGGTGAGAAAAGTATTTCTCTACAGTGTGTTATGATCTGGAATGCACTTCGGGTTGCCAGCCCTCCAGGGTTGGCCTGGAGTCTGCAAGAATTGAAGATTAATCTCCAGATCATTGCTGCAAACCAGCCCAGAGACAGACCACAGGAGTGTTAAGATAACTTTGTCTCCAAGCACTGTCTGTTAATGTGCAAAAATGTCTTTCCAGCCAGGGGCTTGGCAACCCCTTGTAACAGGCCTTCTCTTCTGCCCAGTAACGATTTGAAATTTAGTGTCCTTGTGGTGAAATTAATATGCCTCATTCTTGGTAGGTGGGGGCCTGCATGACACCTCCACACCCAGGGGAATGAAATGCAATTTGAGAAAAGGTGCATTTCATTAAAAGGGTTGAGAGAAAATATAAGAGACAGAAAACCATGCATTTTACTCAATCATTTCCATTCAGTCATAAATCCTAACTTATTACAATTGCCTCTCTGGTGCCAGTGCTGCTTTAATTGTCCCCTTTTTAGCATCCCAGTAAACATGTTCTTTGGGAGAGTTTTTCTTCAGTTTGCCCATTTCCATGACTACCTAGGATCTTTGTTCCTGCTGAGGTAACTTTTTTTATCAGGAGAGTTAGTAGTAGGCGGGTCTATCGTGAAATCTCTTTCTTTACTTTGCTGAGTCATGCATAGGCTTTTGACTTCAGGGGACGGGTGGTTCCCTTTTACTCTGACTGTCGGGGAGGATTCTTTGTTAATTTCCCTTTTGTTCTCTGGGACACTCCTGCCTGCAGGTATTTGTGCAGACTCTACTGCACTCCCCTGTGACACTTCAACTCGGTGAGATATCACCCTCACAGTTTCTCTGCCTGCTAGAGGTCTTTCTTTGTCTCTGCAGGTTCCTGTAAATGCTGTTAGCAACTCTGGTGGGGTGCTTCTAGTGTCTGCATTGATGTAGGAGGATGTGGGGTCTAACTTTTCAAAATTTTCAGGGGTGGCTGACCGGACAGTAGCGGTTTTCATCTGGGATTTCTCCCAGACGCCCTTTAACCTGCCCTCTTGGTCACTTTTTCCCCTTCTCTTTCTAAACTTTTGCAGGCCTTGTGCCGGCCTGGCTCCTTTTGTTCTCTGCGAGGGTCCCTTACAGTTCGCCAACCATCTGCTGGCAGGTCCTCCTAACACCAGTAAAGGACTTAAAGGTGCAAGTTTCACTATAGGTTGGGGTTTCAACCTGGCACATGTGACAACTCCTGCAGTACTCCACCACATCTTTGTGGCGTTTTGGCCAGTCAAACTACTGTCTTATGCTAACTTTGGTCTTTCATATACTGGTATGTACAGCCACTGTAGTTTCGTGGGTCCTCCTTAATATTTATTTCCAATACCTCCGTGGCACCACGGTGAGCCACTGTCCACTCCTTGCTCTCAGGTCTGTGAGGACAATGCCATTTCCTCATCAGTACCTCATTCTTTAAATAGTAGTGTTAATTTTTAATAGATTTTTTAGAGATGTAATTGCAGTGTAATCGAGATTGGGAACTAAATTTTCCAGGATACTGGACTTTTAGAAGAGATAGGCAAAATGGAAAAGGGTGTGGTGAAAGGGTGGGGAGGTAGCCCTGATAAAGGATGGGATAAAGACTGTAGAAAGAAAGATCTTAACTTGAAAAGTCAAGACATACAATCAGTTTAGGTGGAGCTAAGAAACAGCATGGGGCAGAAAACACTGTGGAAGTAGTTTTGTAGAGCTAAAACTAGTTTTATTGTCAGGCAGAATATAAATCAGGAGTTTAGTGGTCATGTTACAAGGGTAATACAATAATCATGGTGGACTTAAATCTTCATATTGACTTGGCGAACCAAATTTGTCGTAATAATATGGAGGACGAGTTCATGGAATGCATTCAAGATAGTTCTTTTGATCAGCATTTTGAGGAACCAGTTAGGGAGCAGGCTGTTGACACAAAACATTCTTCCACATCTTCCTCATTGAAATTTGGAATTAATTGAGTGAGTTTTAGCAATTTTGTACCCAGCCCTGAATTATGCTCCTTTATATTGGCCATGCTTTCACTATGGTTACTCTGTCACCCCCTAGTTAACTCAAGCTGCTTCAGCTCTCTCTTTTCAGATTCTTTCTGGAATATTCTTACTCTCTCTCTCTCTCCTGCCTTTCATTCTCTTCATGTTCCTTTTGGAAGTCTCTCTCTTTCTCCCTCTCCTGCCTCTCTTTTTTTCTCTTTCCTCTAATTCAAGGTTCCTCTGTTCCAATTGTATCTTTGCTAACAATACCCTGTCTGTATCTACTTCTAACACCGCTTCTGCTTCTTCAGATTCAAGGGGAAAATGGTTGGCTACTAGCCTTAGGAGTTCAGATTTCCTAGCCTTGTCACGTACAGTGATCCCACACAGCTCAGCCATTTTCCTCAACTCCTCCATAGACAGTGCTTTTAACTTCTCCCAAGTTACTTCACCCTGGCTTGGAGAGCTACTAGCTTCAGTCATAGACATGTTAGTATACAATCACACACAACCACAAGAAAACCTGTATTGAAATTTGCTCTTTTTGATTGGGAACAATTTGACTTCCTACTTCCAATTTCACACGTTTGTCTGTGGGTAAAATTCCAGACACTAGCACCCGAATTTCTGTTACGACCAGATGAGAAAGTGTCTAGGGGTCTTTTACTGTCTTCATCTGGTCTTCTTGTAACAGGGTTTAATTTTAAACACATTGTGTTTTGAGCTCCCCCTTTGTGAATACTTGTTCACAGCTTTCCAATTAGAAGGCAAAGAAATGAGCACACCAGGTTTTCTATGGTTTAAAGAAGAAAAGTGAAATTTATTAAACCTTAAACTTAAACTCTAATTCGGTTAATGCCTACAGATACACGCCATGCCCATGCTAGCATGCACACGCGATATGCTCATGCAAATAGAGACAGAAAAGCGAAGAAAAATAAAATGGAGAGGTTTGAGGCAATCTCTGAAGAGGTTTTTTTTTACTGAGCTTCGAGCTCGCTGTAGGGTCCTTGATTGTAGGTAATCTTGCTTTTCGTTGGGGCCCAGTATTCTTCTTAAACTTTGTTCACTGTAGGAGACTTTTTTCTCTTGGGGTTCATATGTCTTCAATGGTTTCCAAAGCTGGTGAGAGCGAGATGAGAGTAGACTGGACAGAGGTCTTCTCAATCCAGGAGAAAATAGCCTTCTGATTTTAAATTCCCCGTTGGAAGTTCAAATTCAAAAAATTCCAACAGTCAGCTAGTCATGTAACCAAACTGGTCTGGCCACTTCTTCTGTGTATTGGGGAAACAAGAACTGGGTCCCTTGTCCCAACACTGTCTGTTACTATGCAAATGTCTTTCCAGTCAGGGGCTCCAATTGTTTTTTAAAGCAAGTTCTTACTTCACCTACAATAGTTTAAAATCAATGTTCATGTGGCAAAATTAATTAAAGTTTAGAAGAATGAGAGGTGATCTTATGGAAACATATAAGATTTTAAGGGGGCTTGACAGGGTAGATGTTGAGAATATGTTTCCACTGGTGGGGAATCTCGAACTAGGGGACATAGTTACAGAATAAGGGGTCACACATTTAAAACTGAGATGCAAAGGAATTTTTTCTCTCAGAGGGTGGTGAATCTCTGGAATTCTCTACCTCAAGAGAGTTGTGGAGACTAGGTCACTAAATGTATTTAAGAAGGAGGCAGATAGATTTTTGAAATCTCGGGGAGTCGAGGGTTAGGTGAAGCAGGCCCAAAAGAGGAGTTGAGGCCTGGGACAGATCAGCCATGATCTTATTGAATGGTGGGGCAGGCTTGAGGGGCTGAATGGCCTACTCCTGCTCCTATTTCTTATGTTCTTATTACAAACTATATTAATGATTTAGATGAAGGGACTGAGTATAATGTATCCAAGTTTGGTGATGATACTAAGCTAGGTGGGGAGGTAAGCTGTAAGGAGGACACACAGGCTGCAGAAGGATATATAGAGGTTGGGTGAGTGGGCAAGAGCATGGCAGATAGCATATAATGTGAAGTGTGAAGTTAACTGCTTTGGTAGGAAAAGTAGAAAAGCAGAATATTTTTTAAATAGTGAGATTGGGAAATGTTGATATTCAAAGGGATTTGGGTGTCCTTCTGCATGAATCACAGAATGGTAACATGCACGTACAGCAAGCAATTAGGAAAACAAATGGTGTGTTAGCTTTCATTACAAAGGAATTGGAGTATAAGAGTAAAGAAGTCTTATCACAATTATACAGGGCCTTGGTGAAGCCACACCTGGTGTATTGTGTACAGTTTTGGTCTCCTTATTTAAGGAAGGATATCCTTGCCTGAGAGGGGGTGCAACGAAGGTTGACTAGACTGATTCTTGGGGTGAGAATGTTGTACTATGAGGAGAGATTGAGGAAAATGCACCTATATTCCCTGCAGTTTAAAAGAATGGGAGGTGATCTCATTGAATTATATAAAATTCTTAAGGGGCTTGACAGGGTAGATACTGGAAGAAAGTTTTCCCTGGCTTGGGAATCTAGAACTAGGGGTCATAGTCTCAGAATAAGAGGTCACCTTTTAAGACTGAGATGAGGAGAAATTTCTTCACTCAAAGTGTTGTGAATCTTTGGAATTATCTGCCCAGGGAGGCTGGGATACACAGTTATTGAGTACATTAAAGTCAGAGTTCAATAGATTTTTGCACATTAAGGGAATGAAAGGAATAGTGTGGGAAGCAGAGTTGAAGTGAAAGATCAGCCATGATCTTATTGAATGATGGAGCAAGTTCGAGGGGCCAAATGGCCTACTCCTGCTCCTATTTCTTAAGTTCTTATGTTCTAAATTTAAGGAAATACAAGGCAAAATTATGTAACCTGGCCTTGTTAGTTAACCCTTTAACCCACACTAAAATTCTGGTGAACATGCACTGCACCCCCTCCAAGGCCTTTTTACACCAATTAAATGGTTCTTTGGTATAATCTTGTGTTGAGTGAGGCGGTTTAGGTCAATCATAAAATACTTGCATTTACACAGCACCTTCAAATCTGGACATCCCAAAGCACTTCCCAGCCAATGAAGTAATTTTGAAGTGTGTCACTGTTGTAATGTAGGAAATGGAGCAGCAGCAACCCGATAAATGAGCAGATAATTTTTTTTTGGTGATGTAGATTGAGGGATAGAATTTGGCCAAGACCCTGCTCTTCTTTGAAATAGTGCCATTACATCCACCTGAGAGAGCAGATGGGGCCTCAGTTTAAGGTCTCCTCCAAATGACAGGATCTCTGCAGTACTTGCTCAGTATTGCTGTTGGGTATATCAGTCTAGATTACTGTATACAAGTCCTGGAGCAGGATTCATACCCACAGCCTTCTGATTCTAAGGCGAGAATATTACCCACTGAGCCATGGCTGACACTTAGTCATAGTGATAAATCCATTCCATACAAGTAGGCGTTGTACAACTTGACACCAACAGAAACAAAAGGATATAAAAATACTTGGCTGAGGAAAAAAAGATTTTGTAAAAAAAACTTAAATGAAGTGAGTTGCGATTCATTATTCTTCCCAATTATCCAGGGTGGAATTCTATGGTGCATGTACGATTGGCCTTATGTGTAGTTTTTTTTATACTCCAGTAATGTCACTTTAAGAAATACCCCAAATGTGCATCTCTTAAAAAAGAATTGACATGAATATTTTCACCAGTAAAAAGGAGTGAACCTGTTTGAAAATTTTTTTTCTCAGGTCTTGAACATTACTCAATTCTGATGCATGACTGATAAATGCCTAAGCCTTAGGGAGAACTGACCTTTTATGCATCATTTTTCCCCCTTGTGGGTGAGGCAGTTTAATATTAATCTCTCAAAGGATGTACAACTCGCGATTGAATCAAAATATAGTAACAAGGGTAAGTTTTAGGTAGGCATCTGTCGCTGATACTTATTTGACTTGATCTTGGAATTCTGTCATAGTGTGGGAGGCCAAGGAAAACAGAGTACTTTAGAAATACAGTAACAGGCACAGCATAAACCTCATGGTACGGAATAGGATTAACTGACCTCTCTGCTCTTCCCTGAATCAAATCATTTACCTCTTCACATAACAGCTGAATTATGATCCCCCAAATCAGGGGAAAGGTTTGTACCTGTGAGTAATGGTGCACCCATAGCATTAAACAGGCTGTTTTTCATCAAAAGAAGCCTTGTATTATCTTGTGTATTTACATCAAGGACTTGACCATTGTAATTATTCTCAAATACTTTTCATATTTCTGGATCATCTATTAATAATCTAAATCCCATCAATCTTTTAACTGTCAAGATAAATCTTGACAGCTTTGTATGTAATCCTTATTAAGATGACATTAACCACATTCTATTCACCACTTTCCCTTCAGCCTGTTGAACAAACTTGAATATTATTTTAATAAATTGAACGCTGAGAAATATCAATAACACAGTCAAGCTATGGAACTGCTAAAGAGCAACAAAATTGGGCTTATAATTTTGAAAAATCTGGTTACATTCAACCGTAAGTGAAAAATGAAAGAGAATTTATTTTGGCACAAGTTTGTATCTTACTAAGCTCCTTCCCAAAGATGTCATGCTATACTGTAATGGCTTTACAAATAGGTAATGGAATCATTGATACAGCAGATAGGGATAATGAATAATTTATTTCACTTTAAAGTAAGATGTTTATATCAACCTGATATTCTGAATCCACTAAAACTCACTTAATTGTCAGTTCACCCTGCTCTAAGGAGCAATAAATTCTCGTATGAAATCTTATAGCTATCCATGCTTATAAAATCACGGAATAGTACAGCACAGAAGGAGGCCTGTCAGCCACTGAGTCTGTGCTAGCCCTTTGAAAGAGCAATCAGTTTGTCTCACTCCCCCACTCTGTCCCCATATCCATACAATTTTTTTCCCTTCAAATATTTATCCAATTCTTTTTTGAAGGCCACTATTGAATCTGTTTCCACCACCCTATCAGGAAGTGCATTCCAGATCCTAATCACTCATTGCATAAAAAGGTTTTTTCCTCATGTCTCTTAGGTTCTTTTGATAATCACCTTAAATCTATAGTTATCAACACTTCATCTATTGGAAACAGTTTATTTTTATTTACTCTGTCTAAACCCATCGTGATTTTGAACATCTCTATCAAATTTCCTCTTAGCCTGCTCTGTTCTAAGGAGAACAATTGCTGCTTCTCCAATCTATCCATGTAACTGTAATCCCTCATCCTTGGAACCCATTCTAGTAAATCTCTAGAAGAAGCCTTCACGTTCTTCCTAAAGCGAGGTGTTCAGAATTGGACGCTATACTCTAGCTGGGGCCGATCTAGTATAGGTTTGGCATAACTTCCTGGCTTTTGTACTTGATGCCCACATAAAGCACAGAATCCCATATGCTTTATTAACTCCTTTGTTAACTCCTGTCCTGCCAACTTCAGAGATTTGTGCAGATACACCCCTGCGGCTCTCTGTTCTTACACTCGCTTTTAAATTGTCCCATTTAGCTTGTATTGCCTCTCCTCATTCTTCCCACCAAAATGTGCCACCTCACACAGTTTTCTGCATTGAATTTCATTGTGCCATGTGTCTGTCCATTCTGCCAGTCTCCAGTAAGTATGCTTTATAAACACTTCACCATTTGTTGGTCTATATTTACATCAATGAAAGAAGGACTTGCATTTCTACAGCATCTTTCACCATCTCAGGATGTTCCAAAGCACTTTACAACCAATGAAGTAATTTTGAAACGTAGCCACTGTTGTATTACAGGGACATGTTCCTGCATTCTAACAAGTCAAGTTTTGAAAATAAATGCTGTGAATAATTAATGAGATGAGTCTCAATAATTATCAGAAGGACATGTACAATCTGTCACGAGCAAGTTTTCATATACTTGGCCATCAATCTTAATACCTTTCAATGATAAGATTCAGTGTCATTTACATAGCAGGCGTATACATTGGTAGTGCTGAATTAAATACTTGAAAAGATTATAATTTCTGCAAGTAGTTTAGATGTTTGTTGGTTCTACTGTTGCTCCTTAGTTTGTCAGTTATGGTCTAGATTGACCTTTTTCATGCGAGTCTGTTTCAACCTCTTAGACTTAACAAGATTCTCACAGCAACAAATATATGCATTACGCTGCTAAAATAGCAAAACTTCCCACAGTTTTTTGCATAGATTTAGATAGAATTTTACAGCACAGAAACAGGCCCAACAGGTAGATACTGGTGTTCATGCTCCACACAAGCCTCCTCCCACCCCTCTTCAACTCACCCTATCAGCACATCCTTTTATTCTTTTCTCCCTCTTGAGTTAATCTAGTTTCCAATTGAATGCATCTATGCTATTCATCTCATCGGCTCCAAAGGGAATTTTCTGATAACAGGAAGGCTTTTGCTGCTGTTAGTTCTGTTTCACCACTTTTCAAAGACTTGCCTGGAAATTTGATGCTGCCATGCTTCTTTTCTTTATCTATGCCACGTCTGTGGCTTAGTGGGTAGCTGTCTTGCCTCTGAGGTAGAAATTGTTGGGTCAAGTCCCCCTCTAGAGACTTGAGCACATGATCCAGGCTGACATATTTGATGCTCTCGGGACTGGAGTGAGGTTTAGTAAGAACTGAGACAGAAGCAGTAAGCTGTTGAACATAATGAAGTCTTCTTTATTATTCTGTTTTACTTTCACTTTCCCTTTGCTAGCATGTGTGTTCTACAGCAGACCCAAGTGTGCACTATGCGCAATGCAATTTCAAAACACTGCAACACTACATCTCACCCCTTCTTAGTAAATGAGATATAATATGTTTCAATAGTTTGTTTCCAAAATATGTGAACAATAACAAACATTAATAGTTCATTTTGTAACCTAGTCACTTACGTATGGGGGGCGTTTTCTCTCATGACTAGGATATCATTTGACATCAGATGTAGTCTCATTTGACTCATGTTCTTCATCTGAGTTGTCGATGTTGGAATCGGATTCAATGCTTACGAGAGATGTTTTCAGTGCTTTGAAGAATGATGTGTTTCTTGTGATGATTTGTGAATCACGCTGGCAGTGATCATTGATCCTTTTGTGTTGGTCAAAACAAATGGTTGGATGTCATAAGGAGTTGTTTGTTTTCCAATATGACCATCTCATTTCACAAGTACTTTATCTCCTGGTTTTAGTGGTGTAGGTCTAAGTTTTATGTTTTGCTCTGCATGTACTCAATCCTTCTGTTCTCGATCGTGTTCGTGTACCTATTGGTCATTAACTCCGCAGGGTAGCTCAGGTAGATGTGTGTGCATAGAATGTGCGAAGATGAGTGTAGTTGGAGGTTTTCCAGTATTTGAATGAGGAGTCACTCTGTAATTATGAAGAAAGTGATATAGCTCTTGTCTCCATGACTTGTTTCCAGCTGTAGCTGTACATATCACTTTTTCCAAGGTTCGCATCAATCTCTCGGCTTCTCCATTAGCTCTTGGCCAATGGGGTGTGATTTTCCATTGAATGAACCTTAGGTAGTTTGTGAATTTACTGAACTCATCGCTGTTGAATGGGGTGCATTGTCACTTCTTACCATTTGAGGGATTCCAAACAAGGCGAAGACCTGGTCAAGCTTTGAGACGACTGCTTTCATTGAAGTTGACGTAACTAATTCTACAATTGGGAATCTGCTTTAGTCGTCAGTGACAACAAGTAGGTGTTCACCTGTGGGCAAATCTGCAAAGTCAACACTGACTTCAATCCATGGTCCTGGAGGTAGTTCAGACATCTTGAGAGGATCAGGAAGATTTAACATTGTGGTTGCTTGACATGGCAAACACTGACTGATTTTGTTCTCTACCATACGGTCAATTCCTAGGAGCCATACTTTTACCTTTTCCCGAAGGAGTTGTTTGATTTTGACAATTCCCTGATGTCCTTCATGTGCTATATTGACAACACATTCCCTCAATGAGTGTGGAATGACAATACAGTTGTTTTGTAATACAAGATCAGATGTGGTTGTAACGGTGAGCTCATTTTGAACATTTTGAAGACCTTGTAGTGTGTGAGCGATTTCACTTGTAGATGCTTTATCGATCATGTCTTCCAGTTTCATGATTCCATGGTCTACATACATAGCCGCAAAGCCTCATCTTGTTTTGTTCCTGCTTTGATGTCAGCTAATTTTAGTAAATTTGGCACTGCATTTAGGCTTATGTAGTTAAGATGTTGTTCAGCAACCTTTTTCTCATGACAAGTAGGACCGACTGTCAGCAATGGATGTTGTGAAACATAATCCGCTGGGTTGAGCTTGCCTGGCTGATACTCAACATGGAGCTTGCACTCTTGTAGTTTGAGTAGCCACGTTCTATTCCAGTGGGTGTGGATTGCTGAACAAGCTCATTTGTGGTCTATGATCGGTTATTACTTTAAATTCACTTCCATGTAAATAGAGATGGAAGTGTAAGATACCCCATCTGATTGAGAACCTTCTCTCTCTGTTTGTGAATAACAGTGCTCTACAAGTGTTAGTGATCTGCTTGCCATTGTAATGATGATTGTGTTACCTGTCTTGTTTTTGTGCACAAGAACTGTGCCTAAGCCAACCAGGTTTGCATCCATGACTAGCTGGGTGGTTTTCCCAGGGTCGAAATAGGCATTTGTGCAACTTGCTGACAAACGTCGTTTGATCTGGTGTACTGCCTATTTGTGTGATTTATTCCATTCTAAATTGATGGTCTCGTTTGTCAGATTGCATAGGGGGGCAGATAGCATAGCGAGGTCAGGAGTGAAACGACTGCAGAACATGATGAGTCCTAGCAGACTCCGGACTTCTTATACTTTTGTAGGATCTGCAGTGTTTGCAATGCCTTCAGCTTTCCGTGGAGCTGGTGATATTCCTTCACCACTGAACGCAGGACCGAAGAAGACGTTGTAAGCCTGTCTCGAGTTCACTTTTGGTGGGGCCAAATATGTGAATGTCATCACTGATGTTCCGCTTGTCTTCAAGTGCAGATTACAGCAAGTGTTAAAATACCTCAGCTGCTGCGCTCACTCTGAAGTTGAGCCTCTTGTATCGGAAAAAAACTGATGTGAGTCGAGAATACAGTAAGATATGTCACTTCTTCTGCAAGCTCGATTTGATGGTAGCCTGCATTGAGGTCAAGTTTAGCAAACTCTTTAGCACCATTCACTTTCTCTATGATGTCATTGATTCCTGGTGTCAAGTGTCTTTCTCGTTGTATGGCTTGGTTTGGTGATCGCATATCAACACAGATTCTAATCTGGTTCTCACTCTTGGGTTTCGTGATGACTTGTATGGGCGAGACCCAAAGGGTAGGCTCATCCCCAACTTTCTCAATAATGTCAAGGTCAGGTAGGCATTGAAGTTCCTTCTCTGTCTGTTTCCTGACATGAAATGATATTTGTTGCTGTTGATGCACAAATGGGGGCACATTGGGGTCTACACGCAGCTTGCATGTAACACCCTCAGTTTTCTGATACCAGTGAAACGATCAGCAGACAGTTTGAGAATGTTTTTGTTATGCAAGGGAAGTGCATATTTTTGTTTTATTCGTTCATGGGATGTGGGCATCGCTGGCTAGGCCACCATTTATTACTCATCACTAGTTGCCCTTGAGAAGGTGGTGATGGGCTGCCTTCTTGAACCGCTGCAGTCCTGCGAGTGTAGGTACACCCACAGTGCTGTTAGGAAGGGAGTTCCAGGATTTTAACCCAGCATTGGTGAAGGAAAGGCGATACAGTTTCAAGTGAGAACAGTGTGTGACTCGGAGAGAAACTTGCAGATGCTGTTTTTTTTTAGATTAGATTAGAGATACAGCACTGAAACAGGCCCTTCGGCCCACCGAGTCTGTGCCGAACATCAACCACCCATTTATACTAATCCTACACTAATCCCATATTCCTACCAAACATCCCCACCTGTCCCTGTATTTCCCTACCACCTACCTATACTAGTGACAATTTATAATGGCCAATTTACCTACCAACCTGCAAGTCTTTTGGCTTTTGGGAGGAAACCAGAGCACCCAGAGAAAACCCACGCAGACACAGGGAGAACTTGCAAACTCCACACAGGCAGTACCCAGAATCGAACCCGGGTCCCTGGAGCTGTGAGGCTGCGGTGCCGCCCCAGTGTTCCCATGCATTTGCTGCTCTTGTCATTATAGGTGGTAGAGGTTGCGGGTTTGGAAGATGCTGTCGAAGGAGCCTTGGTGAGTTGCTGCAGTGCATCTTGTAGATGGTACACACTGCTGCCACTGTGCATCAGTGGTGAAGGGAGTGAATGTTGAAGGTAGTGGATTCGGTGTCAATCAAGCAGGCTGCTTTATTGTGGATAGTGTCGAGCTTCTTGAATATTGTTGGAGCTGCACCCATCCAAGCAAGTGGAGAGTATTCCATCACACTCCTGACTTGTGCCTTGTAGATGGTGGACAGGCTTTGGGGAGTCAGGAGGTGAGTTACTCACTGCAGAATTCCCAGCCTCTGACCTGCTCTTGTAGCCACAGTATTTATGTGGCTGGTCTAGTTCAGTTTGTGGTCAATGGTAACCCCTAGGATGTTGATAGTTGGGGATTCAGCGATGGTAATGCCATTGAACATCAAAGCGACATGGTTAAATTCTCTCTTGTTTGAGATGGTCATTGCCTGGCACTTGTGTGGTGCGAATGTTATTTGTCACATCAGCCCAATCATGACTGCAATCATGTGCAGATCTGTTGCTGTGTGTTCTAGTGTCTTTGAACGAGACTGGGGCTTCAAAAGTTCTGTGGATTTTCAGCGGGTTGTCACTGTGGTAAGGGACAATTTCCATATTCCTTGGTTTGCAGAGAATGAGGCAAGTTAGTTGAATGTTTTGTCTCCCATGATATTGACAGATGCTCCTGTGTTTATGAGAGCATCTACATCCGAGCAGAATAGTGACTGTCACACGTGGCTGTTTGTGCTGTCATCCGCCTCTACTTTAGCTGCATTTTCTTGCCTTTTTGCTATGGTACGCATATTCTGTTGGTATTGTCTTAGTAGTTGATTTTGCTGATGAGCGACAAACACAAGAAAAGTGGTTGAGTTTTCCACAAGCTTCACACTGTTTACCAGTGGCAGGACTCTCTGTCCAGTGTCAGTAAGCATCATCACAGTGGAAACATTCTTTGGATAAGTCACAGCTCTGTTTGTGAGACGTCTGTTGTTGCTTTGCAGGTGGTTTTCTGGCACGTGAGCGATGAACAGTGTTTACAGGGATTGAACCTGGAGTGTGGTAATTAACATTAGCAGCCTCAACTTCAGTAGCTCTGGACTCTGAGAGCGACAGTGATCACAAAATCACAAGATCGTTACAGTGCAGAAGGGGGCTATTCAGCCCATCGTGTCTGCACTGGCTCTCTGATAGAGCAATTCCCTCAGTTCCATTCCCACGTCATCATCCCGTCTTCTTCCTGTAACCTTGCACATTCTTCCTTTTCATATAACTGTCTAATTCCCTCTTGAATTCTTCAATTGAACCTGCCTGCAACACACCCTCAGGCAGCACATTTCAGACATTAACCACGTGCTGCATGAAAATGTTTTTCCTCATGCCACTTTTGCTTCTCTTACCAAATACTTTAAATCTTTGTCCTCTCGTTCTCAATCCTTTCACAAGTGGGAACAATTTCTCTCTATCTACTCTGTCCAGAGCCCTCATAATTTTGAATACTTCCATCAAGTCGCCCCTCAGACATCTCTTCTCCAAGGAAAACAGTCCTAGCTTTTCCAATTTATCGTCATAATTGAAATTCCTCATCCCTGGAACCAATCTCGTGAAACTTTTCTGTACTCTCTTCGATACCCTCCCACTTTTCCTAAAGTGCGGCGCCCAGAACTGATGCAATACTCCAGCTGAGGCTGAATTAGTGTCTTGTACAAGTTCAACATAACTTCCTTGTCCCTATTAATAAAGTCCAGGATACTGTTTGCTTTATTAACCACCCTCTCAACCTGTCCTGCCACCTTCAATACCTTATGCACATATACACCCAGGTCCCTCTGCTCCTGCACCCCTGTTAGAATTATACCCTTTATTTTATATTGTTTCTCTATGTTCTTTCTACCAAAATGAATCACTTCACATTTCTCTGAATTGAACTTTATATGCCACCTGTTTGCCCATTCCACCAACTTGTCTATGTCCTTTTGAAGTTCTACACTATCCTCCTCACAGTTCATAATGTTTCATACCATCTGTAAACTTTGAAATTGTGCCCTGTACACGAAGGTCTCGGTCATTAATATATATCAGGAAAAACAAGGGTCCCAATACTGATCCCTGGGGAACTCTACTACAAACCTTCTTCCAGCCTGAAAAGCATCCATTAGCCACTACTCTTTGTTTCCTGTCACTCAGCCAATTTTGTAACCATGTTTATTTATTTAGCGATACAGCACTGAAACAGGCCCTTCGGCCCACCGAGTCTGTGCCGACCAACAACCACCCATTTATACTAACCCTACAGTAATCCCATATTCCTTACCTACACTAGGGGCAATTTACAATGGCCAATTTATCTATCACCTGCAAGTCTTTGGCTGTGGGAGGAAACTGGAGCACCTGACGAAAACCCACGCGGTCACAGGGAGAACTTGCAAACTCCGCACAGACAGTACCCAGAATTGAACCTGGGTCCCTGGAGCTGTGAGGCTGCGGTGCTAACCACTGTGCCACTGTGTTGCTACAAGTTTGCTCACAAGTGTGTTGTGTGGCATTGATAGTCCCTGTACACCACATCAACAGCATTGTCCTCATCAACCCTCTCTGTTCTCTCCTCGAAAACTGCAGCAAGTTAGTTAAATATGATTTTTCCTTTAGAAATCCATGCTGGCTTTCCTTAATTAACTCGCATTTGTCCATGTGGCTATTGATTTTGTCCTGAATTATTTTGTCTAGAAGTTTTCCCACCACCAAAGTTAAACTGACTGGCCTGCAGTTGCTGGGTTTATCTTTACACACTTTTTTGAACAAAAGTGTAACATTTGAAATTCTCCAATCCTCTGGCGCCACCCCCGAATCTAAGGAAGACTGAAAAATTATGGCCAGTGCCTCTGCAATTTCCACCCTCACTTCCCTCAGTATCCTGGGATGCATCTCATCCGGTCCTGGTGCTTTATCCACTTTAAGTACAGACAGCCTATCTAATACATTCTCTTTATCAATTATAAACCCCTCTAGCATCTGATGTACCGCCTCTTCCGACACTGCCTTGGTAAAGACAGATGCAAAGTATTCATTTAATACTTCAGTTATGCCCTCTGCCTCCATGTGTAAATACCCTTTCTGGTCCGTAATTGGTCCCACTCTTCCTTTTACCACCCTTTTACTATTTATATGTTGTTACGACAAGGTGAGCACTGTGTCTCGGAGTCTCTTGCTGTCTTCACTGGTCTTATTGTAACAGGGTTTTATTTTTAAACACACTGTGTTTTGAGCTCCCTTTTTTGTGAATCTGTGTTCACAGTTTCCAACTATAAGGCAAGGAACTGAGCACACACAGGCTTTCTTTGGTTTAAAGCAGAAAGATGAAATTTATTAAAACCTTAAACTTAAAACTCTAATACTGTTCACGCCTGTGGATATACGACGCGCTCACACTAGCATGCACACGCGATATAAACATGCAGATAGGAATACAAAAGAGCAGAAGAAAAGATAAGTAGAACAATTTGAGGCAATATCTTGTTACTGTTTCTTGAGCTCGTTGTAGTCCTTGATTGAAGCTATGGTCTTGCGATTCGTTGGGGCCCAGTATTCTTCTTAAAACTTTGTTCACATGGCAAACACTCCTGTCTTTGAGTTTCATGTGTTTTCACGAGATTCAGTTCCGTGGGAAGAGATGAAGGCCGGCAGACAGGACAGGAGATGTTCTCAGTCCTAGGCAAAGGTCTTTACTCCATGAGCACACAGCTTTGTCTGAGTTCAAATCCCTTTGATGGAAGTTCAAATTCAAAAAGTTCAGCCAGCTAGTCATGTGACCAGAACTGGCTCGACCACTTCTGCGTATTGGAGAAGCAGCTGCTGGATCCCCATTGTTTCAACATTGTCTGGTACGATGGAAATGTTTCTCCAGTCAGGGCTTGCAATTTTAAGTCTTAATGTTCATGTGGCAAAATAATGTGTGCCTCAGTCTTGGCAGGTGGGGTTTGCCTGAAAATATCTATAGAAAACTTTGTGATTTCCTTTAATGCTTGCTGCCAGTCTCTTTTCATGCTCTCTTTGCTTCTCTTATTTGCTTTTTCGCTTCCCCTCTGGACCTTCTATATTCAGCCTGGTTCTCAATAGGATTTTCTACCTGGCATCTGTCATAAGCTCACTTTTTCTTCTTTATCTTAATCTCTACCTCTTTTGTCATCCAGGGAGCTCTGGATTTGTTTGCCCTACTTTTCCCCTTTGAGAGAACATACCTTGACTGTGCCCGAACTATCTCTTCCTTGAAGGTTGCCCATTGTTCATCTACCGGTTCTCCTACCAGCTTTTGACTCCAATTTATTCACCCCAGCTCCATTCTTACCCCATTGAAGTTGGCCTTCCCCCAGTTAATTATTCTTACCCTGGATTGCTCTTTGTCCTTTTCCATAGTCAGCCTGAACTTTATGGTACAATGATCACTATCCTCTAAATGCTTTCCTACTGATACTTGTTCCACATCATTCCCAAGAACCAGGTCTGGCAGTGCCTCGTTTCTCATTGTGATCTTGTTAACTCCAGCAGCTCTGCCAGTTTTCTGTCTTTCTTGAGAACTTTTCAGCGTAGTTGTGTTTTGATTTCCTGTTCAATATGTTCAACATCACCGAAGTCAGATTTGGTTGCTCATTGCCTCACTTGTGTGCAATATTGGTCAATTATCTTGTTTGTTTTTTGCTCAGTGTATCGCAAGATAATAGTTTCATAGATGGTGGTTTTCTTGAGTGTAAAGTGGGTTGTCAGTGCACTTTTTGCTGAGTTGTAGTCATTTTGCTCAGGCATAAGTTTGTCAAAGATAACTTCTAATTCTTCACCTCCACAGTGTAGAAGTAAGGCTTCTGTGTCGTCTGTGATTGCGAAACCTGCCATCGTGCCTTCGAAACATCGCAGCCACTTTTGCCAACGTGGGGATACAGATGATGGTTCTAATGTACATCAAAAGGTGGTAGATTGGGCACAGACAATGCCATACTGACCAGCAACACAGTGATAAAGGATCCAGGATCACGCTCCTTTCAGAGGAATGATCCGATACATTTTCTTTGATTGGATGGTTATTTTGGAGAGATCAGTGTGTGTGTATACACTCTACAAGCTTCCTGTGTGTCACTCTAACACAGTCTGCAACTTAAAATACTGTCTGAAAAAGACAAAAACCTTCCAAAATTTTCATACTTGACAGCAATGTTTCCAGTTTATCACCATCCTTTGCTATTTACCTCGTAGCCTTTGTGATGTTCTTGGGACAGGAGTGAGGCTTAGCCGAGTTTAGTAAGCAATATGAGGCATAGATGAGTCAGAAGCAGCAAGCTGTTGAACATAATAAAGTCTTCTTTATTATTCTGTTTTACTTTCACTTTCCCTTTGCTAGCATGTGTGTTCTACAGCAGACCCAAGTGTACACAATGAACAATGCAATTGCAATTTCAAAACACTACAACACGTCCAGTGCAGTACTGAGAGAGTGCTGCACTGTTGAAGGTGCTGCCTTTTTGATGAGATGTCAAAACGAGGCCCTGCCTGTCCCTTCAGATGGACGTAAAAGTGCTCATGGTGTTATTTTAAAGAGGAGCCGGGGGGTTGGGCAGGAGATCTGGGCCAATATTTATCCTTCAACTAACATAATTAAAAACAGATTATCTGGTCATTATCACATTGCTGTTTGTTGGAGCTTGCTGTGCGCAAATTGGCTGCCACATTTCCAACAGTGACTGCACTTCAAAAGTACTTCATTGGCTGTGACACACTTTGGGACATCATGAGGCCGTGAAAGATGCTATAGAAATTCTTTCTCTTTTTCTCGGTGTCTTCCTCTCCCCTGCTTTCTCTCTGTTTTTCTCTCGTTTCATCTATATTCTCACTCTTTCCTTCTTTCTATTTCTTTATTTCTCTCCCTCTGTTCCTTTCTCTTTCTTTTTTATCCTTTTTTCCCTCTCTTTATTCTTGTCTCTTTCTCCTTTTCTCTGCTTTTTTCTCTTTATCTCTCACTCTTTCAGTCTGTCTTTCTTTTAGTATATTTCTATCTCTATTTTTCTGTTTCTTTATCTCCCTGTCTTTCTTTCCTTCATTCTGCACTGCTAGACAAGTGCGTTGAAATTGAATTAACAGAGTCATGCACTCTGCTGTCAGCATTATAGACATTCCTGGCATTGCAGGAGCAAAAACGTTAGTGCAATACAGATATCAAAAAGCAACATAACAGGGAATGGGCCTCTCAATAATAAAAGACAGGCTGTGTATCACAACATTATATTTGGTAACTTACCATAGCATGTGAAATATTAAACATTCTGTTACATATTCAATATTTTGTGTATACTTTTGTTACTTCACAACTTTAAATGGTATAGATTAAATTTTCTTTCTGAGTCTCCGTGTAGGTCTGGAGAGGAATTTTTGCTCTGCCGTTGTATGAGATAGAGATAGATAGAAAGTGGGAGAGAGAAAGAGAGGAGAACGAATACACTTTCTGACGAAAACCACACCTGCCCAAATGAGACATATTAATTTCGTCATATGGAACATTATTTTTGAACTGTTACTGGACATGGAAATAACTTGTTTAAAAAGACCACAACTGTGGCTGAAAACATGGTTGCACACTTGCATTCTAAAAGACAGTTGCATGAAGAAGACAATGGGAGTACTCCCTGATTCAATGAGCCAGATGGGTTTTGTCAATTGTGATGATCAAGAGACATTGAGAGTCATTGAGCCAGCATTTTATCCCCCCACTGAGAGTATCTGGTCAGCTTGGAGGAATCCACAAATCTTGCAGGCAAGGCTGCTCCAAATAAGGTGCTACTCACATGACTAACCTGCTGGCCAACCTGGGTTTGTTTTGAATTGCGCCTGCCACAGAACAGATTTGGAAGAGACTGCAAGTGAACTTCAAGAAGAGAGCACCTCTCTCTCTCTCTCCCTCTCACGCAAAGTTCTAGGGAGCCATGGAAGTAACTCAAGCCTCAAGACAGAAGACTCCTGCAGCCTTCTGGTACCAGCTAAACAAGTTTGAAAGTGTGTACTGGGCCCCAACAAGAACTGCAAGACTTAACTTCAATCAAAGACTTTACACCCAACCCAAAACCAGTAACTGAATTCCATCTATGAATTAAAAACCTTACCCCTTCCTCTCCATGCATGCTAGAATGCTCGTGTCACGTATTCTTAGTAGTTTTAACTGAGTTAGAGTTTTAAGGTTAATAAACTTACACCATTCTTGTTTAAATCTGAGAAAACCTGTTGATTTCTTTGCCATTACAATTAGAGATCAGTGAGCAAGGACTCACCGAAGGGAAGCTGAAAACATGGTGTTTTAAAAATTAAACCCTGTTACGGCCAAACCAGGAAAAGGCTGAGAGGGGAGCCCTGGACCCTGTCCTCACCTGGTCGTAACAACTTGTATTTTCACAGTACCTTTCCAAGTCTCAGAAATGTGGCAAAGTGCTTAGCAAACAATGACTTAGTCTGAGGTGCAATCACTGTAAGTAAACATGGCAGCCATTTTGTACAGAGCAAGATCCCACAACAACAACTACTTGCACCTTTTCATGCCCATGGGACATCTCGAAAGCGCTTCATACACGATGAGAGATTTTTCAAGTGCAGTCTCTTTTGTGTGGCAAAATTAGCTTAAATTCATCGCTTAACTGAATCCTTAGTCACACCATTATTTAAATCTTCACGCCCTGATTGAGGGCGGATGGAGAGCTCAGTCCATCAGCAAAAGCCAAATTTCTTCTACTTCACACACTTTTGGTGAGCAAAATACTTCAAAATATGGGGAAATACTTCAAGTTCCAGATGACTGTGATGTAAAATCGTATTCTAAAATCTACAATGTTTTGCAGTGACTGGGACATCCATGACGGGGGAAACATAACAGCTACTGAATTGTGCTACCTGCAACAACTGATATATATCAGCATCGCACATGAATTCTGTGGCAATTAATCCACTGCATGTTATGACACTCAGTCTGTCTGAATCTTGCATCCTACTGTGTTGTCCCACTAATCAGTGATCTTCCCAACCATTCTACTAGTCTTTGTGCTGTCGGTAAGATGTGATTTTTAAAAAATGGGTCAAATAGGGAATACATTATCTGAAAAATACTGATGTATTTCAAGACTGTAACGCATTAACAATCTTGGACGGCATTCCATAAACCATTTTGGTTTTGCTCTCACTATTTGTTACATAGCTTGATTCCTGCTGAATGTGACATACCTCTTGCCTCATGCAAAGTTGTAGCACTATTCGCTGATGTCTTCCAGATTGAAACAATCTACGCAGAAAAGATCAGAAGTCAAAACTGTTGCTTAGGTTTGTATTAGTAGCATTGTAGGGCATTCTACAGAAAGTCTTAGACTCCGGTAAAGGTTAACTAACAACTTTTTATTATTTACAGTTACTATATACACTCTCCACAAGCCACCTAAGATAGCATCCTTTGTGCCGCTATACCTTCTTCTGCTCAAGCCTAACTCAGGTGACTGTTACATTATTGCTTGTACAGTGGAAAGAGTCTCTCTCACTGTCTACAGTATTAACCCTTTACCTCCTTACACTCCAAAAACTATATGAATATTGAACTTATAACTGAAGGTAAAATGGCCTCCATCTGTGCTGTGTCATTCTATGGTTCAGTAATTAAATTAACTACGGTATCAGCTATGGCTCAGTGAGTAGCACTCTCGCCCCTGAATCAGCAAGTTGTGGGTTCAAGTCCCATAACAGAGCCCATAATCTAGGCTGACACTCCAATGCAGGGAGCACTGCATTGTCAGCGGTGCCATCTTTCAGAGAAGACATTTAAACCCATGTTCCCAGGTGGATATATAAGGTCCCATGATACTATTCGAAGAAGAGCAGGTGAGTTCCTTCCCAGTATCTTGGGGTCAATATTCATCCCTAAACCAGGGCCGTGGGATTAGTTTCAGAATGGTCTCACAAAGAACTGGCACAGGCATGATGGGCTGAATGGCCTCCAGTACGGGAGACCTCTATGATCTCATGTGAGTGTGTTCTGGTCAGTATCAGGAAGGTTACATTATGAGTGTGGGGATATAAGGTGCTTGCTTAAAGGCATCACCAGCCACCTATAGGACTCTACTCCAGCGCCTTTAACTCTCCTGAGCCAGATCACAAAGCAGTGAGTACTATTTGACCCACAGACGGGACCTAGTTGATTGATGCCAGGGCATGTCTACATGCTGGTGGGCTTATATATCACATCCCTGGGGCCCAAGGTTTCTCTGAGATCCCCTGCAGTTCAGCCTAGGGCCATAGGGTGCCTAGTTGCCGTGTGTCACTGCAAGGAGACACTACGGGGGGTCTTGGTGATGCAGAGGCTGTGTACTGGCAAGACTTATGCACTAGGCTCCTTCTTTGCAGTAAGCTAGCGGTAGTGGATCATGAAACGTGATGTATAACATCCCCTGTAGGAAAACCACTGACACACCCAATCGGACGGGAAACTCCTCAACCTATCAAGAATGAAAGCCAAGACAAAAGTGCAGCTTGTCCTGGTCTGAGAACTTCTGTATGCTGATGATGGTGCTCTATTTGCCCAGGCAGAAGACCAGCTCCAAAGGTCCCATGCCTATGTCATGTTCTCCCTCACCATCAGTGTCAAGAAAACTGTAGTTATGGGACAGGGTGTGTGTCTCCACCTGTGATCAGACTCAACAACACACCACTGGAAGGCGCCAGCAAATCCTGCTACCTTGGATCTATGGTGACAGACAACCTGTCTCTTGATGAAGAGCTCAGCACACACATTGGAAAAGCAGCCACCACCTTTGGCTGACTAACAAAACGGGCATGGACAAACAACAAACTGACACTCAGGACAAGATGCTTATCTAAAAGGCCTGTATCGTCATCACATTGCTGTATGGCAGCGAAGTCTGCACAACTTATACCTACCAAGAAAAAAAAGCTCAATAACCTCCATCTCCAGTGTTTATGCTGCATCCTTTGCATCACATGGAAAGACAAAGTCACCAATGAAGCAATCCTTTCTAGGGCAAACAAGCATGCTAGTGCTAATAAAGCAAAAAAGACTTTGCTGGCTTGTGTATGTGCACAGGATGGAACATGGCTGCATCCCCAAGGATATGCTGTATGGAGAGGTAGCCCATGCCAAGCGACCAGTCGGGTGCCCAAAGCTCCGATTCAAGGATACTGTCAAAAGAGACGTGAAAGCCTTCAACATCAATCATGACAAGTGGGAAAGTCTAGCTGACGATCGATGCGAATAGCGACACCAGCTGTGGGCAAGAATTCTCCACCACCACAACATGTCGTTACAGAAGCTCCAAAGCTGATGCCAGCCCTGCAAACAGGCATCAGCGGAGATCACCCTGCACCACCAGCAAGGGATAACTTCATGTGTGAAGCTTGTGGCAGACTTTGCCTTTCCAGAATTGGCTTGTTCAGCCATCAAGAGAAGTGAAGCAGATGATCTCATTGACCGCACCAAGGTTCTGAGGCTGCATTCCCATCATCTCTCACAGATGGAAGGATGCCAGGAGATATAATCATTTTTCTACATGTTCTAGATTGCAGGAATGAGACGAATAAAAATTTAGCAGATGCATGGGGACACCACCACCTGCAAGCTCCCCTCTAAGCCACACACGATCCTGAGTTGGAACTATATCGCCGTTCCTTCACTGTCGCTGGGTCAAAATCCTAGAACTCCCTTCCTAACAGCAATGTGTGTGTACCTACACCAGATGGACTGCAGCAGTTCAAGAAGGCAGCTCACCACCAACTTCTCAAGGGCAATTAGGGATGGGCAATAAATGCTGGCCTAGCCAATGACGCCCGTATCCCAAGAATGAACAAAAAAAATTTAAAAATTGCCATTTTTATAAGTAGAGCACAATTTGTTTTATTTCTGGAGGCCATGCAATCAATTGGCGCCAGGTTTCCCAGGAGCACAAAAAGGACAGGTGCTCCAGTATGGGTAATCACCGATTTCCCAAACCCAATGAATGGTCCTGGTTCGGCAAATGATGAATAAAATTGTTTTCAAATGTTGGCGTATAAAAGGTAGGGTTCAGGCAACGGGACAGTGTCAAAGAAAGAGAGAGTTCCTCTGATTAAGGATTTGTATTGTGTGGAACCTTTTGGTGATACAAAATGGGTTCATTTCAAATCACCAAACCTCCATCCCCTGTAGTGTGTTGACATTTCAGTATAAAACTGGTATTTGACTTTAATAGACCACCTAGTCAGCCTCATTTGTTCAAAAGTAACCATCCAGCATTCTCTGCATAGCTGAGCTAATACTTGCAGCAGGGTTGTTAGCTAGTGGGCGCACATGAAAAAACAACTGAACAGGTTATAAATTATTACATTCATTACAAATGTCACTGCTCAATTTTTGTAGATTTGGACCTAGGACTTTATAGTTTAACATAATGACATTCATGTCTTATCTTTTACTGGGTTAAGGAGGTAAATCATGATCAGTGGAGGAGCAGCCAGTGCAAATATGGTATGAGATGTTGATGGGATACAGATGGACAGTGTTGAAAAGAAAAGCAATGATGTTAAATAATTTAGCTTGGATTTCTAGGAACATAGGATTAGGAGGAGACCATTCAGCCCTTCGAGCATGTTCCACCATTCAATCAGATTTTGTCCGATCTGTATTTTAACTCCATTTACCCACCTTTTTTCCATATCCCTTGATACCTTTACCCAACAAAAATCTATGGACCTCACACTTCAACGCTCAAACTTCACAGTTTTTTTGGGGAGAGAGTTCCAGATTTCCACTACTCTTTCTGTGAAGAAGTGCTTTCCGATTTCACTCCTGAACAGCCTAGCTCTAATTTGAAGCTTGTTCTGGATTCCCCTACCAGAGGAAATTGTTTTTCTGTCTCGACCCGATCAAATCCTTGAATCAGATCATCCTTCATCCGTCTGATCTCAAGGGAATACAGGCCTAGTTTATGCAATCAGTCCTCTTAATTGAAGACTGTAACCCAGGAATCATTCTAGTGAATCTGCTTGTACTCCCTGCAAGGCTAACAAATCCTTCCTGAGGACCAGTGCCCAAAATCGAACACAGTACTCCAGATGAGGTCCAATCAAGGCTCTGCACAACTGATGCATAACATCCTTCCCTTTGTATTCCAGCCCCATTGAGATAAAGACCAATGTTTTGATTTATCTTTCTGCCTGTGAACTAGTCTTTAGTGATCTATGTACCTTTACTCCTCCATAGTTCCTGGTCTCTCACTGCTGAGAAAATGTGAAGATGTTCAGAAGTGCATGGCTTTACAACCCATCATATGCTTTGGAGATGATCAAGGCAATGACAGATGGTTCACCAGGAGTTTGGACTGAGCTGTAAGCAACATGACCAGCACAACAGCCACATGGAAAACCATACAATCATGGATTGGACCAGAACTTTTAAGATAATGGGTAATTTGAAAGCTTCCATAATTAGTACCAATGTATGAGCAAAAGGGCAGCAGAATGAAGGATAGGGTGAACAGTACCACACTTCTAAGGTGAAGAAAATGTTCATAAGAGAGATCAAAGAGACAGCATAGAACAGGAACTGAAGACACACACCTCGGGGAGAATGGGAAGGGTATCATTAATGTCAGTGGTCTTATTGGAATCCAGACCATGTAGGCTCTGACATATTTGGTCAGCACAAAAGTTAATGCCAGTCATAGTGGTAGAACACTGAACAGGACCGGGATGAGGTATCCTTGCAGGAAGGTTTGCTAGTGCTGTTGGGGATGGTTTAAACTAGTTTGGCAGGGGGATGGGAACCTGAGAGCAGTTTCGGATAGGGCATATTCAGGGCAGGGAACGGGAGGCAGAAAATTAGCAAGTGACTCTGAAAGACAGAAGAAGCAAAGGTCAAAAAGTGTGCAGCACAGGAATTTGGCAGTATTAAAAGGTATTTATTTAAATGCAAGGAGTATAGCAAAAATACGATAAACTGAGGGCACAGATAGACACATGGCAGCATGATATCATTGCTATAATGGAAACTTAGCTTAAAGAGGGGCAAAAATAGCAGCTCAACATCCCTGGATATAGAGTTTTCAGACGGGATAGAGAAGGGGATAAAAGGAGGGCGTGTAGCATTATTGGTTAAGGAATCAATAACAGCTGTGAGGAGGGATAATCTGCTAAATTAATCATGTAATGAGGCCATATGGGTGTAGCTTGGAAATAAAAAAGGGGCAGCCACATTACTATGAGTGTACTATAGACCCCCAAATAGTGAGAGATAGAAGAACAAATATGTAGGCACATTTCTGAGCGCAAAAACCAAAGGGCAATAATATTAGGGTAGTTGAAATCCCCAACTATCAACTGGGATACAAACAGTGTGAAGGGCACACTGAGGGCACAAAATTCTTGAACTGCATTCAAGAAAATTTTTTTAGCCAGCACATAACAAGCCCATCAAGAGGGGGCGCAATTCGAGATTTAGTCTTTGGAGACAGTGACCATAATACTGTCAGTTTTAGCATAATCATGGAAAAGGACAAAGATAAAACAGGAGTAAAAGTTCTAAATTGGGGGAAGGCAAATTTTATGAAGCTGAGAGGTGATCTGGTGAAAGTGGACTGGATACAGCTACTTGAAGGAAAATCAGTGGCAAACCAGTGGGAGGCATTCAAAAGCGAGATTCTACGGCACAGTGTAGACATGTCCTCACAAAGAAAAAGGGTTGTACTGCCAAATCTAGAGCCCGCTGGTTATCTAGAAGCATATCGGGTGAAAGAAAGCAGATAAAGAAAGCTTATGAAGGTCACAAAAAACTTAATACTTTAGAAAGCCTAGAGGTGTATAGAAAGTGCAGGGGTGAAGTAAAAAAGGAAATTAGGAAAGCAAAGAGAGGACATGAAAAATTATTGGCAGATAAAATCAAGGAAAACCCAAAGATGTTTTATCATCACATTTAGAGCAAGAGGATACCTGAGGAAAGGGTAGGACATATCAAAGATGTACAAGGTAACTTATGTATGGATACAGAAGATGTGGGCAGGGTTCTTAATGATATTTTTTTCTCTGTCTTCACAAAGGAGAGGGTTGATGCATACATTGTGGTTAAAGAGGAGTGTGAAGTATTAGATTTAATAAGCATAATGAGAGAGGAAGTACTAGAGGGTCTGACATTCTTGAAAGTGGATAAATCGCCAAGGGTGAATGGATTGTATCCCGCATTGTTAAAGGAAGCCAGGGAGGAAATAGCGGATGCTCTGAGGATCATCTTCAAAGCCTCACTAGAAACAGGCGAGGTACCAGACGATTGGAGGTTTGCGAACGTTGTACCATTGTTTAAAAAGGGTGTGAGGGGTAGGCCAAATAATTGCAGGCTGGTCAGTCTGATCTTGGTGGTGGGTAAATTATTAGAATCAATTCTGAGAGACAGGATAAACTGCCACTTAGAAAGGCACGGATTAATCAGGGATAATCAGCATGGATTTGTTAAGGGAAGGTCGTGTCTTACTAACTTGATTGAATTTTTTGAGGAAGTAACAAGGAGGATTGATGAGGGTTGTGCTGTGGACGTGGTCTACATGGGTTTTAGTAAGGCTCTTGACAAGGTCCTACATGGCAGACTGGTCAGTAAAATGAAAGCTCATGGGATACAGGGGAATGTGGCAAGTTGGATCCAAAATTGGCTCAGAGACAGGAAACAAAGGATCATGGACGATGGATGTTTTTGCGATTGGAAATCGGTTTCCAGTGGTGTTCCACAGGGCTCATTGTTGGGTTCCTTGCTATTTGTGATATATATTAATGATTTGGAATTAAATGTGGGAGGCATGATTGGCAAATTTGCTGATGACACAAAAATTGGCTGTGTAATTGATAGTGAAGAGGATAGCCATAGACTCCAGAATGATATCAATGGTTTGGTTGAGTGGGTGGAAAAGTGACAAATGGAATTCAATCCAGTAAAGTCTGAGTTAATGCATTTGGGGAGGGCAAATAAAGCGAAGGAATACACAATAAACGGGAGGATATTGAGAGGGGTAGAAGAAGTGAGAGACCTTGGAGTGCGTGGCCACAGGTCCCTGAAGGTGGCAGGACAGGTAGATAGAGTGGTGAAGAAGGCCTACGGAATGCTTTTCTTTATTGGTTTAGGTATAGAATATAAAAGCAGGGATGTAATACTGGGTCTGTAGAAAATGCTTGTTAGGCCACAGCTGGAGTTCTGGTCACCACATTACAGGAAGGAGATAGTTGCTCTGGAGAGAGTACAGAGGAGATTAACAAGAATGTTACCAGGGCTTGAAAGTTGCAGCTATGAGTAAAGATTGGATAAGCTAGGGTTGTTTTCCTTAGAACAGAGGAGGCTGAGGGATGACTGAATTGAGGTGTACAAAATTATGAGGGACCTAGATAGAGTAGACAGCAGGGACCTGTTTCCCAAGTGGAGAGATCAATTACTGGGAGCACAGATTTAAGGTGATTGGTAGAAGGATTAGAGGGGACATGAGGAAAAACCTTTTCACTCAGAGGGTAGTGGGTGTCTGGAATTAACTGCCCAAATCGGTGGTGGAGGCAGAAACCCTCAACTCATTCAAAAGGTACCTGAACATGCACTTTAAGTGGTGTAACCTGCAAAGATACAGACTAGGTTCTGGAAAGTGGGATTAGATTGGGTGGCTCGTGTTTTCAGCCGGCACAGAAACAATGGGCTGAATGGCCTCCTTCTGTGCCGTAACCTTTCTATGGTTCTAACAATGAAGGGAGACTCTTGACCAAGATTTGTGAAGAGAAAAGTGAAGCAAAAAGTTGAATATAATTTGGTGAAGGAAAGACATTTTTAGCTTCGGGACTTTAAAATTAGCTGATTCAGGGGAGGCAGGATGAGCAATAAGAGTATCAGAATAAACACAAACGCATTCAGCGCCAAGAGATTAAAAATTCGACTAGAAAGCGTAGGAGGAAAATTGGAAGTAGGAAGAGTCCCAAAGAGATGAAATGTGGGCATGGTGAGAAACAAAAGATGAGAACATAACGAAGGAAATGGACACAATTCAGAATTAGTCGGCACAGCAAGATCCCAAAGATCCCACAAAGAACAATGTGATAATGAATAGGTAAATCTGTTTTAGTAATATTGGTTGAGGGATAAATATTGGCCAGGGCACTGGGAAGAATTCAAAATAGTGCCGCAACATCTGTTACATCCACCTGAGCGTACAGAAGGGGCCTCAGTTTCATGTTCCATCCAGATGATGGCAATCAACTCTGTTGGTGCAGCACTCCCTCAGCTCTGCACTGGGAGTGTCAGTGAAAATTTGGTGCTCAAGTCTCTGGGCTTGAATCCATGATCTTCTGACTCAGAGGCAAAGGTGCTACACGGTGAATCACAGCTGACACTCCGAATGCACGTTGACAGAAAGGAACCAAAGAGAAGATTTCAGGACTCAGCGAGATGGCTTGGTCAAATGATAAATAACACTGATTAAAAAGAAAAACAGAATTCCAAATCTGAAGATCATGAATTACTGGAAATGCAGAGCATGTCAGTCAACTTCTGGAATGTGGAAACCCAAAGATTTTTTATAAATACATAAAGAGCGAGAGGATAACTAAAGAAAGAATAGGGCCTATTAGGGACCATAAGGGTAACCTGTGTGTGGAGGTGGAGATCACGGGTATGTGTCTGTTTTCACACAAGAAGGGGAAGGTACAAACATTGTAATCAGAGAGGAGGAATATGAATTAACATCGTGAGAAAGGAAGTATTAAGGGGCTTAACATCTTTGAAAGTGGATAAATCCCCAAGCCCAGATGAAATGTATCCTAGGCTATTAAGGGAAACAAGAGAAGAAATCGCAGAGGCTCTGACCATCATTTTCCAATCCTCTCTGGCTACAGGTGCCAGAGGACAGAAGGACAGGGAGAAAGGGATAAACTGAGTAATTACAGGCCAATCAGCTGAACCTTGTTGCTGGGAAAATTATTGAAAAAAGTTCTGAGGCACAGGATAAATCTTCATTTATAAAGACGCAAATTAATCAAAGACAGTCAGCAGGGATTTGCGAAGGGAATGTCATGTCTGACTAACATGATTAAATTTTTTGAGGAGGTAACAAGGAGGGTCGATGAGGGTAGTGCATTTGATATAGTCTATATGGATTTTAGCAAGGCTTTTCATAAGGTCCCACATAGCATCCAAGGCAAAGTGACAAGTTGGATCTAAAATTGACTCAGAAGCAGGAAACAAAGGGTAATAGCTGATGGGTATTTTTGTGATTGGAAGGCTGTTTCCAGTGGGGTTCTGCAGGACTCAGTACTAGGCCCCTTGCTTTTTGTGGTATATATCAATGATTTAGACTTGAATGTAGGGGGGTATGATTAAGAAGTTTTCAGATGATCATGAGATCAGGAGATCAATAAGAAATAGGAGCAGGAGTAGGTCATTCAACCTCTCAAGCCTGCTCTGCCATTCAATAAGATCATGGCTGATCTGATTGTGGCCTTAACTCCACTTTCCTGCCTTCTTCCCATAAACCTTGACTCCCTTGTAGATCATAAATCTGTCTAACTCAGCCTTGAATATATTCAATGGCCCAGTCTCCATTGGTCTCTGAGATAGAGAATTCCAAAGAATAACAACCCTCTGAGAGAAGAAATTCCTCCTCATCTCAATCTTAAAAGGGACACTCCTTATTTTGAAACTGTGCCCCCTAGTTCTAGATTCCCCAATGAGGGGAAATATCCTCTCAGCATCTACCCTGTCAAGCCTCCTCAGAATCTTATATGTTTCAATAAGATCACCCCTCATTCTTCTAAATGAGTATAGGCCAAACCTGATACAAATATTGGTGTGATTGATAATGAAGAAGAAAGCTGTAGACATCAGGAAGATATCAATGGACTGGTCAGGTGGTTGGAACAGTGGCAAATAGAGTTCAATCCAGAGAAGTGTGAGGTAATGCATTTGGGGAAGGCTAACAAGGCAAGAGAATGCACAATAAATGGTAGGATAATGAGAAGTGTAGAGGTACAGAGAAACCTTGGAGTGCAAGTCCACAGATCCCTGAAGGTGACTGGACAGGTGGATAAGGTGGTCAAGAAGGCATATTTGTCTTTATTAGCTGAGGCATAGAATATAAGAGCTGGGAGGTTATGCTGGAACTGTATAAAACACCAGTTAGGCCACAGCTGGACTACTGCATGCAGTTCTGGTCACCGCACTAAAGGAAAGGTGTGATTGCAGTAGAGAGGAGATTTACCAAGATGTTGCCTGGACTGGAAAATTTTAGTTATGAGGAAAGATCAGATAGACTAGAGTTGTTTTCTTTGGAACAGAGGAGGATGAGGGGAGACCTAATTAAAGTGTATAAAATTAGGAGGGGTCCAGATGGAGTGGATAGGAAGGCTCTATTCCCCTTGGTTGAGGAGTCTGTAACCAGGGGGCATAGATTTAGGGTAAGAGGTAGAAGGTTTCAAGGGGATTTGGGGGGAAATGTTTTTCATCCAAAGGGTGGTGGGGATCTGGAGATCACTGCTTGAAAGGGTGGTACAGGCAGAAACCCTTGTAACATTTAAAAAGTACTTGGATATGCACTTGAAGTGCTGTAACCTACAGGGCTATGGACCAAGAGCTGGCAAGTGAGATTAGGCTGGATGGCTACTTGTCAGCTGGCGCAATCAGGATGGGCTGAATGGCCTCCTTACATGCTGCAAATTTCTATGATTATATGATGGGTTAGCAATAGGCTTAAGCAGCTAGTTCCAATATCACAAACTTGCATTTATATATCACCTTTAACGAGAGAGTAAAACAAGGAAGAGGGAGAGTTAGGAGCAACAAGAAATGGTGAGGATGTGAGAGCAAGAGTGGGAGGGAGAAGAGGAAGAAACAGGAAAAGAGAGATTGGAAGCAGGACAAGGGGATAAAGAGGGAGGGTATGGAGAGAGATAGATAGGACCAGATGGGGAAAAGGGGCACAAGGTAGAGTGGCAGAAAGAGCAATAGAATGTGGGGAGGGAAAAGAATTTGGAAGAGAGAGAGGTTGAGGGGAAAAGAGAAGAGCAAAGGGGAGAGAGAGAACGGCAGGGAGGTGGAGAGAGAGTGAAGGGGAGGGTAGGAGAAGAGAGAGGGGAGAGCAATGTGGGGACGAGAGCAGAGGCAAGGGAGAGAGGAGAGGAACATGAGGGAAGGAGCTAGAGATGGAGTAGGGAAAAGGGGAAAGGAAGGGACAGCAAAGCAAGGGAAAGGAGAGGGAATGGGGAGGGAGATGATGAGGGAGATTAGCACCAAATTCCAAAGTGAAGTTTTTTTTCAAGATTAGTTGCCCTGTGATTTCCATTTATATTCATGTTGTCTGTGGAATTCACACAAATCACACACCATCTGTGGGGTGACTGGCATCAAAACAAACCAATCGCTGGTGGGAACAAATATTGCCCGTGTCTTAATCATGCTTTAATTGGTGGATCCTCTCCTCAAATCAGCAGCTTTCTTGTATTTAGATGCTGTTTGATTTCTTACAGTTTAATTTTTTTTCTCTTCACAGAGACTGTGGTTCAAACACCAGACCATTTTGCAATTGTATGTTACTTTGGAATTTGCAAAAATATGTATTTAGTAAGGGTCAAGGTAAACAGTGCATTTTGTCAGTGTGAAAATGAACAGAAAGATCACAAGTTGTCAGGGAACGAGGTTCCAAGGCACTGTTGGAGTGCCAGCCTTGCCCTTTGCCAGCTCGTGTCGTCTATCATTTCAATGGGCCCAGGTTTAAAGAGAGAGACATTTTTTTCCCCACATTTAGTGCCAATGTCACTCCATTCAATCTCTCCCTGCATCACTTCCACACAACAAGCAGCGTGGAGGTATTTATCCTCGTGGTGGTGAGGTTTGTACCTCATTTTATCAATAAATATTGGAGGGATTTGGAGATGTTTTAGTGTTAAAATTTCTTTCAAACTGGAGGGTACCTTGACCAGTATCGATAGGTATCAGAGTTCTGATATTTATGCACTTTTTATTTATTACGTTCATGAGATATGAGCGTCACTCGCAACACCAGCATGTATTGCCCATCCCCAATTGCCTTGAGAAGGTGGTGAGCTGCCTTCTGCAGTCTATGTAATGTAGGTACACCCACAGTGCTGTTAGGGAGGGAGTTCCAGCATTCTGACCCAGCGACAGTGAAGGAACGATGATATAGTTCCAAGTCAGGATGGTGTGTGGCTTGGAGGGGAACTTGCAGGTGGTGGTGTCCCATGCATCTGCTGCCCTTGTCTTTCTAGGTGGTAGAGGTTGGAATGTGCTTTGCTTGATGAGCCTTGGTGAGTTGCTGCAGTGCATTTTGTAGATAGTGCCACTGTGCACCGGTGGTGGAGGGAGTGACTGATGGGGTGCTGATCAAGTGGGCTTTGTCCTGGATGGTGTTGGAACTGCACTCATCCAAGCACGTGGAAAGTATTCCATCACACTTCTGACTTGTTCCTTGGAGATGGTGAATAGGCTTTGGGAAGTGAGTTACTCACCGAAAAATTCCCAGCCCCTGATCTGCTCTTGGAGCCACAATATTTATATGGCTGGTCCAGTTCAGTTTCTGGTTAATGGTGACCCTGTGGATGTTGATGGTGGGGGGGACTCAGTGATGGCAATACTTCTGAATGTCAAGGAAAGGTGGTTAGACCCTTTCTTGTGGAGATGGTCATTGCCTGCCGCTTGGGTAGCTTGAATGTTACTTGCCACTTATCAGCCCAATCCTGGATGTTATCCAGGTCTTACTGCATATGGACATGGGCTGCTTCAGTACCTGAGGAATCGTGAATGGTGCTGAACATCCCCACTTCTGACCTTATGATGGAGCACAGGTCTTTGATGAAGCAACTGAAGATGGTTGGGCCTAGGACACTACCCTGAGGAACTCCTGCAGTGATGTCCTGGGGCAGAGATGATTGACCTCCAAAAACCACAACCATCTTCCTTTGCGCTAGGACTCCAATCAGCGGAGAGTTTTCCCCAATTCCCATTGACTCCAGTTTTGCTAGGGCTCCTTGATGCCACACTCGGTAAAATGCTGCCTTAATGTCAATGGCAGAAACTCTCACCTCACTTCTTCAATTCAGCTGTTCTGTCCATGTTTGAATCAAGGCTGTAATGAAGACAGGAGCTGAGTGGTTCTGGCAGAAACCAAACTGAGTATTGGTGAGCGGGTTATTGATGTGTAAGTACTGCTTGATATCGCTGTCAATGACACTTTCCATCACTTTGCTAGTGATTGAGAGTTGACTGATGGGCGGTAATTGGCAGAATTGGATTTGTCCTGCTTTTTGTAGACAGGACACACCTGAGCAATTTTCCACATGACCAGGTAGATGCCAGTGTTGTAGTTAGTCATAGAGTCATAGAGTTGTGCAGCATAGAAACAGGCCCTTCAGCCCACTGCGTCCATGCCGACCATAATGCCTATCTATACTAATCCCACCTGCCTTCATTAATTCCATATCCCTCTATACCTTGCTCATTCAAGTACCTGTCCAGATGCCTCTTAAATGTTGCTACTGTTCCTGCCTCCACCACCTCCTCAGGCAGCTCATTCCAGATACCCACTATTCTTTGTGTGAAAAATTTACCCCTTTGATCCCCTTTAAACCTTCTCCCTCTCACCTTAAATCTATGCCCTCTAGTTTTAGTCACCCCTACCATGGGAAACAGACTCTGGCTATCTACCCTATCTATGCCTCTCATAATTTTATATACCTCTATCATGTCCCATCTCACCCTCCTTCGCTCCAGGGTAAACAGACGCAGCCTATCCAATCTCTCTTTATAACTCAAGCCCTCCAAACCAGGCAACATCCTTGTGAATCTTTTCTGCACCCTCTCTAGCTTAATCACATCTTTCCTGTAGTGCGGCGACCAGAACTGCACACAGTACTCCAAATGCAGCCTAACCAACGTTATGTACAACTGTAACATGACATCCCAACTCTTGTACTCAATGCCTCGGTCGATGAAGGTAAGCATGCCATATGCCTTCTTCACCACCCTGTCTACCTGTATTGCCACTTTCAGGGAACTATGTACTTACACCTCAAGGTCTCTCTGCTCAAGAACACTCCCCAGGGCCCTGCCATTCACTATATATGTCCTGCCCTGGTTTAACTTCCCAAAATGCATCACTTCACACCTGTCTGCGTTAAATTCCATTTGCCAATCCCTTGCCCACTTTCCCAGTTGATCTGTATCCTGTTGTAACCTTAGTCAACCTTCTTCACTGTCCACTATACCACCAATTTTGGTGTCATCTGCAAACTTACTAATCATGCCCCCTACATTCACATCCAAGTCATCAATATATATGACAAACAACAGAGGGCCCAGCACCAATCCCTGCGGCACACCACTGGTCACCGGCCTCCAATCTGAAAAACAACCCTCTGCCTCCTATCACCAAGCCAATTTTGTATCCATTTGGCTAGCTCACCCTGGATCCCATGTGTTTGAACCTTCTGGACCAGCCTACCATGCGGGACCTTGTCAAAGGCCTTGCTAAAGCCCATGTAGACAACGTCCATCGCCCTGCCCTCGTCAATCCTCTTGGTCACCTCCTCAAAAATCTCAAATTCATGAGATATGATTTCCCACACACAAAGCCATGCTGACTATCCCTAATCAGACCATGCCTTTCCAAATGTATATAAATCCTGTCTCTCAGAATCCCTTCCAGTAACTTTCCCACCACTGATGTAAGGCTCACCGGCCTGTAGTTCCCTGGCTTATCCCTGCTGCCCTTCTTAAATAAAGGCACAACATTAGCTATCCTCCAGTCTTCCGGTACCTCACCCGTGGCTAACGATGATATAAAAATCTCTGCCAGGGTCCCAGCAATCTCCTCCCTTGCTTCCCATAGCATCCTAGGATACACCTGGTCAGGCCCTGGGGATTTATTCACCTTAATGCGCTTCAATACCTCCAACACCTCCTCCTTTGTAATGTTGATATGCTCCAGGATATCGCTGTTCCCTCCCTTGAACTCACTAGCTTCCATGACCTTCTCCATGGTAAACACAGATGCGAAGTATTCATTTCAGACCTTGCCCATTTCCTGTGGCTCCACACATAGATTGCCACACTGATCCTTAAGGGGACCCACTCTCTCCCTAGCTACCCATTTACTCTTAATATACTTATAGAATCTTTTAGGATTCTCCTTTATCTTATCTGCCAGGGAAATCTCATGGCCCCTTTTCGCCCTCCTAATTTCCTTCTTAAGTGTACTCCTACATCCCTTATACTCCTTGAGGGACTCGCTTGATCCCAGCTGCCTATACCTGACATATGTCTCCTTCTTTGTCCTGACCTGACCCTCAATATCCCTCGTCAACCAAGGTTCCCTAAACTTGCCAGCCTTGCCCTTCCATCTAATGGGAACATGCCGGCCCTGAACTCTTCCTATCTCACTTTTAAAAGCCTCCCACTTGCCAGATGTCTCTTTACCTGTAAACAGCCTCTCCCAATCAACTTTTGAGAGTTCCTGTCTGATGCCATCGAAATTAGCCTTCCCCCAATTTAGGACTTCAACCTGAGGACCAGTCCTATAATTTTCCAGAACTATCCTGAAGCTAATAGAGTTATGGTCATTGGTCCCAAAGTGCTCCCCCACTGACACCTCAACCACCTGCCCATCCTCATTTCCTAAGAGGAGGTCGAGTGTAGCTTCAGAAAACTATCCTGGACACACTTAACAAATTCTTCCCCGTCTGATCCCTTAGCTCTAAGGCAGTCCGAGTCAATATTAGGGAAGTTAAAATCACCTACTATTACAACCCTATAATTCCTACACCTATCTGTGATTTCCCTACATCTATGCTCCTCCACTTCCCTCTGACTATAGGGGGCCTATAGTATAATCCCATCAAAGTGATCACCCCTTTCTTATTTCTAAGTTCTACCCATATGGCCTCGCTGGACGTTCCCCCCGGGATATCCTCTCTAAGTACTGCCGTGATGTCCTCCCTAATCAATAGTGCAACTCTCCCTCCTCTCTTACCTCCACCTCTGTCACGCCGGAAGCATCGGTACCTCGGAACATTGAGCTGCCAGTCCTGCCCATTCCTCAACCACGTATTATAATAGCTATAATATCACAACCCCATGTACCGATTCATGCTCTGGGTTCATCTGCCTTACCTGTAAGGCTTCTTGCATTAAAGTAAATGCAGTTTAGCCTGCCAGACCTTCCACGCTCCCTGTCCTGCCCCTGCCTGGTCTGCCTACTGGACTTGCTTGCATGAACAGCTTGGCTCGGGGTGAGGCTAATTCTGGAGCACAAGTCTTGAGTCCAAATCTGATCCGCGTACACACCGTTCCAGATTATTCCAATCCTGACCTGGACAGACGGTTCCAGCTCGGATGTGTGAGAGTTTGAATCCTCCAGGCGGTAGGACCCTGCGGAAAGCAGTGGGAATGCCAGTTGCGAGTTGGTGTGAGACGGGAGCACAGCACCCCCTGTTAGCCTTCAATCCTTTTTGCACCTTGTAAAAAAAAAAGCAGTGCTTTTCTCTCTCCCCCTCCCTGAGCTCCTGATACCACAGCTCTCAGCGTCATCCGTGGAACAGTTACAAGAAGGAGGGACAGACAGCATCAGCTGTGCAGAGAGGTAGCTCTGAGACAGAGTTTGAACCTCTAGCCTGAGCTTTAACAGAGGGGCAGCAAAAAGCAACTTACATTTCCGTGGTATCATGTCCTGGAGTGTTGTGTCTGTCACACACGCCCCATGTGTTGGCTGATTTGAAAAGCTAACGGACTGAGAAGGTGTTGCTCAGATCACATCCCGAGGTAATTGACTTGAAACTGATTTATTGACTCAGTTGCAACAGATCCCCCCCCCCCCCCCCCCCCCATCCCCACCTCTCCAGTCCTGAATGTCTCTCGTTGCTTTTTACAAAAATCCCAAGTAACGGCTTCAGTGCGACAATCCCTGGGGGTGTTTTTTGAGGGAAAGACGGCGAGAGATTATTTGTCCTGGAAATAATAGGTAAAAACGGACTTGTTCATTTGGTGATGCAAATGAGAGTTTAATGTGATTATTGATAGCTCGTTATCTTGCATCTTGTGTCTCCTTCTCCAGAGTTTGATGATCGGTTGGAACTGAGCTCTGTTCCTCTGAAGATGTGGAGGGAGGTAGTTGGCAGATCGCGGAGACACTGGTCCCCAGTGTAAGGGCAAATCAGGAATTCTGTCTCAGTCTGTTTCTCTGAACCCAGCCACTGGCCTGCGGGGTTACAGAGCTGCTGTTCTTTTTGTTTTGAACAATCATCATCATCATCATTATTATTTTGGACACTTCTCCAGTCTCCAATAACTAGTCGCATCTCCCTGAAATAAAACCAAGCGCGGAGAGAGAGAGAGCTAACCGAGTGCACAGTCCGATCCCACTGCAGCATCCCAGGAGCACAGATGCATTTTCGACTCTTTTCACTTGCGCTGGTTCTTCTAAACTGTATGGATTATGGGCACAGCCTGAATAACCGAGGGAAGAGGACCAGGAGAGGTCAGTGCTGGCGATGTGATGGGTGCTGCCTTTAATAATGTTTTAAAACACAACAGACCGACTGTCATTTGGGGGGAAATACTTGGCAAACTTTTTTTTAAGTTAAGCGGTTTGAAATTAATGAAAAATTTGTGCTTAACAAAAGCCTTGTAGATTTAGTATTGTGTGTTTTTTAGGAGGCTGTGTTTTTCAGCTCCCTCCGAATTGCTGAATCTGGTGTAAAATTGCCGGCTCCCGGATCAGGACCAGAGCCTTCACTGATTCCGGAGCTGCTTCAAAATCGCCCGCACCCATTCCCAAACTAAACTAATCTGGCTTTCAAATCTCTACAGACATGATCTGATTCCGCAGTCAGTCCGGTTCTTGTTCTCCCTTCTCATTCACTTTGACCAGGATTCTTTCTGAGTCTCCCTGTGTGCGAGTCTCTCTCTTTCAATGCCTGTGTGTGTGAGTCTCTCAGTCTCTGCCTGTGAGTCTCTCTCTGTCTCTGTCTCTGCCTGTGTGTGTGTGTCTCTCTCTGTCTCTGTCTCTGCCTGTGTGTGTGTGTCTCTCGCTCTCTGTCTCTGTCTGTATGTGTGTGAGTCTCTCTCTCTCTCTGCCTGTGTGTGTGAGTCTCTCTCTCTCTGCCTGTGTGTGTGTGTGTGTCTCTCTCTCTCTGTCTCTGTCTGAGTCTCTGTCTCTGTCTCTGCCTGTGTGTGTGTGAGTCTCTCTCTCTCTCTGTCTCTGCCTGTGTGTGTCTCTCTCTCTGTCCCTGTCTCTGCCTGTGTGTGTGAGTCTCTCTCTCTCTTTCTCTGCCTGTGTGTGTGTGTCTCTCTCTCTCTGTCTCTGTCTGTATGTGTGTGAGTCTCTTTCTCTCTCTGTCTCTGCCTGTGTGTGTCTCTCTCTCTCTCTTTCTCTGCCTGTGTGTGTGTGTGTCTCTCTCTCTGTCTCTGTCTGTATGTGTGTGAGTCTCTCTCTCTCTCTGCCTGTGTGTGTGTGTGAGTCTCTCTCTCTCTCGCTGCCTGTGTGTGTCAGTCTCTCTCTCTCTCTCTGCCTGTGTGTGTGTGTGTGTGTGTGTGTCTCTCTGTCTCTGTCTGTGAGTCTCTCTCTGTCTCTGTCTCTGCCTGTGTGTGTGTGAGTCTCTCTCTCTCTGTGTCTCTGCCTGTGTGTGTCTCTCTTTCTCTCTCTTTCTCTGCCTGTGTGTGTGTCTCTCGCTCTCTGTCTCTGCCTGTATGTGTGTGAGTCCCTCTCTCTCTCTGCCTGTGTGTGTGTGAGTCTCTCTCTCTGTCTCTCTCTCTCTCTGCTTGTGTGTGTGTGTGAGTCTATCTCTCTCTGTCTCTGTCTGTGAGTCTCTCTCTGTCTCTGTCTCTGCCTGTGTGTGTGTGAGTCTCTCTCTCTCTTTCTCTGCCTCTGTGTGTGAGTCTTTCTCTCTCTCTGTCTCTGCCTGTGTGTGTCTCTCTCTCTGTCCCTGTCTCTGCCTGTGTGTGTGTGAGTCTCTCTCTCTCTTTCTCTGCCTGTGCGTGTGTGTCTCTCTCTGTCTGTCTGTATGTGTGTCAGTCTCTCTCTCTCTGCCTGTGTGTGTGAGTCTCTCTCTCTCTGTCTCTGCCTGTGTGTGTGTGTCTCTTTCTCTCTCTGTCTCTGCCTGTGTGTGAGAGTCTCTCTCTGTCTCTGTCTCTGCCTGTGTGTGTGTGTCTCTTTCTCTCTGTCTCTGCCTGTGTATGTGTGTCTCTCGCTCTCTGTCTCTGTCTGTATGTGTGTGAGTCTCTCCAACTCTGCCTGTGTGTGTGTGAGTCTCTCTGTCTCTCTCTCTCTCTGCCTGTGTGTGTGTGTGAGTCTCTCTCTCTGTCTCTGCCTCTGTCTGTGAGTTTCTCTCTCTGTCTCTGCCTGTGTGTGTGTCTCTCTCTCTCTGTCACTGCCTGTATGTGTGAGTCTCTTTTCTCTCCGTCTTTGTCTCTGCCTATGTGTGAGTCTCTCTCTGTCTCTGTCTCTGCCTGTGTGTGTGAGTCTCTCTCTCTCTCTCTGTCACTGCCTGTATGTGTGAGTCTCTTTTCTCTCCGTCTTTGTCTCTGCCTATGTGTGAGTCTATCTCTTTCTCTCTCTGTCTCTGCCTACGTGTGTGAATCTCTCTCTCTCTCTGTCTCTGCCTGTGTGTGTGAGTCTCTCTCTCTCTCTCTCTGCCTGTGTGTGTGAGTCTCTCTCTCTCTCTCTGTCACTGCCTGTATGTGTGAGTCTCTTTTCTCTCCGTCTTTGTCTCTGCCTATGTGTGAGTCTCTCTCTGTCTCTGTCTCTGCCTGTGTGTGTGAGTCTCTTTCTCTCTCTGTCTCTGCCTGTGTGCGTGAGTCTCTTTCTCTCTCTGTCTCCGCCTGTGTGTGTGAGTCACTCTCTGTCTGTCTCTGCCTGTGTGTGTGTCTCTCTCTCTCTCTCGCTGTCTCTGCCTGTGTGTGTGTAAGTCTCTTTCTCTCTCTCTCTCTCTGCCTATGTGTGTGTCTCTCTCTCTCTGTCTCTGCCTGTGTTTGACTCTCTCTCTCTCTCTCTCTGCCTGTGTGCGAGTCTCTCTCTCTCTCTCTGTCTCTGCCTGTGTGTGTGTGTGTCTCTCTCTCCCTGTCTCTGCCTGTGTGTGTGAGTCTCTCTCTATCTCTCTGCCTGTGTGTGTGAGTCTCTCTCTCTCTCTCTGTCTCTGCCTGTGTATGTTAGTCTCTCTCTATCTCTCTGTCTCTTCCTGTGTGTGTGAGTTCCTCTGTCTGTCTGCCTGTATGTGTGTGTGTCTCTCTTTTTCTCTCTGTCTCTGTCTGTGTATGTGTGAGTCTTTCTCTCTCTGTCTCTGCCTGTGTGTGTGAGTCTCTCTCCATATCTCTGTCTCTGCCTGTTTGTGTGTGTCTCTCTGTATGTGTGTGAGTCTCTCTCTCTGTCTGTCACTGCCTGTGTGTGTGAGTGTCTGTCAATCTCTGTGTCTGCCTGTGTGTGTGAGTCTCTTTCTCTCACTGTCTCTGCCTGTGTGTGTGAGTCTCTCTCTCTGTCTCTGTCTCTGCTTGTGTGTGTGAGTCTCTTTCTCTCTCTGTCTCTGCCTGTGTGTCTGAGTCTCTCTCTCTCTCTGTCTCTGCCTGTGTGTGTGAGTTCCTCTGTCTGTCTGCCTGTATGTGTGTGTGTCTCTCTTTCTCTCTCTGTCTCTGTCTGTGTATGTGTGAGTCTTTCTCTCTCTGTCTCTGCCTGTGTGTGTGAGTCTCTCTCCATATCTCTGTCTCTGCCTGTTTGTGTGTGTCTCTCTGTATGTGTGTGAGTCTCTCTCTCTGTCTCTGCCTGTGTGTGTGAGTGTCTGTCAATCTCTGTGTCTGCCTGTGTGTGTGAGTCTCTTTCTCTCACTGTCTCTGCCTGTGTGTGTGAGTCTCTCTCTCTGTCTCTGTCTCTGCTTGTGTGTGTGAGTCTCTTTCTCTCTCTGTCTCTGCCTGTGTGTCTGAGTCTCTCTCTCTCTCTGTCTCTGCCTGTGTGTGTGAGTCTCTTTCTCTCTCTGTCTCTGTCTCTGCCTGTGTGTCTCGCTCTCTCTCTGTCTCTGCTTGTGTGTGTGAGTCTCTTTCTCTCTCTGTGTCTGCCTGTGTGTGTGAGTCTCTTTCTCTCACTGTCTCTGCCTGTGTGTTTGAGTCTCTCTCTCTGTCTCTGCCTACGTGTGTGAATCTCTCTCTCTCTGTGTCTCTGCCTGTGTGTGTGAGTGTCTCTCTCTCTCTCTCTCTGCCTGTGTGTGTGAGTGTCTCTCTCTCTCTCTGTCTCTGCCTGTGTGTGTGAGTCTCTCTCTCTCTCTCTCTGCCTGTGTGTGTGAGTGTCTCTCTCTCTCTGTCTCTGTCTGTATGTGTGTGAGTCTCTCTCTCTCTCTCTCTCTGCCTGTGTGTGTGAGTGTCTCTCTCTCTCTGTCTCTGTCTGTATGTGTGTGAGTCTCTCACTCTCTCTCTCTGTCTCTGCCTGTGTGTGAGTCTCTCTCTCTCTCTCTCTGCCTGTGTGTGTTTCTCTCTCTCTCTCTGTCTCTGCCTGTGTGTGTGAGTCTCTCTCTCTGTCTGTCTCTGCCTGTGTGTGTGAGTCTCTCTCTCTCTCTCTGTCTCTGCCTGTGTGTGTGTGTGTCTCTCTCCCTGTCTCTGCCTGTGTGTGTGAGTCTCTCTCTATCTCTCTGCCTGTGTGTGTGAGTCTCTCTCTCTCTGTCTGTCTCTGCCTGTGTGTGTGTCTCTCTCTCTCTCTCGCTGTCTCTGCCTGTGTGTGTGTAAGTCTCTTTCTCTCTCTCTCTCTCTGCCTATGTGTGTGTCTCTCTCTCTCTCTGTCTCTGCCTGTGTGTGACTCTCTCTCTCTCTCTCTGCCTGTGTGCGAGTCTCTCTCTATCTCTCTGCCTGTGTGTGTGAGTCTCTCTCGCTCTCTCTGTCTCTGCCTGTGTATGTTAGTCTCTCTCTATCTCTCTGTCTCTTCCTGTGTGTGTGAGTTCCTCTGTCTGTCTGCCTGTATGTGTGTGTGTCTCTCTTTCTCTCTCTGTCTCTGTCTGTGTATGTGTGAGTCTCTCTCTCTCTGTCTCTGCCTGTGTGTGTGAGTCTCTCTCTATATCTCTGTCTCTGCCTGTGTGTGTGTCTCTCTCTGTATGTGTGTGAGTCTCTCTCTCTGTCTGTCTCTGCCTGTGTGTGTGAGTGTCTGTCAATCTCTGTGTCTGCCGGTGTGTGTGAGTCTCTTTCTCTCACTGTCTCTTCCTGTGTGTGTGAGTCTCTCTCTCTGTCTCTGTCTCTGCTTGTGTGTGTGAGTCTCTTTCTCTCTCTGTCTCTGCCTGTGTGTCTGAGTCTCTCTCTCTCTCTGTCTCTGCCTGTGTGTGTGAGTCTCTTTCTCTCTCTGTCTCTGTCTCTGCCTGTGTGTCTCGCTCTCTCTCTGTCTCTGCTTGTGTGTGTGAGTCTCTTTCTCTCTCTGTGTCTTCCTGTGTGTGTGAGTCTCTTTCTCTCACTGTCTCTGCCTGTGTGTGTGAGTCTCTCTCTCTCTCTATGTCTCTGCTTGTGTGTGTGAGTCTCTGTCTCTCTCTGTCTCTGCCTGTGTGTCTGAGTCTCTCTCTCTCTCTGTCTCTGCCTGTGTGTGTGTCTCTCTCTCTCTGTCTCTGCCTGTGTGTGTGTTTCTCTCTCTCCATCTCTGTCTCTGCCTGTGTGTGTGTCTCTCTCTCTCTCTCTCTCTCTGTCTCTGCCTGTGTGTGTGAGTCTCTCTCTCTCTCTCTGCCTGTGTGTGTGTCTCTCTCTCTCTCTCTGTCTCTGCCTGTGTGTGTGTGAGTCTCTCTCTCTCTCTCTCCGCCTGTGTGTGTGAGTGTCTCTCTCTCTCTGTCTCTGTCTGTATGTGTGTGAGTCTCTCACTCTCTCTCTCTGTCTCTGCCTGTGTGTGTAAGTCTCTTTCTCTCTCTCTCTCTGCCTGTGTGTGTGAGTCTCTCTCTGTCTGTCTCTGCCTGTTTGTGTGTGTTTCTCTCTCTGTGTCTCTGCCTGTGCATGTGTGAGTCTCTCTCTCTCTCTCTCTGCCTGTGTGTGTTTCTCTCTCTCTCTCTGTCTCTGCCTGTGTGTGTGAGTCTCTCTCTCTGTCTGTCTCTGCCTGTGTGTGTGTGTGTGTCTCTCTCTCTGTCTCTGCCTGTGTGTGTGTGAGTCTCTCTCTCTGTCTCTCTGCCTGTGTGTGAGTCTCTCTCTCACTCTCTGTCTCTGCCTGTGTGTGTGTGAGTCTCTCTCTCTCTCTCTCTGTCTCTGCCTGTGTGTGTGTGTCCCTCTCTCTGTCTCTGCCTGTGTGTGAGTCTCTTCCTCTCTTTGTCTCTGCCTGTGCGTGAGTCTGTCTCTCTCTGAGTCTCTGCCTGTGTGTGTGTGTGTCTCTTTCTCTGTCTCTGTCTGTATGTGTATGAGTCTCTTTCTCTCTCTGTCTCTGCCAGTGTGTCAGTCTCTCTGTGTCTTTGCCTGTGTGTGTGAGCATCTCTCTTTCTCTCTGTCTCTGGCTATTTGTGTGAGTCTCTCTCTTTCTCTGTCTCTGCCTGTGTGTGTGTGTGAGTCTCTCTCTCTGCCTGTGTGTGTGTGAGTCTCTCTCACTCTCTGTCTCTGCCTGTGTGTGTGTGAGTCTCTCTCTCTCTCTGCCTGTGTGTGTGTCTCTTCCTCTCTTTGTCTCTGCCTGTGTTTGAGTCTCTCTCTCTCTGTGTCTCTGCTTGTGTGTGTGAGTCTCTTTCTCTCTGTCTCTGCCTACGTGTGTGAATCTCTCTCTCTCTCTGTCTCTGCCTGTGTGTGTGAGTCTCTCTCTCTCTCTCTCTGCCTGTGTGTGT